>NW_006408723.1:4542107-4579003 GCF_000296735.1 Chrysochloris asiatica | reverse complement strand
AAAGCAATTTTCCATTAACTGCCAGTGGCCTCATTTGTTACACTCAGCCCTAGAGGGCCTCGAACCTCTGACTAGTCTTACACGGTCTGCAACAAGTGAAAGAGGTAAAGGTAAGCATAGTAGTAGGGTTAGGGTTAGGGCTTGGGGTAGGATTAGGGTTAGGGGTGGGGTTAGAGTTAGCGATAGTGGTAGGGAAAGGGTTAGTGATAGAGGTAGGTGTAGGGGTAAGGGTATGGTTAGGGGTAGCCATAGGTGTAGAGATAGCATTACCCAAACACTAACCTTGTTGTTGTTGTTGTTACCTTAGCCCTACCCCTATCTCTAACCCTAATCCTAATTGTACCCATAACCCTATCCGTACCCCTAACTTTAAACCTAACCTTAACACTAGCCCTAACACTACCCCTAGGCCCACCCCTACCCCTACACTTAATTCTACCCCTATCCCTGGTCAGCATTCTAACCCTACCCCGACCCCATCCCTAACCCTATGCCTATATTTACCTCACATCTAAACCTAACCCCACCCGACCCCTAACCCTAAACCTAGCCATAATGCTTACCGTAAACCTAACCCTACCCTAACCCCCACCCCTACTGCTAATCCAAACCCTAAACCTACACCTACCACTAAACCTAAATGTTCCCCTACCCCTACCTCTATGCCTAAACCTAGCCGTATCCCTACCCCTAATCCAACGGGTACACCTAACCATAACCCTACTCTACCTTAACCCTATCCCTATCCCTACCCCTAACCTTACCACTACCCCATACCCAAACCCTACCTGTACCCCTACCCAAAGCCTAACCCTAACCTTAACCCTAAACCTAAATTTTACTGAACACTCCGCCTGTCCTGAACCCAACTCTGACTGCTGGGGACAGCATACGCAGATCCTGGGTTGATCAGTGGCCCTGTGACATGGATGAAAATCCAATTCTGAGGCCCTCCTCAGGATAGCGAGCCATGGACCCTGAGGGCCAAAGGAAGTGACCTCCTGACGTCCCGGGTTCAATGGTTTTTGCGAACTCACTGGTTGGCTACCTCTGTATAATTTTCTTTGGTCCTAATATTGTTCATTCTATGCTTCTAACTCCAGTAATTGTAGCATCTGAGAAAATGGTTTCTTTTACAGTGCCTCTCTTAATGCCTCCACTGTGTTGGCAGTGTGTGGAGTCCTGGGAACAAATCTGTCTGAGGAACAATCGATAGCCACCTGGGATGAATGTCAGAACTGCTCCTTATTTGATTATTCAGTTATGTTTCATAGTCATGATCAATAATGGGTTTGAAACCACTTTTTAGAGCCGAGGCAGTAAAAGTTTCCTCAGATAATTCAGAAAGGCCAGGAACAGGTATATTGGGAATATGAGAAAAGGTGTTTAGAGAAAAACTACCCAAGGTTTGTAAATAAAGTGGAATAGTAAATTCTGGGAATGTTGGATTAGAGGATAATAGTGGCAGCTCCATTAAACCGCCTCTGAATATAATCAGTTTAACCCAGATGCTCTCCTTCCTCCTGAAAGTATATAGAAATGTGATAATTAAGAACAATGTAGCATTTTAGATATAGATAAATGAAGCCCAGTGCCTGAGATCTTGCTCACAAACAAAAGTTTGCAAAGTATACAGAGACAGCTTGGCTCCTTTCAGGAACCTTGCTATATGTTAAGTATCCTTAAGAAACTGCATGTTGCTGCTCTAGATCATTTAAACCTAAAAGTTAATATGTAACAGCTTGATTGAACCTTTTTTTCTGTAAAAATAAAAATGTTAGATTGTTAAGAAAAACTATGAAAATATTTTAAAAACTTGTTCCTGTGAATCATTATGTCCTGTTTTGAATGATTAATCACATTTCAGTTCTGTATCCTGTCTTATCTAAAGAATTACATCCTTCCTTTGTAACAAATCCCTCCCTAAAAAAGAGAATAAAAGACTGAGGTAGAGTGAGTTCTGTGTGCAATGCTAAGCAATATGTTTGCAGATCTGCCTACCTGTCAGCTTGCATCATATCTATGTGTCTCTTTTTTGTATATATTTCGTCTCTCTCTTTCTCTATTCCTTTCGCTGCCAGATCTCCCTTCTTCATGACACCCACACTTCCTTGTCGAGGCTAGACCCTGACATAGGACCTCGACATCTGACTCCTACCCCTAACCCTACTCCTATGCCTAACCATACCCCTACCTTGATTCTGAACACTAACCCTAATCCTACTGCTTACTCTAAGCTTATAACTACCACTAACCCTAACCCTATCCCTAACCCTTATCTTAACCATAACCCTACCCCTAGTCCTAATCCTAAACACAACCCTACCACCACCCTTAACCTTGACCCTACCCCTACCCTACATATACCCCAAACCCTAGCTCAATCCCTGCTCCTGCCCATGCCCCTATCACTTCCCCTAAGCCAACATCCACCCCTACCCCTTCACCTAATGCTTCCCCTAGCCCTAATCCTACCCCTCCATAACCATAGACCCTACACCTCACAATAACCCTAAAGCTATCTTTACTAGTAACCCTACCCCTACACTTACCCTACCCTTATTTCTATCCATAACCCTAAATCTATACCTACCTCTACCTCTATCCCTAACCATAAACCTAACCCTAAACCTACCCCTAAATCTAACCCTAGCCCAGCCACTAAACTACCCCTACCCTACCTATAAATCCTACTTTACCCCTACCCTTAACCCTATCCCTACCCGTACCCCTTATCCAACATCTAACCATATACCTACCCCAACCCCTGCCCTTAACCCTTGTTGTTGTTGTTGTTGTTAGGTGCCATCAATTCGGTACCAACTCATAGCGACCCTATGCACAGCAGAACGAAACACTGTCAATCTCACTACTGTTGCCACACTTGAGTCCATCAATGCTGCCACCTGGACAATCCATCTCATTGGGGTCTTCCTCTTTTTCTCTGACCCTCCACCTTACCAGACATAATATCCTTCTCCAGTGACTGGTCCCTCCTGACAATATGTCCAAAGTATGAGAAAAGAAGTTTGGCCATCTTGATCTCCAAGGAGCACTCTGTCTGCACTTCCTCCAAAATAGATACCTTACCCTTCCTCAAATCCTACCCCTACCCCTAACCCTATCCTTACCCCTAACACTATCCCTAACCATATCCCTAGCCCTACTTCTAACCCTAAAATAAACCTACCCCTCACTCTAGTGCTTGCCCCATACCTGTGGCTACCTCAAACCCTAGCCCTAACCATAACCCTAAACTTTACCCTAGCCCTACCCAAGCGCCTAAACCTATCCTTACCCCTAAATCTACCTGTAACCCTAACCCTACCCAAACCCAATCCCACCTCTACCCCCACACCTAATCGTAACCCAACCCCTACTTCAACCCCTAATCCTAACCATACCTCTTCCTCATCCCTACCCTACCACACCCCTAATGCTACCCCTACCCTACACCTAACCTTAACCCTACCTCTACCCCTAACCCTACATCCACCCCAACCCCGAACACTACACCTAAACCTATGGCTACCCTTACACCTAAGCCTTACATTAACCCTCAACCTACACCTAACCCTACCCCTACTCATAGCCCTAACCCTGTCCCTATCCCTACATCTATCACTTCCAATAATCCTAACCTAACCCTACTCTTACCCATTACCCTAAAACCCTAACACTGCTCTTAACCTTACAACAACAGCTAACCCTAATCCTAACCCAACCCTTCTTCTACCCCTAATCCTAACCATACCCTATGCCTACCCCATCCCTGCCCCAACCATACCATTAACTCTACACCTACCCTTTACCCTACATCTATCTTACCCCTAACTTTATACCTAACCCTATCCCTAATCTTACCCATAACATAATCCTTACCCCTAACACTACAACTAAATCTAACCCTTGCCCTACACCTCTCTCTATGCCTACCACTAATCCCAATGCTACACCTACCCCCAGTTGTTTCCCTACCCCAACTCTAACCCAACCGCTACCCCATCCCTAACCCTACCACTACTCCAACCTCTACCCCTACCCCTTACCTTACCTTACACCCTAACACTACCCCTAACCCTTACCCTACCCTGATTCCTTCCACTAATCCTAACCCTATCCCTGCCTGTATACTTACCCCTACCCCAACCCCTATTCTTACCCCTATGTCTACCCCGAACCCTAATCCTTAACGTAACCCTAACTCTAATCCTGCTCTACCAATATTTGAACCCCTTTCCCTACCCTTACCACAACCCCTATCACAATCACTATCCTACCACTACCCCTACCCAATCTCTACATTAACCCCTACCCCAACCCATACTGCTTTACCTAATCTTACCCCTACCACTACTCTTACTCCTAAACCTAACCTTATCTATAACCCTAATCCTAACTCAAACCCTACACCTAAACCTAACCCCTACTACTACCCCTACCCCTAATACTAACCCCAATGATACACCTATACTCACCCCAACTCTAATCTTAACCCTAACTCTACCCCTACCCCTTACCCTACACCTAACCCCACTCCTAACCTTAATGTTAATCCTATCCTACCCCTACCTCTAATCCTAATATTACCCATACCCCAACCCTACCCCGAATCTTAACTCTACACCTAACCCTAAATGTAACCCTACCCCTGCACTGACCCCTACCGCAACCACTAATTTTAACCTTCCCCCTACCTGTACTCCTATCACTAACCCTATCACTACCTATATCCCTACCCCTACACCTAATCCAAACCCTAATCCGAACCTGAACCCTAACCCTAACCAATACCCTACCACTTCCCCTAACCCTAACCCTAACTCAAGCACTACCCCTACCCCACCCCTAAACCTACTCCTAACCCTTCCCCTACCTCTAATCTACTCCTACACCTAACACACCCACTACCCCAAAATCTACCAGTACCCCTAACCATAACTGTACCCCTAGCCCTACCCTACCTCTAACTCTAACCCTACCTTTAACCCTAACCCTACACCTACCCTAACTGTAACCTTCCCCCTAAACCTCCCCCTACCCCTACATTTATCCCTACTCTTCACTCTCAATCTATCCGTATCTGTACCCCTACCCCTAAACCTAACTATATGTGTACTTTGGACATATTATCAGGAGGCACTAGTCACTGTAGAAGGATATCATGTTTGGTAAGATGGAGGGTCAGAGAAAAAGAGGAAGACTCCCAACGATATGGATTGACCAAGCAGCAGCATTGATGGACTCAAGCGTGGCAACAGTAGTGAGGTTGGCCCAGGATTGGGCAGTGTTTTGTTCTGCTGTGCATAAGGTCGCTATGGGTCGGTACCGACTCAATGGTACCTAACAACACCTACTCATAATCCTACCCTTACCCCCTCCCCTATGGCTACCCCTACCATAATGCTACCTTTACCCCTTCCCCTAACCCTACACCAACCCTTACCTCAACCCATACCCCCAAATCTTACTCTTCCATTATTCATTCCCCTAAGCCAAAACCTACCTCTAGTTCTAACCCTATTTCTAAGCCTAACCCAAAACCTACCCCTACCCCTAATCATAACCCTAACCCTACCCCTAACTTTAAACTTAACCCTAACCCTACTCCTACCCTTAAGTTAAACTTAACTCTAACCCTAACCCTACCCATTTACCCAACCCTTTCCCTAACCATAACCCTACCCCTAATCCTAAACTTTTCCCTAACACTCCCCCTCCCAATCAACCTACCCCTAATGCTAACCTTACCCCTACCTCTAACACTAACCCTACCCCTACCGCTAACCCTAACCTTACCCCTAAATCTAACCATACCCCTCACCCTACCCCTAAACCTACACCTACACCTATCCCTACTCCTTACCATCACCCTAACCCTATTTCTACTCCTACCTTTAATGCTAATCCTAAAACTAATCCTATCTGTAACCCTAACCCTACCCTTAACCCTACCCCTACCACAAGCCATACCCTAACACTATCCCTATTCCATTCCCTAACCCTATACCAACCCTTACCCCAACCCATACCCCATTCCTAATCATACCCCTACAACTACTCCTTCCACTAAGTCTAAGCCTACCTCTAACAATAACCCTCATGTTAAGCCTAACCCTAACCCTACTTGTACCCTTAATCGTAATCTTAACCCTACCCCTAACTCTAAACGTAACCCTACCCCTACCCCTATCCTTACCTCTAAATCTAAGGCTAAAATTAAGCTTAACCCTTACCATTTACCCACCCCTGCCCCTAAACTTAACCTTACCATAACACTATGCTTAACCTTACTCCGACCCCTAACCCAATCCCTAACTCTCCCTCACCCCTTCCCCTAAATATTACCATCTCCCTTCTCCTACCACTAACTGTAACACTAACCCTAAACCTACCCCTACCCCTAAAATTAACCCTAAACCTAACCCTACCCCTACCCCAGCCACTATCACTTTCCATAACCCTACACGTACCCCTACCCCTATCCCTTAGTTCTGGTGTTGGGGAGTGCAGTACACAAGAATGGGCAGGGTGTGGAAGAACAAGGTAGATAGGGGAACACTGAGACAGGTTTTCACAGGCTAAAAAGGACAGAGGTAAATAGTGATGCATGCTCAACCTTGGAACAACAGAGCTCTGTGATACAGGGATCTAGGCACAGTTTGAAGAGGGGAAATAATACTAAAATGCTTGACTGTCTTATGAATATTGGTTTCCCTTGCCTACTATTGTAAAATGGACACTTGAGTTGGAGAGAAAGGAATGCCAGGATACATGAATACAGAAAGCTTGTAAGACCAGCTTCAAACCTATAAATGATTGGGATACCTAAAAAGGGTTCTAGAATATGCCCAGTGAAATAGGCCTCCTGTTGCACCTTTGCAGTGTATAGGACCCTAGGTGGGATCCTTAGCCCCATTCAGAACCTTCTGAAGTGGTACATTCCCACTAGAAAAGACAAGCAGACCAGACTGAAACAGCTAGAGCAACAGAAGATACATCTTCAAAGAAAGATCATCAGGAAAAAAATAAAACAAAAATGGCAATATGGCTGGTTACTACAAGAATAAGCAAGTTTGTTTGCCAGTAAGCCACCAAGGCAAACAATCAAGTTCCTTCAGGACAAACCCCTCTCTAACATTTCCATTCAAAGGGAACACATGAGTGGGACGTAAGCTTGCTGACGGCCACATTAGTCTACTGGTGAGTGGAAGAAGGGGAAAGTCAGCAACGAAGAAATGGGCTGAGTTCAACCACATTCCACAGACTCCTGCTGACCTGGAGATGAGAGAGAAGAAGAAAGGCTGGTTGGTTCACAGTGTGGTGAGACCTGGGGACACCTGAGCCTATGGACAAGGACATAGCCACAGAGGGCTATAGTTGAAAGCGAAGCATCTAGCTGATATGAGGTGAAAGGTGGCACACAAGAATACCCAAAGTTGCAGATAGTACCCATTTGACCTAGCTTCAATAGCTTGATAATCAGATATCAACTAGAGGAAGATTGAAAAAAAAAAGGAACAAAACAATTTTTGATAAAGGAAACGAGGGTAAATTGCTACAATTCGATGAACTTGACCTATACCCATGGAGGTAGTAGCTCAAAATACCAAAAGAGAGGGAAGGAATCTTCACATCAAGTATCAATGCTATCCCCTCTGTACACAGGGTAAATGGGGATGGGTAACTTAGACATTGGCTATCTAAAATGAGGGGGTGATAAAGACACGAAGTGATGGGCTTACAAGGTTTTAAGGGGGAGTTTAGTTTAATAGTGTGAGGGAGAGTCCCCATTGAATAGTTTTCATCTTGTCTAGATGGGTCTGTTTGAAAGATATGGGGATAAGATTCTTATGATTTAATAGTGAGTAATTGTTATCATGAAGGAGCTCTGGTAGCGTAGTGGTTACGAATCGGGCTGCAAACCTTAAGGTCAGCAGTTCGAAACTACCAGCCGCTCTGCGGGAGAAAGATAAGGCTTTCTACTCCCGTAAAGATTTACACCCTTGGAAACCCTGTACAGGGTCGCTATGGGTCGGAACCGACTCGACGGCACTTCACAACAACAACAATTGTTATCATGACTAACTGTGACTGTCACAATCATAAAGGTAAAAGTTTTGTAACAAAAGTGGAGGCGTAGTTAACCTTACAGCCCAGAAACAAAAGGATCCTAGGACCATCAAAGGAGAAGAGCACAAGCGGAATTTGAGACCTTATCCAGTGGAGCAGCAATACTAGAGATGGAGGCAGCAATGGGGACATGGAATGAGGGAGTAGCTGAGGACTTTAGATTCATGGGAAGAGAGGGACTAAGAGATGGCAGCCGGGAGCCAGACTTGTAGAATTTTGTCCTTTGGTGGTGTAAATTATATGTCAGAGTGTTTAAAAAAAAAGCTAAAGTAAATACAGAGAAATACTGTTAACTGATGGTATATGGAGGGGATTATAATCATTGTAATTAAACAAGGTGTATCTTTTTTAAAAATGTAAAACTGATGATCTGCTCTGTAAACTTTCACTCCCATACTCCTACCATGAACTGAAACCCTACCCCTATACCTACTCCTACCTATACCTCTATCCCTACCACTAACCCTTACCTATTCCTACTCCTACCCCTATCTGTACCCTACAATCCTAAAAATACTCTTAACCCTACTTACACCTACTTCTATCGTAATCCTATTCCCAAAGCAATTCCTACCCCTAAACTTAATCCACACCCTAACCCTATCCCTACACACATTCCTAACATTACCTCTACCCTTACCCCAGCACTAACCCTAATCCTACCCCTAACACTAAAGCTACTGCTACACCTATGGCTACGGCTACCCCTAACACTGACCCTAACCACCCACCCCTTCCCCTAACTCTAACACTACCCTTAGTGGGTGGTTGGTGGTTCAAACTTACCAACCACTCCTTGGAAACCCTATGCAGGGTCCTTATGAATCAGAACTGACTCGAAGCACTTAACAACAACCTAATCTGATATAAGAGGAATTTCCCTGTAACACCTTTTATCTTACAAAAGATAAAAGAGAGAAGCTACCACCAAGAAAGAAAAAAAGCCAAAAGCTTGAAGAAAGGTTTGTTCTTTGGCTCTGGGGTCCCAGTGCTAAGAACCTCCCAGAACCAGAAGATTGATGCCAAGACACATGCAGATCTCCACGGAACACCAGGCCCACAGATACTAAAAAGAGACAAGGACCTTCCTGTACAACCAGCACAGAGCGAAAGCCTCCCCTAGAGTTGATACATTAAATTCAGACTTCCAGTCTCTGAAATTAAATTCAGAGAGAGAATTAATTTCTGTTTGTTGAAGCCATTTGTGTGTGGTATTTCTGTTATAGCAGTACTAGGTAATTGTGACACTAGTGTATGATATGCAAATTATGATTAAGAAAGGGCAGAAGATAATAAAAATGAACATATTTGCTTGTCTTTTTAGAAATATATGGTGATGGTGTGTAATGGAGTTGGTACCAACTCACAGTTACCCTATATAGGGTTTCTGAGGCTGTAAATCTTTATGAGAGCAGAAATATAGTAGAAAGATAAATGATGAACTTACAATGATTGCCCCTATGAGGTAAAGGACATTAGGATACACAAGGAGAGGGGTATTCAGTAGAATTTCTTACAGAATGTCTTTTTGTGGTGCTTAAATGTTACAGTCCTATGAAGACACTACTTAATTGAAAAAATATATATTACTACTGGATACATAGAGAAGAAGAACAACCAAATGATAATGTTTCCTCTACTCCCAGCAGAGTATGTTGCCAGTAGAAAATGCAAAGATCGCACACTAATCCAGGGAATTCAAGTTGCAGATTGGGTCACTAGAAAATATACTTTCCATTTCTGATCAGGAGTGTCTATACTAAAATACTTTTTATGTTACTAATATAACAAAAGATAAAAGCTTCAAAATATAAGAGAACACTGGGAGAAAGTTCATGAAAATAACATTTGAAACATAAATTAAAATATAGGATTTATTATAAACACATAATTTTAAAACTTAAGAAGAAGAAAAAATTCCGAATAGGCAAATAACCACTCAGTGAACTAATTTAATAATTAAAACTTCTACATACATGACTTCCAAGGCAAGATGGTGGAGTAGGCAAATGCACTGAGCTGACCCTCTGCAACAAAGATATGGAAAACTGAGTGAAACAGAAACAGATGGTGATCTTGGAACCCTGAGATTTAGAGGATAGGATAGAGAAGTGGATTAAGTGCCATCTGGAAGAGGAAGCAGAATAGGAGCAGTAAGAGAGAAGAAAAAATGGTGGGCTGTAGGCTAGCCTGGAGTGGTATAGCTATTGTGAGCTTTTGTAAGTGACTGCCCATACAGTGGCCTGCAGGCACAGGACACAGCTGGAGGTTGGCAGCAAGGGGAGTGCAGTTCTCTCTTGTTCCTGTGCTCTCATGGTAACTATGGGCATGGCCAGTTCCAATCCTCACAAACCCATTGGCGAGTGGCACCCCCTCCTGCACAGCCTCTGCTCTGCCTGGGGTCAGGTACTAGGCATAGCACTCCTGCTTTTGGATGTGGGTGAAGCTGTCTTGAATGAACTACTCTACACAAACAGTGGACAGAATACTGTGCTCACACTTCTAGTCTTTGCCACATCCACCAGGAGAAAGGTGGTGAGTGCCTGAGAACACACTAATACACAATTATCAATGAAATATAAATATGACACCACAATGTCTTGGAGAAAACAGACAATTTCAGCTCACGTGAAGAAATAAGACAGTGTCTCAAACAAGTGACCAAAATACAGAGTCAGAAAATATAATATTAGAAATGGTATCAGAACTACTTGATAAGGAATTTAAAAGAATGCCATTTAGGCACCTTAAACAGATTGAGACAATGATCGAGAAAGCCGCAGATGAAATCTAGGAAAACATAGACAAAACTATAGAAGAATTCAGGAAACAAACTGAGAAAATAAATCAAAGTCATACAAAAACAGCAACTAGACAACCAGAAGATTAATACTAAGACATCACAAATAAATACCACAGTAACAGGCAAAAAAGTAGAATTGAATCAATGGAAGGCTGAATTACTGAGATTGATGAAAAGTTTCTCAATATTCACCTGCTACCGCTGGGGTAGGGAACATCTGGCCCATGGGACATATGTTGTTGTTGTTAAGTGCTGTCCAGTTGTTTCTACCTCATAGCGACCCTAAATTGGGTTTCCGAGTTTGTAAATCTTTACGGAAGCAGAAAACCTCATCTTTCTCCCATAGAACAGCTGGTAGTTTCAAACTTATGATCTTGAGGTTAGCAGGCCCAATCGTAACCACTACACTATCAGAGCTCTGAGTTAATTAAATGTTTGACCAAATAAAGCAGGCTAATTTTTAAGTTGATAATTTTGTATGGCCTGTGAACGTTATAAATTTTTATAGAAAAATGATTCCCCACCCCTGTGCTAGAGGAACAATCAGAAAAAAGAACTAGAAAAATCTGAAGAAAACCTAATATTTATATAGGACACTATCGAGAGGAATAACTTATATGTGATTGAAATTCCAGAACTGGAAAAGACCAAAAAATAAAATATAAACAACAATAACAACAAAAAACAAATCATAGAGAATAATGTCCAAGAGTTATTAGAAGAAAGAGAAAAAAGCATCCCTAACATCATGAAAGATGAGAAGATAGCTATTCATGAAGCTGTACAAATTCCAAACAGTACAGAAGCCAAAAGAAAAAACAAACCACACATCAAGATGAATTATAATCAAATTTTTTAAAACCAAAGATAAGGAAAGAATCTAGAGAGCAGCTCAGGAAAAATGAAAAGTTACCTACAAAGAACTAATAAGGCTAAACTCTGATTTTTCAGCAGAAACTATGCAGGCAAGAAAACTGTGGAATAACATAGATAAAATTTTGAAAGGAAAAAAAAAAAAAAGTCAACCAAGAATCACATACCCAGCAAAATTTTCCATCAAATATGACAGTGAAATTATGTCATTTTTAGATAAACAAAATTAAAATAATTTTAATTATTTTAATTTAATTTTGTTTATCTAAAAATAAACCAACCTTACATTAAAAATACTATAATGAGTTGACAGAACCAACAATAACAAACAGTAGCATGACAATATTACTGAAAACTCAACCCAGATATGGTGGTAGTAACTGCTGAGAAGTCAATTCTGACTCATAATGAGGGTTTCTGATGCTGTAAATCTTCACGGGAGCAAAAAGACTCATCTTTCTCCTGTGGAACTGCTAGTAGTTTTGAACCTCTGACCTTGAGGTTAGCAATCTGACTCGTAACCGCTATGCTATTAGAGATCCTCAACCCAGACAGAAGTATGCAAAGTAAAAAAGATCTAAAAGACTAAAAACAGAGAATCAGAGACACAGTTGAGACAAAAAGACTCATAAAGCAAAAAGAAGAAATAATGTAGTTACAGAACTTCCAAATGAAGAAGAAATCAATCAAGAAAAACAAAACTTTGAACCATAAGGTCAGCATTTCAAGCTCATCAGCTGCACCTCAGAAACCCTATACAGGGTCTCTATGGGTCCAAATTGATTCCAAGGCTCTTAACAACAACAACCCTAAAAACTAGACCAGTAACTAGTCCTAACCATAATCTTAAAAATTAAACAAAGATCTACACACACAAGTCCCAAGATACAGGTGGTGGTGGTGGTTATGTGCCGTGGAGTCGTAGTTCCGACTCATAGTGACCCTGTACAGGGTTTCCGAAGCTGACAATCTCTTCTGGAGCAGAAAGCCTCATCTTTCTCCCATGGAACAGCTGGTAGTTTCAAACTCCTGACCTTAATTCGAAGCCTAATTCATAACCACTAAGCTACCAGAGCTCCTTAAGATACAGGTAAGTTTCACAAAACTTACAAAGATAAAGTAATTTTCTCATTAAAAAAAAAAGATAAAACTAGGAAAGTACCCCAGTTCCTTTTATGAGGATACCATAATTCAACAGGAACACAAGGAAAGTATAGTCTAATCTAATTTGTAAATGTTCTTGTTGTTCAGTGCTACCAAGTTGGTTCCAGTTATAGTGATCCTGTATAGGGCTTCTGAGGAGAGGTTGGTGAGTTGGACCGCCGACCTTAAAGTTCAAATTGACCCTGTGGTCAGGTGCATTCTCCCTCAGCGCCACACCGGGACTCCAACTTGTAAATAGAGAAATAAAAAGTCTATGTATAGCATTAGCGAAACAAAAAACAACTTAGAAGTGAAGTCTGCCTACACTACGTCAAATTCAGAAACCAAGGGGAAAAACAAGATAAAAGGAATGCTGGCTCATTATAAGTTATTTTGCTGACTAGTTACTTTCAAGAGTGTTTTGCTAAAAAGAAACTGCTGTTAGAGCCTGAGCTGGATCTGTTCAGTTCTGGCCCACCAAGCAGCATCCAAGAAGACAACCTTTTGACATATCCCTGTGATAACTTGTCTGCTGCTAAGGATGCCATTTTTTTTTGAAAGTAGAATGCATGAAAGCTGCTCCGGAACTGATTCGGCCCCAAAATGCATAAACATGAGGTTTGAAGAAATTTTATAAAGAAGTATAACTCCCTTGACCATTTCCCTACAAATTTGACAACCCCACCCCCAATATTTGGTGAGCCATATCTGAGAAACTATCTTCCTGGCTCCAAGCTCAGTGCTTTGCAGTAGAGTTACTTTTTCTTTTGTAAAGACCGGTGTCCAGAGATTGGATTTCTGTGCTACTGGGCAGGGATTCTTTTTGGTTCATTAACAGGAACATGCAGAAGCAATTAATCATACTCATCACTAAGCAGGGGCTACACATGAATTAAAGAAGACATTAACATGAGAAAATCTATTATGACATACTCCTGGTGTGGTGCTGTAGGATCAGCACCAGACTGGAAACAACAAAGTCTGCAGTTTAAACCTGCCAGCTGCTCCTTGGAAACCCAGGGTCACGATGAATACAGACTCGTCGGCACTAACAACAATATATAATCATGTTTGTCACTTAGATCTTAGTATCTTGTTTACAGATGATGACTTGCCTAAAAGACCAATGCCAATAAGCAGTGATCATTGTTGTTGTTGTTATGTGCCGTCAAGTCAGTTCCAACCCATAGCAACCCTGTATAGGGTCTCCAAGGAGCAGCTGGTAAGCTTGAACTTCCAACTTTGCAGTTCAAATAGCTTTTCAGTCTGGCACATTAACCCACAGTGCCACACCAGGATATATATCCTCATTTTCAGATGCGAAGAATGACTCTTACCCAGGTTACTTCTCTTTTTCCAGGTGACAGAGTAGGAGTTTACCTGGATCTCCCTGACTCCAGAGTCAGGTAGTTCACCTCCCATGCAGGAGACCTGGGTTGATTCCAAGACAATGCATTTTATGCAGTCTGTCATATGTGTTGACTTGCATGTTGCTATGATGCTATCCCGAATCATGGTGTGGTACTGTGGGTTAAAGCACTGGACAGCAAAGTTGGTTTGAACCGCAAGGTTGGTGGTTGGAGATCACCAGCCACTCCTTAGAAGCCCTATTACAGGGTCCCTATGGTCAGAACCAACTCCTCAGAGCATAACCACCACCACCATGGGTCGGAACCAACTCAATGGCACTAAACAACAACAAAATGATGCTAGACAGGTTTCAGTGGTGTTTCCAAACTAACACAGGCTAGAAAGAAAATGGAATATTATAGGGTCCACAACCGATCATGGAGACGTTGCAGGACCAGGCAGTTGTTTAGTTCCCTGGTACACAAGGTTTCCATGAATGGTAGCAGATTCTATGGTAATTAGCAACAACAACATACTGGTGCCAGCACTTTCTGGCAAGCTAGAATCCAAAGTTATAAATACACATTCCCTTCCTGACTCAGGCATGAGTTCCTTCACCCCTCTGATGAGCTTGAACCACCAACTTTGCTGGTGAAGCTGGAGCTGCACATGCTACTGGAGTTGCCAGAGTGCTGAGTTGATAGTCAAATTCAAGATGAGTCCTATAAATCACAGAAGCCAAGGGAGTTTTGACATAGCAGTACACACTTTTTTAGAAAGATGGAAACCAATCCTTCTTGGGTTTTCTCAGAATACCTACACATTATGGAGTCCTGGTGTGGCACTATGGGATAAGTATTGTACTGCTAACTGCAAGGTCAGTGGTTCAAAACCACCAGGTGCTCCTTGGAAACCCTACACAAAGTCAATATGATCGGAACCAACTCCACGGCACTTAACAACAACAACCACATGTTATGGGTAAACTTGAACCAAATACGTGTACAATGTGGGCCTTGATCAAATCCAGACCAAAAATAACAGCTGCCAAAGGCGATGAGGACAGTTTGGTAAATTTGAATATGATTATGTGGATTAGAAATATTAAGGAGCATTAATTACGGTTACTCCTGTTAAGTGTGTAATATTAGCATTATATAGGGAAATGTACTAATGTTAAAAAGGCATGCATAATAGAATGTTTAAGATTGAAATTATATATATATATGTAAATTAACAATTTTTTAACAAACCCAAAGATATGCAAAGCAAAATGAAATCATGAAATCAAGTAACTGGGTATATATGGATATTTATTTTACCATTGTCTTCTCTGTGTGTTTGGAAATTTTGCAATGCAAAGAAAAATAGAGAAAAAACAGAAAAGATAAAAAATAGTTTCGCTCAGAGAAGCCAAGGTACATACAAATATCTCTTGAGAATAAACTTGTGACTTGTGTAAAAGAAAAATAAATAAATAATAACAGATCTTTTATTTTGATTTTAACAGGCTGTTCTCACCCACAAAACCAAAAAGTTACCATAAAAAGCTCTGACTCAGACTGAAATGTATTGTCTCATTTTTTTGTTTTGTTTTTAACAAAAGCTGCTCTGCAATATTGTAAATCTGTTTTTTCCAGCTAGGCAATAACAAAACCAATACTTGGCTATTTAATAAGAGATTCTGGGCTTCCTTGATTGTCCTTCAAGAGGTCTCATAGCTACAAATGGGCTGTTATTGTTAAGTCAGTTCCAACCAATAGGGACCCTATATAGGGTTTCTGAGGAGGAGCAGCTGTTGAGTTTAAACCGCCAACTTTAAGGTTA
Source organism: Chrysochloris asiatica (assembly GCF_000296735.1). NCBI lineage: Eukaryota > Metazoa > Chordata > Mammalia > Afrosoricida > Chrysochloridae > Chrysochloris > Chrysochloris asiatica. Next base: position 4,562,874 of record NW_006408723.1, on the reverse strand, counting down.
AAACCGACTTTGCAGTCCAGTGCATTGTTAACTGCTGTGGTGTCAGCTCATACTCTTAGCAACTCTGCATAGGGTTTCCTAGACTTTAAATCTTTGCAGGAGCAGAAAGCCTCATCTTTCTCCCTCAAATGGATACAGGGCTAAATTTTCATCAGTTATCTTTGTAATTCAGTAAGCAGCAGTCCATGGTCACCATGGAAAGTTGTATTCACTAAGAAAAAATATTTAAGCCCCTATGGAATATTCTGATCTCCATTTTTATTTCATGCATGAGATACTCCACTCCCCAATTTGTAAATGGTTTATTAAATTATGAAACAAACAATTATTACATTATGGCTTTTAATTAATTCAAAGATTTATTTTTTTTTTACAATTGTAGCCAACTTTGAGCCACTTGTTTTTAGAAACAAAATGATCTGCATGTATGTAGAATGACTCTTGGAATAAACCTTATGTTTTAATTTCTTTGAGTTTTGTTATTTTTTTTTACACATATAACCTTTTAAATGGAGTACAGCAGTACTATAAAATAGTACAGTACTTGTGATAAGAAGGATTTAACTCAGGAAAGACAGGAAAAAGGCAAAAATGCCTTTCCTAAAATACATAGTACATGAAAATACACATTAAGAAAATGGTTTATGCAAACCGCGTTTCCCAGATATGACCCTACTTAAACCTTATCTAAACATTTCCTTGATTGAACCAAATTAGGGACAGACAAATGGTCATAGTAATATTTAGTAAAAAGATACTATCGTTTTTACCAAATTACATACATTGAGCATGTTTCTGGTCAATGTTATTTTATAACAGCATAATTTTTTCTATGGCAAAGATAATCACATAAAAAGTTAGACCCTATTCCCACTGTGGAGTCCTGGTGTGGCACTGTCGGATAAGCACTGGACTGAAAGGTTGATTCGAACCCTTAGGTAGCTGTATAAAACCACCAGGCATGGGTTATAAACCCTATACAGGGTTGCTGAAGGCACTTTAACAACAACATTCTCACTGTGGGGGCAGGGTGGAAATAAGCAATCAATCACCCTAAGGGGTGGACTCTATTTCTCGACCTCCCACCGGGTCTGGGATCTGGACCCAGAACCCAGGCTGGAGTTGTAACCTGACCTGCGCCACGCTCTGCTTCCTAGCCTGCTCGGCTGCCTCTGTGGACTCGGTAGGCTGGGGCCAAGGGTGAGGAGCAGGAGATGGGGGTCCGGCCGAGGGCTGTGTGTGCAGCAACCCGGGTCCTTCCCTCCCTCGCCCCCACCCACGGCCGCCGTGGCTCCCGCGTCCTCCGGCCTCGCTCCGCCGAGTGTGGTTGCGTCTCTAGCGGAACCGAGTGTGGGGGTCTCCAGCTGTCCGGCGTTTGAGAGCCTTCTCCTGTCTCGCTCTGCGGGATCTGGGAGAGTCCCTTGTGTTCCCGCGTTCCGGCGGACCGCGTCCAGCCAAGGTAAATCAACTCTCCATCTACTCTGGCTGTGCTGGGCCAGAGCTGTGGGCTCTAATATCCGATTTCGGCTGTGGACTTCTCCTAATTACAAAAATAACCCTATTCTCAACATTGTGGAGCTGTAGAACAAGCACTGAACTGCTAACCACAATGTCCGTGGCACAAACACATCAGCCAGCCGCACCTTACAAACCCTATATGGAGCTGCTAAGAGTCGCAACCAACTTGAATGTACCTAACAACATTCACCTTCCTTTGGTAAATACCAAAAAGAGTATTTTCTGTCAACAACGGGTTTTCAAAAACTAATCAAATACCTTTGTTTTTTATTAAGTGCATTTTAATATGAGAAGCCCTGGTGGTGCAGTGGGTTAAGTGCTAACCAAAAGGGCAGAGGTTCTAACCCACTGGCTGCTCCACGGGGCAGTTCTAGTCTGTCCTATAGGATTGTTCTGAGTTGGTATTGAATTGATGCCATTGAGTTTTGTGCTTTTATTTTAAGTTATAAGTACTCAGTTTGGCCAAAACACACCAGTGCTTTAATAAACAAAACAAAACAAAACCACCAATGCATAATGGGACAATGGAAGTTCTCTCAAATGCTCCATCCCATTTCCCAAATACAGTGTATGGTAATAGGTACGTCACTCTAACTGATACTTCTTTATGCTGGTGTTAACATATTTTTCAGAAAGCACCTACCGACCCCTGCTGTTGAGTACTGTACTGAGGTGGTGAACCTTTATCTGCCAAAATTTATAACATTATCTGCGGGCCATACAAAATTATCAGCTTAAAAATTAGCCAGCTATATTTAGTTAAACATTTAATTAATTTACGCAAGTAGGTTTGAATCGCAAGGTCTGTGGTTGAAATTCACCAGCCGCTACTTGGAAATCCTATACAGGGTTGCTATGAGTTAGAATCGACTAGGAGGCACTAACAACAGTGTGATGGCTGAAATCCTGGTGTGGTGCTGTATGATAATGCACTGGACCGCAAAGTCGGCTGTTCAGACTCACCAGCCACTACTCGGAAACCCTATACAGGGTGACTATGCTTAGAAACCGACTCCACCGCTCCCTCTTTAACAACAACAATGTAATGGTTGGAACTTTTTGCTTTGGCAGGGCCAGACCAAATGATTTGTAGCGCTTTAGACTGCAAAGTCGGTTTGATCCTAAAGGTCGGCGGTTCTAACTCACCAATCACTCCTCAGAAACCCTATTCAGGGTGGCTGAGTCGGAACCGGCTCAAAGGCACTTAACAGCAACAACAAAAACAAAATACTGCAGCTGGGCGAACATTCCCCAACTCCTGCGTAGTAGATCTGCCACCCACACACGGATTCCAAAGCTGTAATCTTTACAGAAGCAAGACAGCCGCATCTTTTTTCCCTCAGATTGGCTGATGGATTTGAGCCGCCACCAGTTTTCAGTTAGCAGCCCAACGCTTAACTCACAGGGGCACCAGGGCGCTTGTTCTTACACTTAAAATTGTCTCGGGATCTAGTTACTGGTCAGGCTAAGGAAAACTAAAACACTGTTTACCTTAGCTGCAATGTATGGGTATGTTGTTGTTAAGTGTCTTTGATTTGGTGCTACCTCATAGTGGCAATGTATAGGGTTTCTGAGACTGTAAGTACTTGAGGGAACAGAAAGCCCCATCTTCCTCCCGCAGAGTGGCTAGTGGGCTACAATCACCAATCTTGTGCTTCGCAGCCCTGTACTGTGTATCCTACACAGCCACTGCACCCCCCTTGTATGGGCATATCATGTTCATTTAATCAATCCATTTTTGATAGATGTGTAGTTTCTCATTTGCACTATAATAAACTGGGAACATTATTGTCCATACACTTTCACATATTCATGTGATTGGTGTTCTTTTTTGCTGGGAAGTTCCAAGTGAGAAATTTTTTCCTAATGAAAAAATAAATATACATAGCTTCCCTTCCAGAACATGAAAAAAAAAGGAAAAAAAAGGAAATTTCCCTTTTTTATCCTCTTCCTTTTCTTTTTAACTGCCTTCCAGATCACCCAAGTTAGTACTGTCCACACTCTACCCAATGAATGCTTCTCCCTTCCCTCCCACCCCTAGTAACCCTCTTAGAATGTTTATTATAGAATGAAAACTTTTTCTTGACTTTTGACAGTAGTAGTCTCATAGAAGAATATCTGTCCCTTAGCTACTATTTCACATCCTCCAGGTACCTCTGGTAAGAGCTCTGGTAGTGTAGTGCTTACGAGAGTTAGAAACTACCAGCTGTTTCCCAGGAGAAAGATGAGGCTTTCTGTTCCTGTAAAGATTTACAGCCTCGGAAACCCTATACATGATCGCTTTAAGTCAGACCTGACTCCACGGCACACGACCATCACCACCAGATGCCTACATGTTATGTGGTATTTTGCAGATTCATGTTATTCTTCCCAGATTCATGTTGTCCTTCAATGTTATGTGGTATTCCACTCTGTGTTTGTACCAAAGTTTGTTCAACCATTCCTCTGCTGATGGGCATCTAGGCTGTCTCCATCTTTTTACTATATGAATAATGTTGCAATTAGCTTGGGTGTGCCTACTATAGCTCTTATTTCTTGAGGATGTGTGGTGCTATAGGATACGCATCTGACCCAACATTAGCCATTCAAACTCACTAGTAGCTCCTCGGAAACCCTAGAAAGGGTCACTATGAGTTGGAACCAACTGGATGGCACTTAACAACAACAATGAGAGAAATTGCTGGAACATAACAGTATTTTTATTTCCAACCTTCTGAGAAAGTGTCATATAATTTTACAGTCTCATTAGGGTCCCATACTCTCCACTCCCTCGTCAGTATTTGTTTTATTTATTTAGTTAGTTTTATTTTTTAACTTTCCTAACAACAACAATTAATGCTGAGGCAAGATGATATCTCATTGCTGTTTTGATTTGCACCTCTCTGTGGCATTGTAGAATAAGCACTGGACTGCTAACCATAAGATCAGCAGTTCAAATACACCAGCAGCTTCTTGAAAACTCTATGCAAGGTGGATATGAGTTGTACAGACTTAATGGTACTTAACAACAACAACAGTGGCTAGTGATAGTGAGCATTTCTTCATGTTTGTTGGCCTCCTGAATGTCTTCTTTGGTGAATGTCTGTTCATGTCCTTTGCCCATTTTTTTTTTTTTTTAAGCTTTTATTGCGAATTGAGTGATAGTTTACAGGGCAGATCATCAGTTTTACATGCAACCAATCATATTGTGTTTCAATCCCCTCCATGTACCATTGGTTAACAGTATTTACCTCTATTCTTCCCCCCCTCCTTTTTTTTTTTTTGATGTACACAAAACACACAGAAAATATAATTAAATATTCATTTAAATGACCAAAGGGCACATTTTGCAAGTCAGCCTCCTGCCCGTAGGCACACAACCTTTCTGATTCCACAAGTCTAAGTCTTCAGCTGCTCTCTCTATGCCAATGCCTCCCCTTCCATCTCTGCTGTGGCTGCTTTTCTGGTTAGGATCCCATGCTCCTCTCATGCTCTTCACTCTTGATGGTCCTAGGGTCCTCTGTTCCTGGAATGAAAGATTAACTACTCCCCTATTTCTATTTCACATGTTCTACCTTTGTAGTTGTGACAATCATGATTAGTCATGATAACAATTACCCACTAATGAATCAAAAGAATCCTATCCCCATCCTCCCTTATCATCTTTCACCAGATCCATCTGGGAAAGAGGAAAGCTATTCAGTGGGATTCTACCTTACCTGCCTCATTCTGAAATGAAGCACACTCTTGAGAGCTTGTAAGCCAGCCACTTTGTGCCTGTATAACCCTCATTTTTGGAAGCCAATGTCTAAGTTGCCCATCTCTATTAACCATTGTACTGTGGGGACAGACTTGATCCTTGATATGAAGAATCCTTCCCTTTCAGTTGGAATTTTGAACAACTATATCCATAAGCAAAGGTCCAGTTCTTCAAATTGTAGCAATTTACATGTGCTCCTGTATCAAATTTCTTTATCTTCCTCTAGTCTTGTTCTCATCAACAAGCTATCCAAGATAGGTCAAATAGGTACTATCTGAATGTTTGGATGTTCTTGCACACCTCCCTCCACTTCAGACTAGCTGGCTGATTAACTATCAGCTCTAGCCCCCAGTGGCTAGAGTCCATGGGCATGGGAGTTCCCAAGTCTCCCTAAACTTCAGACCAGTCCCCCTTTCCTCTTCTTTCTCTCTTCTCAAGGTTGACTGGTGTCTATGGAACATGGTTGAACTCAGCCCATGTCTTCATTGCTACATTTTCCCACTTCCACTTACAAATGTGTTTATAAATCTGCTTGTGTGTTCCATTTAAGTTTCAGTCTTGGAAGGGGATTTACTCTGATGGGATGACTTTTCTTGCCTTGATGGCTCCCATAGCAACCCTGCATAGGGTTTCCAAGAAGCAGCTAGTGAGCTTGAACTGCCAAACTTGTGTTTCAAATAGAATTTGCAGTCCAGTGCATTAACACACAGTGCCACACCAGGACTCCAGGTTGAGTATACATCATTATCTACCTCTATCCCATTTAGCACATGTAAACCTCCCTAAGTCTTCCATGTTCCACTCCCCCTTCTTGTAGATTGCCCTTCCTATCACCCGAGAGCTATCATGTGTCTATCCCCTATCTTGTACACCCTCCCTCACAACCCTGGTAACCATAAAAATACATTTATTTTAGTAAACTTTTCTTAAACTTTTACAATAATGGTCTTATGCAGTATTTGTCCTTTTGTGACTGACTAATTTCATTCAGCATAATGTCCTCAAGGTTCATCCATGTTATGTGATGGCTTGCAGCTTCCTTGTTATTCTTCAAGGTAGCATAATATTCCATCATGTGGATGTACCAAAGTTTGTTTATCCATTCTTCAATTGATGGGCATTTAGGCTGTCTCCATCTTTTTGCTATTGTGATTAATCCTGCAATGAACATTGGTGTGCATATATCTACTCGTGGTCTGACTTGTGTTTCTTGTGGATAAATACCAAGTAGAGGAATTACTGAATCATAAGGTATCTATCTCTATTTCCAACTTTTTGAGGAAGTGCCCTATTGTTTCCCAGGTGGTTGAATCATTTTACAATTCCACCAGCAATGTAGAAGTGTCCCAGTCTCTCCACACCCTTGCCAGCTTTTGAGGTCCTTTGCTTTTTTGAACTTCGGCTGTGATTGCTGGTATGAGATAATATCTCATTGTTATTTTGATTTGCATCTTTCCAATAGCTAATGAACATGAACATTTCTTTATGTGTTTCTTGGCTGCCTGAATGTATTCCTTGGTGAAGTGTCTGTTCATGTACTGTACACATTTTTTAATTGGGTTATTTGTCTTTTTCTTGGAGTGGTGGTATAATTTCCAATAGATTTTAGAGATTAGTCCCTTGTCTGATATGTCATTTCAAAACATTTTTTACCATTCTATGGGCTCCTTATTTACTCTTTTGGTGAAATATTTTGATGCACATATGTTTTTAATTTTCAGTATGCCCCAGGCATCTATTTTATCTTCTATTGTTTGTGCAACTTTTGATAATTTATTGTGTGCCTTCTATTGGTGGTGGTTATGTGCCATGGAGTCAGTTCTGACTCATAGCGATCCTGTACAGGGTTTCCGAGGCTGTAAATCTTTACGGGAAAGCCTCATCTTTCTCCCGCAGAACAGCTGGTAGTTTTGAACTGCTGACCTTAAGGTTCGCAGTCCGATTTGTAAACACTACGCTACCAGAGCTCCTTGTACCTTGTATTGTTGTTGTTATTGTTAAGTGCCATGGAGTCAGTTCTGACCCATAACGACCCTGAACAGGGTTTCCGAGGCTATAAATCTTTATGGGAGCAGAAAGCCTCAACTTTCTCCCACGAGGCAGCTGGTAGTTTCGAACAGCTGACCAGGCGGTTTACAGCCCAATTCATAACCACTACGCTACCAGAGCTCCTTGTACCTTGTATTAGAGCCCTTAAATTTGTCCCTATTTTTTCACTGATGACTTTTATAGTTCTGGGATTTATATTTAGGTTGTTAATCCATGTTGTTATTTTTTGTATATAGTTTAAGGTATAGGTCTTGTTTCATTCTTTTGCATAATGATTTACAGTTTTACAAGACATATTTTAATTGAATTATTTGTCTTCTTCTTACTGAAGTGTTCTAAACGTTTTAGACAAGTAACACTTTGTCTGATATGCCATTGGCAAAACTATTTTCCCAGTCTGAGGGTTCTCTTTTTACCCTTTTGGTGAATATTTTGGTACACATAAATGTTCCAGTCATCTATTTTGTCTTCTGCTGTTTGTATGTTTTTAGTTATGTTTGATAATGTATTGAAGCCCCCAAGTTTGACCCTATTTTTTTGTTGATGGTCTTTATAGTATTAGATTTTGCATTTAGGTCTTTAATCCATGTTGAAATTGTTTTTGTATATGATGTGAGATATGATAGATCTTATTTAATCCTTCCACAAATGGGTTTCCAGTTTTGCCAGCACCATTCGTTGAAGAGATAATTCTTTCCCCATTGAATGTTTTGTTCCTTTGTCAAAGAACAACTGCTCATAGGTGAATGGATTTACTTCTGGGTTCTCAATTCTGTTTCAGGCTGCTTTGATTACTGTGACTGTACAGTAGGAGTCAAGGTGTAGAGCCATAGGATAAGCACTTGACATCGAGGTCAGTTTAAACCACAAACTCAGTTTAAACATAGTAGGTTTTGAGACAAGGAAATGAGAGGCCTCCTATTTTGCTCTTTTTTTTTTTTTTTTAATGTTTTATTGTGAATTATATTATAGTTTACATGGGAGAACTTTAGTTTTACATTCATTCCATCGTATATCATCTCACTGCCATGGTTCCAATCCCCTCCATGCATCCTCAACCACCCAAAGGGTATATCCCAGAAACCCGCTCCCTACACTTCCCCCTCCTCCCCCCAGTTTTCAGCCCACAGTCCCTTTCCCTCTCTGGGTCCAAAGTACCCAGTCATTTCATCACTCCACGTCATCATCTCTGTCTCCATCTCAGGCATCTCTGTTTCTCTGGGTAGGGTCCCGCTCTCGGCTCTTCTCCGTTGATGGTCCCAGAGGCCTCCGCTCCGATCCCTTCCTTGTTACAAAACTTCTACCTTTGCATTTCCAACCCTCATAATCCGTCCTGATAAGCATTATTCACTACAGCATCACGAGTTACCCATCTGTATCTCCTTTCATCAGCTCCGCCCAGACAGATTGAATAGTACCTTCTGGAGATTCTGCCTTCTGCCATGCTCCCTAGCACAAGGTTCCCTCTTGAAAGCTTGTAAACCAGTCACTTCTTGCTTTTGTAGTTCCGCCCTCCCTATTTGAGTATCCAATGTCCAAGCTGCCCTTCTCCATCCACTCTGTGTGTGGGGTGTGTGTGTGAATGTTTCTTGCTGTAAGGATTTGTTCCCTCTTTTGAGTTGCTGCTCTATAGGTATAGGTCAAGTTCATCAGACTGTATCAGCTCACTCTTTCCCCCCCCCCCTCTTCTTTCCTCTCCTGGTTGATATTTTGCTCTTTTTAAGTAATACTTTGTTTATCTGGAATCTCTTTCTTTTCCATATAAGGTTGGTGATTAGTTCTTCATATTTTTAAAGAATGATGTTGGAATCTGGATTGTAATTGTATTATATCTATAGATTGCTCTGGGTAGTGTTGACATTTTCACAATATTAGTTCTTACTAGCCACAAGTATGGTCATTTCTGTAGGTCTCTTTTGTTTTTTTATAGTAGTGTTTTACAGTTTTCTTTGTATATGTGTATTGTTTCTCTGGTTAAATTTATTCCTAAATATTTCATCTTTTTTTCAGAGCTCTCTTTAATGGTGTAAAGGAATCCAACTAATTTTTATATATTTACCTTAAACCTTGCCACTTGTTGAATCTTTCAGTGAGTTCCAATAATTTTCTTCTGAGTCTTTAGGATCTTCTAAGTATAGGATTAAATCATCTGTAAATAGAATTTACTTCCTCTTTGTCAATTTGGATGCTTTTCATTTCTTTTTCTTGGCTTATATCTCTGGCCAAAGCTTCCAGCACAATATTGAATTGTTGTTGTTAACTGCTGTGAGTCAGTTCCAACTTTTAGCGAAAGCTCTGGTAGCATAGTGGTTATGAATTGGGCTGCAAACCGCAAGGTCAGCAGTTCAAAACTACCAGCTGTTCCGCAGGAGAAAGATGAGGTTTTCTGCTCCTGTAAAGATTTACAGCTTCAGAAACCCTGTGCAGAGTTGCTATGAGTCAGAACCAACTCCACAGCACATAACCAACCAACTAACCATATGGTTTCTAACGACAACTGGTGAGCTTGAACCACTGACCTTGCAGTTCAATCTGATATTGCTGTCCAGTGCATTAACCCACAGAGCCACACCAGGACTCCACAATATTGAATAGGAGTGGTGATAAAGGACATCCTTGTCTAGTTCCTGGTCAGAAGGGGAATGGTTTAAGTTTCTATCCATTGAAACTAATATTGGCTGCTGGTTCTGTCTATATGCTTTTAGCTATGTTGAGGAATTTTCCTTTTATTCCTATTTTCTTGAGTGTTGTTTTTTAAATCAAGAATGGGTGTGGGATTTTGTTAAATGACTTTCCTGCATTGATTATATGACCATGTGTATTTTTCCCCTTTATTTTATGTATGTGGTGGATTATGTTGATTGTTTTTCTAATATTGAGCCATCTCTGCATAACTGATATGAATCCCACTTGATCATAATGTATTATTTTTGATATTATTGAATTCTATTGGCTAGGATTTTGTTGAGAATTTTTTCATATATGTTCATGAGAGATTGTTGTTGTTAGGTGCTGTCAAGTCGATTCTGACTCATAGTGATCCTGTGCACAGCAGAACGAAACACTGACTATTCCTGTACCATTCTCACAATTTTTGTTATATTTCAGCCCATTACTGCTGTCACGGTGCCAATCCATCTCACTGGGGGGTCTTCCTCTTTTTCATTAACCCTCCACTTTACTAAGCAATTGTTACAGACTGCAGGTATTGGGGTGCTTAGGACCAGTGTCATGGATGAAAATTCCAGCACGTGGCTGCTCCGACCTGCTGGCCAGAGACCCTGTGGGTTCAAGGAAGTAACCTCCGGACGTCCCGGGTCATTGACTGTTACGAACTCACTGTGGGGCTAGCTCTGTATAATTTTCTTTAGTCCTATGCTTCGAACCCCTGTAATTGCAGCTTCTGAGAAAATGGTTTCTTAATGTGCCTCTCTCAATGTCTCCACTGTGTTAGCAGTGTGTAAGGTTCTAAGAACAAATCTCTCTGAGGAACAGACTCTGGCCACTGGGCAAACTCTTCCAAACTGTTCTTTATCAAATTATTTAGTTATGTTTGATATTAACTAACTACATAGGCCTTGATACCCATGGACAAATATTAAACTGCTCCTAAAGCTGAGACTGTAAAAAGTTCCAAAAAACAAGTTTGCTGAGAAGCTCTGGAGACAAGTTTCTGGGGCTTTATCTAAAGAGCAATAGCGTCAGCCTTCCGGGATAGCTTCCAGGTGCAGCCCATTCACCTAGGCGCCTTGCTTCCTCCTGCAGACCTGGCCCTGGCAGCCAACACAGCGGGATTCCTTTCAATCCTTTTCACCTTCCCCCATTAGAGATTAGGTGCTATAGATATGTTAATTAGCCTGGAGAAACCGAGTTGCTACCCTGGAATTAGAACCTGAAAAGTACCATGTAATAATTTGCTTGAATTTCTGGAAAATTACGGATGTTAGATTATCAAGACAATTTGTGATATATGTTTTAGAATTTGTACCTGTAAATCCTTGCGTCCTGTGTTGAATGATTAATTACATTTCACTTCTGTACCCCCGTCTTAACAAACCCTACCTTCCTTTGTGTAAAGCTCCTCCCTGAAATAAAACTGGGGCGCAGACCGAAGCCCGCATGCATTGTGACTTGCAGGCCATGCGTTGCGATTGGCATGCGAGGCGTTACAGCTGGCAAGGCATGCATTAAGGTTTGCTAGGCGGTGCTTTACTGCCTGCAGGGCCCACAATGCCGGTAGTCCAGGGTCCGCCCACCAGTGTCGCATCCACTCTGGTTTCTGGGTGTTTTTTGTTCTCTCTCTTTGCGTCTTTGTGTGTATTCTATATCTGTTGCTGTCGCCACCAGATCTCCCTCCTTCATGAACCGAAACCCCATGTAGAGGCCGGTCCCCGACAAGCAATATGCTTTTCCATTGACTGGTCTCTTCTGATAATATTTATCAAGTATGCTTCTAAAGAGCATTCTGGCAGTACTTCCTTCTACACAGATTTGTTTTTTTCTTCTGGCAGTCCATGGTACATTCAGTATTCTCCTACAACATTATAACTGAAATGCATCAATTCTTCTATAATCTTCCTTATTCATTGTCCAACTTTTACATGCATATGAAGCAATTGAAAATACATGGCTTGGTCAGGTGTACCTTAGCCCTCACTAACGTCTTTGCTCTTCAACACTTTAAAGAGGTCTTGTGCAGCAAGTTTGCCTAATGTAATACTTAGTTTTATTTCTTGACTGCTGCTTCCATGAGTGTTGATTGTGGACCCAAGTAAAATGAAGTCTTCGGCAATTTCTATCTTTTCTCCATTTATCTTGATGTTATTTATTGGTTTAGTTGTGTGGATTTTTGTTTTCTTTATATTGAAGGCTGTGGTCTTTGATTGTCATCCGTACTGGTGACTTCTACCAAACATTCAGAGAAGAGCTGATACTTGTTTTACTCAAATTATTCCAAAATATAGAAAAGAACGGACAGCTTCCAAATTCATTTTATGAAGCAAGCATAACCCTGCTATCAAAACCAAAGACATTACTTAAAAAGTGAATTGTAGATTAATATCCCCTTGATAGGCTAGTAACCCTCATGATCGTCCTAAGTATTTTAAATCCTTACTGATGAAAATCAAAATGGATATTGGTTTATGAGTTTTGTGGTCAGAGTTAATGTACATAGACTATTAATGGGAATCCCCACAATTGTCAGGAAACAATGGGACAACTGAGGAATATCTAATAAGAGGTGCTCTTGACAAAACATGGGCAGGGTTAGTGGAGCATCCTATGACTTGTATTGTGGTAAGTAGAGATAAGGAACTTTATCAGATCTTACTAACAAAGACAATTTCTACAGGATCTCTGACCTTAGGAAGAGGAACATTGTAATGGTCGTCAGCTTATAACTCAGCACAGAGAGCCAAGGGAAGAACTAAACTTCACTTGTTTTCCACCCTCTAACATCATATCCTTTGGAAAACAATAATCCTGTATTCTATAACCATTCCTAAAAGTATGTCTGCATAATATGTCTCTTCCAAACATCATCATCATGAATTTTCTAGTGTACTTGTTTCCTAGCTCCAGACTACCTATCAATTCACTGAGTCATTGGACCTGAATCAATATAAATCTAAACTTCCAGTGCTATGTTGAATAGCAGTAGGGAAAATAGACATCATTTCTTATTTTAGAAAAAAAAAACACACTGAGACTTGAGCTGTTAAATACATTAGCTGTAGATTTTTTAGTTTTTCAGATTGAGAAAGTTCCCTTATGTGTTTGCTGCGTTATTATAATAAATGGATGTTTATTACTTAAATGTTATTACTCTGCATCAATTGATTGATTATGTGGCTTTCTTTGGCCTGTCAATATTGTAAATTGATTTTTAAAAATCAAACCAGTTTTGCATTTCTAGAACAAACACATTGGTGATAATGCGTGTACCTTTTTATATTTTTATAGCTATGATTCATTATGTGTCTGTATTCTAAGGGAAGCTGGCTATTATTTACTTTCTTTTATATTATCTTTGTCTGGTTTTGGTTTCAATGAAATGAGCTAGAAAACAATGAGCTACTTTTGTTTTAGAAGTGTTTATACAGAGTGACAACATTTATGCCAGGAGATACTCTTTTTGACAGGTTTTAACTACAAATTCAATTTCTTTCACATAAGACTATCTGTATCATCTATTTATTTTGGATGAGTTTGCTAGTTTTGGGCTTTCAAAGAATTAGGCCGTTTTATCTAAGTTGTTAAATTCCTATGCAAATATCTGTTTGTAACATTTCCTTATTATCTTTTAAAACCTGTGGGGTCTTTAGTTAGAATCCTTCTTTTATACATGATATTGGTAATTTGTATTTTCCATCCTCACAGTTTTTGTTATGTTTGAGTTCATAATTGTTGCTACAAAATCATAGTAACCTTTATTTTTTTTAAAAACTATCAAAATGTGAAGCTATTGTTACTCATCATATCCTTCATCTTGTTGTTTTTGCTAAGTGCCATGGAGTCAGTTCCAACTCATAGATGCCCTTTACAAGGTTTTGAAGGAGCAGAAAGCCTCATCTTTCTCCCATGAAGCAGCACCTTGGATCTTGAAGTTTGCAGTGCTTTCTCCATCTAGGTTTATACATTTCTGTTCTGTCTCTCTAACCGTTCCCCATACTAGGAGTTCTCTAACCCACACCAGGAGTCCTGGTGTGGTGCTGTGGGATAATGCACTGGACCACAAGGTTGGTTTGAACCACCGGGTTGACAATTCAAACTCACCAGTCACTCCTTGGAAACACTATACAGGGTTGATGTGAGTCAGAATGGACTCAACAGCTCTCAACAACAACAACAACAACTCTTTCCCAAATAATTCTGTGCTCCTTGATTTACACATATCAAAATGGCAACTCAAGGGACTCAAATCACACTCCTTTTGAATTTTTTTTTTTTTTAATTTGGGGACAAAAAGAAGTTTGAAGGGGCAAGATCAGAACTGTAGGGTAGGTGGGGTAAGGTTTTCCAACTAAATTCTCATAGGACAGTCTTTGCTACTCTTGAAGAATGAGCAGGTACATTATTGTGATGGAAAAGAATTCCTTGGTGCAAATTTCCTGGTATTTCTCTCAACAACATCATCTACTCTCACAAAGATTTATAATGTTAGAAACTCTATGGAACAATTCTACTCTGTCCTATAAGATCACTATAAGTCTACTTGATGGCAGTGGGTGGTGGGGATTATATACCTAACATCAATGTTCCAAAATACATGAAACAAATGGAAACTAATATGAAAGGAGAAACAATAATAGTTGAGAACTTGAACACATCTTTACCATTCTAGACAGAACATCTAAAAAGAATATAAGTAAGAACATTGAAAACATTTAAAATAAAATCATAAACCAGTTTGACCTACTGGACATACCTAGAAGACTCCACCTGTTAGTAGAATAATCTACATTCTTCCCAATGCACTTGGATTATTGTCTAGAAAAGACCAAAACAAGTCTCAAAATTCTTAAAAGATTAAAATCATACAAAGCATTTTCTTTGACTGTTACAACAGTATGAACAAAAAAATAAAGGAAAAATTTATGGAAACTAGACTATGCTACCGAAAATTACTGGGTTATAGAATAAATCTAAAGTGAAATTTGAATATTCCTAGAATCAAATGAAAATGAAAATACAACACAGTAAAAATTTTGGAAACAGTAAAAGCAGTACTCAGAGGAAATTCATAAAAATAAATGCCTACATTAAAAAAAAGAAAAGCCCAAAACCATTAACTTACGTTGACAACTTAAACAAATTGGAAAGGAAGAGCAAATAAAGCCCCAGCTACCAGAAAATAAAGATCAGAGCAGAAATAAAAAAAATAGAAAAATAACAAAAAGAATCAACAAAACTGCAAATTGCTTCTTTGAAAGGATCAATAGACAAATTACTGGCTAGACTGACAAACAGAAATGTAACTGGATACATTACAACAAAACCAACTCAGATAAAGAGGATTATAACAATAATATGAAAAACTGTACTTTAACAAATTTGAAAACTTAGATGATGAACAAATTCCTAGAAACACATTCTTTACCTAAACAAGTGCAAATTAAGGTAGAAAATCTAAACAAACCTATTCAAAAGAAGGGAATGGAGATGTTATTTAAAAAAAAAAAAAAAAAAAAAACTGTCAACAACAGCAAACCCAGGATCAGATGGTTTCACCAGGGAATTTTTCCAAATATTCAGAGTGTAATTGACACTATTTATGCTCAAACTTTTCAAAAACATAGAATAGGAAGGAATGCCCCTTATTTACTCTATGACATCATCATCATCACTCAGATACCAAAGCCAGGCAAATACATCACAATAACAAGCAAAGTATAGACCAATATCCCTTATGAATTGTTGTTGTTAAGTGCCGTCGAGTCAGTTTCGACCCATAGCGACCCTGTACAGGGTTTCCGAGGGTGTAAATCTTTACGGGAGTAGAAAGCCTGATCTTTCTCCCGCGGAGTAGCTGGTAGTTTCGAACCGCTGACCTTAAGGTTCGCAGCCCGATTCGTAACCACTACGCTACTAGAGCTCCTTAGATAGAGATGCAAAAATTCTCAACAGACTATTAGCCAATAAAATTCAACAATATATCCAATAAATCATACCATGATCAATCATATGAGATTCATTCCAGAATTTCAAGGGTGACTCAAAATTAGAATTACACAATTAAGACAAAGGGAAAAAATGATCATTTCTATTTATGTAGAAAAGGCATTTGATAATATCCAACACCCTTTCCTGATAAAAATTCTCAGCAAAACAGAAATAGAAGGGAAAATTCTCAGGATAATTAGGAGTATATAAACAAAATGGACAGCAATATTATTCTTAATGGAAAAAGACTGAGAACCTTTTCCTTGAGAACAGAAATGAAACAAGGATGCCCATTTACCACACTTATTCAGTGTTGCACTGGAAGTCTTAGCCAAAGCAAGGAAGATAAATAAAAGCTTTCTGAATTAGTGGCATTGCTAGTGTTTATACCACTAGTACAGTAACTCAGAGTTATGACAACCCCTCCATGGACCTCTTCCTGTACCAGACCATGTTGTTGTTGCTAAGTGCCATCAAATCAGTTCCAATTCATAGTGACCCTGGATAAGGTTTTCAAGGAGAGTTTGGTGAGTTTGAACCACCAATCTTGCAGTTCAAACTGATTTCGTGGTCTAGTGCTTATTCCTACAGTACCACACCAAGACTCTTATCATAAAATAATATGTGGTAAATATAGATGTAAATTGCTTAGATGTAATATATCTTGTGAATACGTTTTGCAAAATCTTTCTACATTTAATTATAATTACTTACAATATTAAGGAGCTCTGGTAGTGTAGTGGTTATGAATCGGGCTGTGAACCTTAAGGTCAGCAGTTCGAAACTACCAGCTGTTCCACAGGAGAAAAATGAGGCTTCCTGTTCCTGTAAAGATTTACAGCCTCGGAAACCCTGCATAGGGTCGCTATGAGTCGGAACGGACTCCATAGCACATCACCACCACCACCACTGCATACAATATTACTACTAACAGAGCAGAAGCCTTTATCTTTTACTTTTCTCCTTCTTTCCCTTTAATTAATACTTCGTCTTCACAAAAGTTATTGCTGTAGGTTTTAACAAACAAAACTTTGTTTTTTCACAAAACACAATAAAGTATTATTATATATGCATGTTTTGTTAACCACTGGTGGGTCAGTTCTAAATCTTAGTGATACTGTATAGCTTTTCCAAGGAGTGGCTGGTGGGTTTGAACTACTGACCTTGAGGTTAACAATCTTTATCCTACAGAACCACACCATGTAGAAGGACTGAAAACCTCTCCAATTTGGCAAAAACATTAATGTTCAGATTCAAAAAGCTGAGTGAACCCCAAATAGGATAAACACAAAGAAACACATGCCAAGACTCATTGTAATTCAATGTTTGAAAACTAAAGACAAAGAAAAACATCTTGAAAGTATCCAAAGACAGGCATAGAGGGGGAATACAGTATTAATTAAAGAACACCAATTTGAATGACCTTAAATTTCTTAAATTAAGTGACAGTTTTGACATAAAACCAAATGGCCACCACTCGTCTATCTGTTATGCTGTGGTAGATTGAGTTGCTGTGATTCTGAGGGCTCTACCACAGGTATTTTAAATAACCAGCAGGGTCACCCATGGTGAACAGGTTTCAAATGAGTTTCCAGACAAAGACAAACTAGGAAGAAAGAGTGATAAACTACTTCCGAATTGTTAGTCACTGAAAACTCTATGAATAGCAGAGAAACACTGTCAGATATAGGACTGGAAAATGAGCCCCTCGGGTGGGAAGGCACTCAGAATGTGACTGGGAGAAAAATGCCTCCTCAAAGTAGAATTGACCATGATGATGTGAATAGAGTTGGGCTACAGGGAGAAAAGTGCACAGTACGTTCATTTGCTGATGGGCCACAACTCAAAATGAAGAGAAACAGCTGTAAACATCCATTGAAAATTGGAACATGGAATGTACGAAGAATGAATCTGGGAAAATTGGAAGTTGTCAAAAATGAAATGGAATGCAGCAACATCGATATCTTAGGCATTAGTGAGCTGAAATGGACTGGTATTGGCCATTTTGAATCTGACAATCACATGGTTTACTATTCAGGGAATGACAAATTGAAAAGGAATGGTGTTGCATTCATTGTCAAAAAGAACATATCAGTCATGAGGTACAATGCTGTAAGTGATAGGATAATATCCATGTGCCTACAGGGAAGCCCAGTTAATACCACTATTACTCAAGTTTATGCACCAACCACTAAAGCCAGTGAAGATGAAATAGAAGAATTCTACCAACTTCTTCACTCTGAAATCGATCAAACATGCAATCCAGATGTATTGCTCATTACTGGTAATTGGAATGCAAACGTTGGGAGCAAAGAGGAAGGACCAGAAGTTGGAAAATTTGGACTTGGTGATAGAAATGATGCTGGAGAACGAATGATAGATTTCTGCAAGACAAATTATTTATTTCAAATACCTTCTTTAGACAGCATAAGAGACAACTATACACATGGACCTCACCAGATGGAACACATAGAAAGCAAATTGACTATATCTGTGGACAGAGAAGATGGAAAAGCTCCATATCATCAATGAAAACAAAGCTGGGGGCAGACTGTGGAACAGACTATCAATTACTGGTATGCAAATTCAAACTGAAGCTGAAGAAAATGAAAACAAGTCCACAAGAACCAATTTACCCCACCTGAATTTAGAGATCATCTGAAGAACAGATTTGATACATTAAACACTAAAGACCGAAGAGCAGAAGAGTTGTGGGATGACATCAAGAACATCATATATGAAGAGAGCAAAAAGTCATTAAGACAAGAAAGAAGGAAAAGGTCAAAATGGATGTCAGAAGAGACTCTGAAACTTGCTCTCCAGCGTAGAGAAGCTAAAGCAAATGGAAGAATTAAAGAGGCCCAAGAGCTGAACAGAAAATTTCAAAGATAAGCTCAAGAAGATAAAACAGATACTATAATAAAATATGCAAAGATTTAGAAGTAGAAAACCAAAAAGGAAGAACACGGTCAGCATTTTTCAAGCTGGGGGAACTGAAGAAAAAATTCAAGCCTCGACTTTTGTTATTGAAAGATTCTCTGGGCTTATTATTGAATGATGCAGAATGCATCAAGAAAAGATGGAAGGAATACACAGAGTCATTGTAGCAAAAGGAAATGGTTAATGTTCAACCATTTCAAGAGGTACCATATGAACAAGAGCCAATGATACTCAGGGAGGAAGTCCAAAATGCATTGAAGGAATTGGAAAAAAACAAGGCATCAGGAATTGATGGAATAAAAATTGAACTCCTTCAAGAAAATGAGGTGGCACTGGAGGCATTCACTCATCTCTGCCAAGAAATTTGGAAGACAACATTCTGGCCAACTGATTGGAAGAGATCTATATTTGTGCCTATTCCAAAGAGAGGTGACTCACCAGAATGTGGAATCAAAGGACAATCTCTTTGATATTTCAAGCGAGTAAAGTTTTGCTAAAAGTAATACAGAAACGGCTACAATCATACGTTGACAGAGAACTTCCAGAGGTTCAAGCTGGACTCAGAAGAGGCCGTGGAATGAGAGATATCATTGCTGATGTCTGATGTATCTTGGCTGAAAACAAAGAGTATCAGAAAGATGTTTACCTATGCTTTATTGACTACACAAAGGCTTCCGGTTATGTGGATCATGAAAAGCTATGGACAACATTGCGAAGTATGAGTATTCCAGAACACTTAATTGTATTTCTGAGAAATCTGTACCTGGACCAAAAAGCAGTTTTTTGAACAAAGCATGGGAACACTGAATGTTTTAAAATTGAGAAAGGTGTGCGACAAGGTTGTGTTCTTTCACCATACTTATTCAACCTGTATGCTGAGCAAATAATATGAGAAGCCTGGGTTCTATGAAGAAAAACATGGCATGAGGATTGGAGGAAGACTCCTTAACAACCTGCAATATGCAGATGATACAACCCAGCTTGTTGAAACTGAAGAGGATTTAAAACGTTTACTGATGACAAGAGGTAATGAAGGGAGAAGGACTTTCGGCGCTTCCCTGACCAGACAGCTCAGGTAGGACAGTCTCGAGGAAAAGGGGCGGAATCGCACATAGCAAACCTCTGTCTAGCAGACAGACAGCCTTTGAACAAACATAAGATCTTATATTTCAACATTCTGAACTCATTTTTTTAAAAGATCAAATTACTGAGGAATTACATGCATTTTGAGCTTTTGCCTGCCTGCACACGGCTCCCGCTTCCACGCCCACTCTGGCGAGTGCCTCTGCCCCCTTCAGACCTTGGAATGCAGGGCTAGAGCAACCTCACTTAGAAGGCTGCATTTCCAGAAAAAAGGAAGCATAAACTAACAAAACCAAACAAATAGAGAGGGATATCGGAATGGATATCAGGAAATTTGGGGTACCCACGGTACAGAGAGACTGAGAGAGGCATCTTTTATGTCATTAAATACACTACCTCCCTGCGACCATTATTCCCAGCCCTCTACTGTCCGAGCCTAGACCAGCCCTCTAACAAGCCGCCGAGGTCCAGGGTCCCCAAGGCCCAACCCGTCGCGTAGAGAGGTCACCAAGGCCCAGTGTCTGTAAGACCCAACCCGCCCTCAGCCCTGTCCCCAAGGTCCAATCCACCTAACCCACCCACTGAGACCCAAGCAGCCCGATGCCAAGCTGCTAATACCCAGGCCCCCTGAGGTCGAAAATGCCCGCCCAAGGACCAAACCACCTGCCCGAGGACCAGCCCTCCTGCAGCCTGGTCACTGACACCCAGGCCCCCAGAGGCTCAAACCGTCTGCCCTAGGCTCAACCCACCCGCCCGAGGCCCAGGCCCAACTGA
>NW_006408723.1:4535848-4537010 GCF_000296735.1 Chrysochloris asiatica | reverse complement strand
AAATTGTGGTACATACACACAATGGAATATTATGCTACATTGAGGAATAACAAGGAAATGGTAAGCCACCATATAACATGGATGAACCTTGAGGACATTATGCTGAATGAAATTAGTCAGTCACAAAAAGAGAAATACTGCATAGGACCGCTACTGTAAAAGACTAAGAAAAAGAAATTATACTACAAGGGGGTAGGGGGAAGTCTGTGTTGGTTGTTGGGAAGTTGGTGATGGGTCGGGGGAAGGGGGAAGGGTGGAGTGCAGGTTGAGGATTGGACACAGGAGAGCTTGGGTGCTAGGGAGGGGGGCAATATACAGGGAGGGAGAGGGAAATGGAGAAACGGGGGAGTTGGGAGAACAATTGGACATTTTCGAAAGGGCTAAATGGGACAGCAATAAAGGACGATATATGCACAGCCTTGGAATAGCAGAGCTCTGAGATCCAGGGATTGAGTCATGGTTTGAATGGGGGGGGGGGGAGGAATCATGTTAAGATGCTTGATTGTTTTTTGTTTGCTTGTTTGTTTTAATCTTGTTTTCATTTGCGTTATAATATAGACACTGGATAGCGTTAGAAAGGAATAGTCAGAAACACCACTCTAGAAGGCTTGTAAGTCCGTCTTCTGCCTATGACTGATTGGAATACCTAAAATGGGGCTACAGTGTACCCAGTGAACGAGGCTTTGTGCAGAGCCTTTGCAATACATAAAACTATTGGTAGAAACCGGAACCACATACAGATCTCCAGAGATGAGAAATATCCACTTGAAAGGATGAGCAGACCATCCTGGAGCAGCTAGAAGAATAAAAGATACCCTAGAAAACATCAAGGCAAGTGGCCAGGTCCTCTCAACGCAAACCCCCTTCCAAGACTAAGACTCAACGGAAATGCACGCTCTGATTGGTGAACATACACATCACCTATGGGGGTAAGTGGGGTAAAAGCAGCAATGAAGCGGCAAGCTAAGCCCTACAATGTTCAGTGGACTTCTGTGGACCCAGTAGGGGACCTGGTTGGCAAACAGTATGAAGAGGCCAGGGGACTCTTGGGCCCAGAGTCAGTGGCGTGGCCATGGAGGACTTGAAGAGGAGAGTGGAGCTACCGGCTGATGGGAAGAGAGGACATATACACAGGAGCACCCACACTTGCAGATGATACCCA
>NW_006408723.1:4525999-4534329 GCF_000296735.1 Chrysochloris asiatica | reverse complement strand
GTAGTGAGGTTGGCCCAGGATCAGACATTATTTTGTTCTGCTGTGCATGGGTCGCTATGGGTCGGTTCCAACTCGATGGCACCTGACAACAACAACAAATTTCTCATTATGGTGTTGAATTGAATTGTGCTTTCTCAGCTGCCCAATATATGTGTTGTAAATCCTAGTCTGTGGAATGGTTAAGTGCTCAGCTGCTGACTGAAAGGTTGTCAGTCACTGTGGCTGTATAGGATCTGCTTTTTCAATATTATAGCCTAGGAAACCCTATGGGGCAATTCTACTCAGTCACATGGATCCACTATGAGTCAAAATCAGTTTGAGAGGACCTAACAACAATAATCTCAGCAAGTAGCAGGGCTTTTCTTTTCATGTTAATGAGCTATATCAGTGTAGGGAGTGTCTTAAGAAAATGGCTTTTTCCATATAAAAGCAGATTAGACACAGAAGTAAGGACAAACAATGAAAATAGAAACCACAGGAACCCAGGTCCAGAAACTGAAAGAGACAAGGATCTTCCTCCATATCTAACAGAGATAGAGCCTTTCCCTACTGCAAGTGTTAAAGCCAGATAGATTTGGGACCTCAGAAAGCAAAATGGGTAAAAATAAAAGACTATCTAACTCTCATGCATTTCCTAAATCACGCTTGATGGTTGAAGCAAAAAATAAAATATTATTTCATGTAGTGTTCAATGTTCAAAAATTAGAAGGGTGCTTATTGTACCTGCTATTGTTGTGAAGTGCCATCGAGTTGGTTCTGACTCAAAGCAAACCTGTATAACATTTCCAAGGAGAAGCTCATGGGTTTGAACTGCCGACTATATAGTTAGCAGTCCAGTGCCACACCAGGACCTGCTAATTTTCATTAAATTGGCTCCAAACCATGGTGACCTTGTTGTTGTTGTTGTTGGTATGTGCTGTGGAGTCAGTTCTGACTCATAGCAAACCTGTACAGGGTTTCTGAGGCTATAAATCTTTACAGGAGCAGAAAGCCTCATCTTTCTTCTGCAGAACAGCTAGTAGTTTCGAACTGCTGATCTTAAGATTCACAGCCTGATTTGTAACCACTACGCTACCAGAGCTATTGTGAGGTGCCATCAAGTCAGTTCTGACTCATAGCAACCCTATGTACTACAGAATTAAACATTGCCTGATCCTATGCCAGAATCACAGTTGTTGCTGCCACTGTACCAATCCATCTCATTGGTGGTCCCTTCTGATAATATGTCTGAAGTATGAAAGACAAAATCTCACCATCCTGACTTCTGAGGAAGATTTGTGCTATACTTATTCCAACACAGATTTATTTGTTTTTCTGGTAGTCCATGGTACTTAAAAAAAAAAAAAATAACTTTTAATTGTGAATTGAATGAAGATTTATAGACAAAATCATCATTTTCACCTTCAACATACCATACACTTTGTTTCAGCTCAATAATTGCTATCCCCTCCATGCAACAACAGTTATCCTGCTTCCTCCCTGTAGTTCCTATTTGCATTCTACCCATCTTCCCATCTCTTCTCAACTTTATCCCTAGGAAAATACTGACTGACTTTTGATTTTTAATGGCTGACCATTCTGTGGTAAGCATACCTTACTCCTGTTGTTGCCCTCCTGCTCCCATATAACTATTTATTGCTTGACTGAAAATTGGGCCACAAGGGTGAGATCCTTTCCAGACCTGAAGGGTGCCAACGGCCATAGTTGTTCCTCTAGTCTGTTTGACCAGTAAACCCGATCATTTGAAAAAATTGAGTTTATTCCAGATATTCTCCCACTCTATCCAAGACCCTCTAATGTGATTCCTTTCAGGGAAGTTGGTTCTTGTAGCTAGATACCATCTAATTCTTCTGGTATTAGAGCCAAGGAACTGATGTTCACATGTCGCATGAGTCCATCGGATTGATTCCAAATCTCTTCAATTCTAATCACTCTTCTTTCTTCCACTCATAGACAGACCAAGAGCTGCACCTTAGTTGGCCACTCATGAATTTTTAATATCTCATACATTACTCACTCAAGCAGGATGTACAACATTGTGGACTATCTCAAGCCAGTAGACCATGGTGTACCCTGGTACTACAGTCCTAAGCTCCCAGGACTATTAACTCATTGCCCTAAGATATTTGGTAATTGCTAAGAAGTTTTCATCATTATGTCTGCTGTATGATCCACCACATTCTTAGTTGTGTTTTCAAGAAAGGTAAATGTTCATGTTTCTCTTTTTCTTGTAGAGGTATTATAGTTTTCTATAAATTTTAGATTATTAGTCCCTTATCTGATATGTTCTACCACTTGTCTGTCACTTTGTCGTACTGTGGTGGTTTGTGAGTTGCTGTGATTCTGAAAGCTATACCACTGGTATTTTAAATACCAGCAGGGTCACCCATGGTGGACAGGTTTTAGATAAGCTTCCAGATGAAGACAGACTGGGAAGAAAGAGTGACAAACTACTTCAGAATATTTAGTCACTGAAAACCTTATGAATAGCAGAGAAACACTGTCAGATATAGTGCCAGAAAATGAGTCCCTCAGGTTGGAAAGCACTCAAAATGCAACAGGGAAAGAGCTGTCTCCTCAAAGGAGAGTTGACCGTGATGATGAGAATGGAGTAAATCCTGTGGGAGTAAAGCCTGTGGGACCTTCATTTTCTGATGGGGCACAATTCAAAATGACGAGAAACAGCTGTAAAACATCCATTGAAAATCAGGAATGTATGAAGTATGAATCTGGGAAAATTGGAAATTGTCAAAAATGAAATGGATCACATAAACATCGATATCTTAGGCATTAGTGAGCTGAAATGGACTGGTATTGGCCATTTTGAATCTGAAAACCACATGGTTTACTATACCGGAAATGTCAAATTGAAGGGGAATCATGTTGCATTTATTGTCAAAAAGAACATATCCAGATCAGTCATGAGGTACAATGCTGTCTTTGACTGGATAATATCCATGTACCTACAGGGAAGCCCAATTAATACCACTATTATCCAAATTTATGCACCAACCACTAAAGCCAGTGAGAATGAATTCTACCAACTTCTTCTATCTGAAATTGATCAAGGATGCAATCAAGATGGATCAGTACTGATGACTGGAATGCAAAGGTTGGGAGCAAAGAGAAAGGATCAGTAGTTGGAAAATATGGCCTTGGTGATAGAAATGATGCTAGAGAATGCATGCTAGACCTCTGCAAAAACAATGATTTGTTCATTTCAAATACCTTCTTTAGACAACATAAAAGATGACTATTCACATGGACCTCACCAGATGAAATACATGAAAATGAAATTTGCTACATCTGTGGAAAGAGATGGTGGAAAAACTCCATATCATCAGTGAAAACAAGGCCAAGGACAGACTGTGGAACAGACCATCAATTAATCATATGCAAATTCAAACTGAAACTGAAGAAAATGAAAACAAGTCCACGAGAGCCAAAATATGACCTTGAATATATCCCACCTGAATTTAGAGATCATCTGAAGAACAGATTTGATAAGACCAGAAGAGTTGTGGGATGACATCAAGAACATCATACATGAAGAAAGCAAAAAATCATTAAGAAGACAAGAAAGAAAAAAAAGGTCAAAATGAATGTCAGCAGAGACACTGAGACTTGATCTCCAGCATACAGCTGCTAAAGTAAATGGAAGAAATGAGGAGGTTCAAGAGCTAAACAGAAAATTTGAAAGTTCAGCTCAAGAAGATGAAGACAAATATTACAACAAAATGTGCCTAGATCTGGAGACAGAAAACCAAAAAGGAAGAACACATTCAGCATTTCTCAAGCTGAGGGAAATGAAGAAAAATTCAAGCCTCGACTTTTGTTGTTGAAAGATTCTCTGGGCAAATTATTGAATGATGCAGATGAAAGTATCAAGAGAAGATGGAAGGAATACAGAGAGTCACTGTACCAAAAGGAGATGGTTAATGTTCAACCATTTCAAGAGGTAGCATATGATCAAAAGCCAAGGATACTGAAGGAGGAAGTCCATGGTACATTGAAGGAATTGGCAAAGAACAAGGCACCAGGAATTGATGGAATAAAAATTGAAATCTTTCAAGAAAGTGAGATGGCACAAGAGGCACTCACTCATCTCTGCCAAGAAATTTGGAAGACAACTATCTGGCCAACTGATTGGAAGAGATCCATATTTGTGTCCATTCCAAACAGAGGTGACCCACCAGAATGCGGAACTCATCAGACAATCTCTTTGATATCCCATGTGAGTAAAGTTTTACTAAAGGTAACATAGAAATGGCTGCAAGTATACATTGACAGAGAACTTCCAGAGGTTCAAGTCAGATTCAAAAGAGGCCATGGAATGAGGGATATCATTGCTGATGTCTGATGGATCTTGGCTGAATGCAAAGAATATCAGAAAGATGTTTACCTGTGCTTTATTGACTATGTAAAGGCTTTCGATTGTGTGGATCATGACAAGCTATGGACAACATTGCAAAGCATGAGTATTCTGGAACACTTAATTGTACTCATGAGGAATCTGTACCTAGACCAAGAGGCTGTTGTTCAAACAGAACATGGGAACACTGAATGGTTTAAAATTAAGAAAGGTGTGTGAAAAGTTTGTATTCTTTCACCATACTTATTCAACCTGTATGCTGAGCAAGTAATCCGAGAAGCTGAGTTCTATGAAGAAAAACGTGGCATCAGGATTGGAGGAAGACTCATTAACAACATGCGATATGCAGATGATACAGCCTTGCTTGCTGAAAGTGAAGAGGACTTAAAACATTTACTGATGAAAATCGAAGAGCACAGCCTTTGGTATGGATTACATCTCAATGTCAAGAAAACAAAGATCCTCACCACTGGACCAATAAGCAACATTCTTATCAATGGAGAAAAGATTGAAGTTGTCAAAGATTTCATTCTTCTTGGATCAACTATCAACACTCATGGAAGCAGCAGTCAAGAAATCAAACGACGTACTGCATTAGGCAAGTCTGCTGCACAACACCTTTTTTAAAGTGTTGAAGAGCAAAGATGTCAGCTTGAGGACTAAGGTGCGCCTTACCCAAACTATAGTAT
This sequence comes from Chrysochloris asiatica, assembly GCF_000296735.1. Taxonomy (NCBI): domain Eukaryota; kingdom Metazoa; phylum Chordata; class Mammalia; order Afrosoricida; family Chrysochloridae; genus Chrysochloris; species Chrysochloris asiatica. The sequence continues at coordinate 4,529,268 of NW_006408723.1, read as the reverse complement.
TTTCAATAACCTCATATGCATGCGAAAGCTAGGCAGTGAATAAGGAAGATCATAGAATTGATGCTTTTGAGTTATGGTGCTGAAAAAGAATATTCAAAGTGCCACGGGCTGCCAAAAGAACCAACAGATCTATGTTGGAAGAAGTACAGCCAGAGTGTTCCTTGGAGGCCAGGATGGCCAAACTTCATCTCTCATACTTTGGACATATTTTCAGGAAGGACTAGTCACTGGAGAAGGCTATCATGTTTGGTAAAGTGGAGGGTCAAAGAAAAAGAGGAAGACTCCCCACGAGATGGATTGGCCAAGTGACAGTATTGATCAACTTAAGTGTGGCAACAGTTGTGAGGTTGGCCCAGGATCGGGCAGTGTTTCGTTCTGTGCATAATGTCACTATGAGTCAGTACTGACTCAATGGCACCTAACAACAACAACAAAAAATGGTTTGGACTCCTGGTTTGTCACTATAGGATCAGCACTGAACTTCTAACTACAAGGTCGGCCAATCAAACCCACCAACTACACTTCAAACATTCTATACAGTGTTACTATGAGTCATAGCCGACTCAATGGCTTAACAATAATAACAAGTAATAAGGATTAAGGTGGCACTTAACAATAACAACAACAAGTAATGTCTTTTGCTCCCGTAAAGATTTACAATCTTGGAAACACTATACAGGGTGGCTATGAATCAGAACTGACTCAAAGGCATACAACCCCATCACCAGTACCGAGGAGTAAGGATTAAGGTAAAAACTAAGGATTAAGGATGTTCCCACCTTACTAGGGAGTACTAGTGTGGTCCTGTAGAATAAGCACCAGACTGCTAACTGAAAGGTCAATGATTCAAACTCACCCGTCACTCATCGGAAACCCTATGCAGAGTTACTGAGTTGGAACTGACTCAATGGCACTTAACAACAACAACAAAACCTTACTAGCAGGTGTGATTCAAGTCACCAACAACAAAACCTTACTAGCAGGTGTGACTCAAGTTTCCTTGGGTCAGGGTCTGACTCCAATTTATAGGACTGCTTTGGAAAAACTCTCTCTTGCCCTGAATCTTGCATCACGTCTGACCTCCAGTTCATGAGACTTCAATGACATCACCTGATCCAATTCACCAACTCTGATAGCCTTGTGAACCAATAGCCTGTCATATGACCTACTGGTTTGGGATCCTCAGCTCCAAACTAATCTCTCTAATACAGATTTAGGACATGCCAGCATCCATAATTGTGTGAGCCATTTGCTATAACAGTTGAGAGTTTGTGAGGTGTTGCAGAACCCTGGGACATGAGGGAGGGAAGAAGAGGTGATAGATTTCAAAGATTATGGAGTGGTATAACACGTTGGATTTCTTTAACCTTGACCCCGTAGGGACTAGACTCATGCTGATCTTTCTAAATGAAAGTATTCATGCACTAATGCATCAAATCTGTTCTTGAGATGGTCTCTAAATTCAAGTGAGATATATTCAAGGTCATATTTTGGTTCTCGCGATTTTGTTTTAATTTTTTTAAGCTTCAGCTTAAGCTTGCATATTCATAATTGATGTTGTTTTCCACAGCCTGTCACTGGCTTTGTTTTGGCTGATGATATTGAACTTTTCCTTTGTATTTTCCACAGATGTATTTTATTTTATTCCTGTGTATTCCATCTGGTGAGGTCCTCATGTGTCACCTTTTAAATTGTTGAAAAAGGGTATTTGCAATGAATAAGTCGTTAATCCTGCAAAATTCTATCATATGATCTCCAGTTCATATCTGTCACCAAGGCAATATTTTCCAACAACTGATCCTTCCTCTTTGTTGCCAAATTTCACATTTCCAATCCTTAGAAATTATCATTTCATCTTGACTTCATTTTTTATCAATTTCAGACTGAAGAAGTTGACAGAATTCTTTAGTTTCATCATCTCTGGCTTTAGTGGTTGGTACATAAATTTGAGTAATAGTGGTGTTAACTGGTCTTCCTTGTAGGTGGGATGGATAATATCCTATCACAGACAGTATTGTACTTCAAGATAGATCTTGAAATGCTCTTTTTGAAAATGAATACAATGCCATTCTGCTTCAACTTATCATTCCTGGTATGGTAAACCATATTGATTGTCTGATTCAAAATGGCCACTACCAATTCATTTCAGCTCACTAATGCCTAGGATATCAATTGTTATGCATTCTATTTCATTTTTGGTTACTTCAAATTTTCCTAGATTCATATGTTCCACATTCTGATTATTAACAGATGTTTGCAGCTATTTTTTCACTTTGAGTCATGCCCATCAGCAAACGGAGGTACTGAAAGTTTTGCTTCCTTCATGACATTATGGTCAACTCTATTTTGAGGAGGCAGCTCTTCTCCAGTATTATTCTAAGTGCCTTACAACCTAAGGCACTTGTCTTCTGCTGGTATATCTGACAATGTTCCACAGACACTCATTAGATTTTCACTGGCTAGACATTCAGAAGTGGTGCAGCTCTCCTTCTTTGCCTGTCTTAGTCTGGAAGCTCCGCTGAAACCTGTCCACCATGGGTGATGCTGCTGGTATTTAAAATACTGGTGGCATAGCTTCCAGCATTATAGCAGCACAAAAGCCACCACAGTATGACAAACTAACAGATGAGTCCTGGAAAGACCTACATGCAAAATATAAAAACTATATAATGATCATGGAAGGAAATATAGGGACAATGCTTATTAATGCTGTGTGCTGTTTAGTGGGCTCCTACTCATAGCAACCTTATATAGGGTTTCCAAGAGTGACTTGTGGGTTTAGATTGCCAACCTTGTAATTAGCAGTCCAGTGCTTATCGTAAAGTATCACACCCGAGCTTAGGGGCAATGCTAGGGTCCTAATATATGGCATAAATAGAATGCCAAGCATAACTAAAAATGCACAAACAACAGAAGAAGCACAAGATAAAAATTAAATAGTTATGTTCATCAAAAGACTTCTTCAGAAAAGAACGAAGATAACCCATAGATGGGGAATTTTTTTATAATTACATATGTGACAAGGTATTACTTTCTAAAATTTATAGAACACTTCAACACATCAACAATTCAACTTTTTTAAATGGACAAATGACATGTCACCAAAGAAGGCACTCCGATGGCCTTCTTTGAATACTCATGATTATTAGCCATTGTTGTTACTATTGTTGTTAAGGGCTGTCAAGTTGATTCTGACTTGTAGCAACCCTGTATAGGGTTTCCAAGGAGTGGCTGGTAAGTTTGAACCACCGACCTTGTGATTCAAACAG
>NW_006408723.1:4520513-4525381 GCF_000296735.1 Chrysochloris asiatica | reverse complement strand
GGGTAGCCAATGTCCAAGTTGCCCATCCCTGTCTATTCTTTGTGTGGAGGGCATGGGAATAATTCTTGCAGCAAGGATTTGTTTTTCTCTTTTGAGCTACTGCATTTATAGGTGTAGGTCAAGCTTATCAAATTGTATCAGATGATGCTTTTTTCCTCTTCTTTCTTCTTTGGGTTGAGCTCTGATCATCCAGTCATTGAAGCCAGATCAAGTGGGTATTTTCTGCAAGTGTGGGTGTTCTTGCATCTGTCCGCTCTTTTCTTATCAGCTGGATGCTTTGCTCTCCACTCTAGTCCTCTGTGGCTGTGTCATTGACTCTGAGCCCATAACTCCCCAGGTCTTGCCACACTGCTGGCCGACCAGGTCTCCACCTTGGTTTACAGGAGTCTATTGAACGATGCAGGGCTTAGCTCGCCGCTTCACTGCTGTTTTTCCCTCACTTCCCCTTTTGGGTGACATGCGTGGTCATCAATCAGAGCATATATTACCATTGCATCTTAGTCTTGGAAGAGGATTTGCACTGAGAGGACCCGACCACTTGCCTTGATGTTTCCTGGGCAAGCAACTTGCTTGTTCTTGTAATAACAGTCAGACTGCCTTTATTGTTTTGTATTTTTCCTGTAGGTCTTTCTTTCAAGAAATTTCTTCTGTTTTTCTAGATGCTCCAGACTGATCTGCTCGTCCTTTCAAGTGGAAAATTTTCTGTCTCTGTAGATCTGGATGTGGTTCAGGCTTCCACCTATAGTCTTATGTAATGCAGAGGCTCCTCAGGAAACCTCCTTCACTGGACACATTGTAGCCTCATTTTAGGTATTCCAATCAGTTATAGGCAGAATACAGACTTACAAGGTTTCTATGGTGATATTTCTGGCTATTCCTTTCTCTCCCCCTCTAGTGTATATTTTATAATATAATGCACAGAAAACCAAGATTCAAAAGACAGCCAAGCATGAGAGATGCAAATTTTTAAAAAAAAACAATGAGGTATCAACTTACACTGGCAAAAATAGCAATGATATAAACAAACAAACAAATTATGGAGAGGATGTGGAGAGAATAGAACTCTCATAAACTGCTGAGATTTTTAAATGGTACAACCACTGTGGAAAATTGTTGATTTGGAAGCCGTTGAGTCATTTCCAACTCATAGCAACCCTATGTACAACAAATCAAAACATTGCTAGTCCTGCACCATCACCACAATTGCTGCTATGCTTGAGCCCATTACTGTTGTCATTGTACAAACCATCTCTCTGGGGGTCTCCCACTATTTCGCTGACCCTTCATTTTGCCAAGCATGATGTCCTTCTCCAGGGACTGGTCCTTCCTGATAATATGTCTGAAGTATGAGAGATGAAGTCTATCCATCTTGGCTACTAAGGAGCATTCTGGTTGTGCTTCTTCTAACACAGATTTGCTTGTTCTTTCAGTCCATGGTACTTTTAATATTCTCCTCCAACCCCATAACTTAAATGCATCAATTCTTCTACAGTCTTTCTTATTCACTGTCCAACTTTCACATGCCTATGAGGCTATTGAAAATACCATGGCTTAAGTCAAGAGTACCTTAGTCCTCAAACTGACATCTTTGCTATTCAACATTTTAAAGAGGTCTTGTGCATCAGATTTGCCTAATGCAATACATCATTTGATTTTTTCCATAAGTTGATAATGGATTTAAGTAAAATGATGTCTTTGACAATTTCAATCCTTTCTCTGTTTATCATGATGCTACTTATTGATCCAGCAGCGAGGATTTTGTTTTCTTTACATTGAGGTGCAACCCATACCAAGGTTGTGGTGTTTCAGCTTCATTAGTAAGTATTTTAAGTCCTCTTTACATTGAGCAAGCAAGGTTGTATCATCTACATATTGCAGGTTGTTCATGAGTCATCCTCCAATCCTGATGCCACATTCTTCTTCATATAATCCAGCATCTCAGATTATGTGCTCAGCATACAGAATGAGTAAGTATGGTGAAAGAATACACCCGTGGCATACACCTGTTCTAATTTTAAATCGGTCAACTTTTCAAACATCTGCCTCTTGGTCTATGTACAGGTTCCTCATGAGGACAATTAAGTGTTCTGGAATACTCTTTCTCCACAATGTTGTCCATAACTTGTCATTATCTACACAGTCAAAAGACTTTGCATCGTAAAAATGTTTCTTCTTTCAGCCAAGATCCATCTGACATCAGCAATTATATCCCTCATTCTATGTCTTTGTTTGATTCAGGCTTGAACCTCTGGCAGTTCCTTGTCAGTGTACTGTTGCTGCCATTTTTTTAATTATTTTTAGCAAAATTTTAGTTGCATGTGATATTAATGATATTGTCTGATGATTTCTGCATTTCATTGGGCCACCTCTTTTTGGAATGGACAGAAATATAGATCTCTTCCAATCAGTTGGCCAACTAGCTGCTATCTTCCAAATTTCTTTGTAGATGAGTGAATGCACTCTCCATCATCGTTTTTATCACCAAGGCAATATTTCCCAGCTACTGATCCTTCCTCTTCCTTGAAAGGTTAGAATAGAAATACCATCTGCTCCAGCAATCCCACTATTAGGCATATATTCTAAAGAAACAAGATCTGTGACATAAATCGATATGTGTACATTTATGTTCATCACAACAATATTTACAGTAGTGAAAAGATGAAAATAGTCTAAGTGTCCACCAGTGGAAGAATGGATAAGCAAACTAAGGTACATACACACAACAGTAACTATGGAATGCTTAAGAATGTCTATGAGTCTGCAAAACATATGGATAAGCCTGCAGGACACTATGTGAGTGAAATAAGTTAATCACAAAAGGACAAATATTATACTAGAACATTACTATAAAAAGTCAAGAAAAGGTTTATGTGCAGAAGAAATGTTCTTTGATGATTATCAGGAATGGGAAGGAGCTCTGGTAGCATAGGGGTTTACGCTTTGCGCTGCTAACAGCAAGGTCGGTCAGAAGTTCTAATCTACCAGTCGCTCTGTGGGAGAAAGATGAGGATTTCTGATCCTGTAAAGATTTGCATCCTGGGAAACCCAATACAGGATTGCTATGAGTCAGAATCCACTTCACAGCACACAACCACCACCACCAAGGACGGGAAGGTGAGAGACAGAAAATCATTAACTATAGAGTACATATGTGAAGGGGCGGGGCTTGATGGCGGCTAAGGTGAAGGTGTAGTGAAGGCCACCGTCAACAATAACTCGGAATTCCAGGCAAGAAAGAGGCAGGACGGGGCTCCAAGGCTTGGACCCACAGAGATAGTAATAGTTTAAAGGTTTGAGAACTTACAGCCTGTGGAATTTGGAGCTGAGGTGGGAAATCACATACTATTGAATTTGCCGGCCAGGCATGGAGGCCTGAGGCCACATCCTGGGCGAATCCAGGTGGCAGGACGAAATAGGAGCCGCAGGAACCTTGGAAAAGAAAGAGGAAAAGGTACACAGTATACTCTGCCAATTTGGTGTGGGCCCGATTTTATTTTTTTTCTTTGGTGTAGGGTAATAGGTGCGCATACAATTTGCCCACCTACATTCGGTAAATAGAGGGAGGGGCTTAGCCTAGTGGCTAAGACCCACCCTCACCACTGGCAGTTTCCTCTGCCAGAATTCACACACACTCAGCCCAAGCTGAGACGTGTATTTGGTCGGCCTTTTTGCATTAGGTTGAGAGGGAGCCTGGTGTAGCTCTGTGGGTTAAGATGCCGTGCTGCCAATACTTTTGAACTGCAGGGTCAGTGGTTCAAGCTCACCAGCCGCTCCTCGGAAAATCCTTATGGGAGACGCGGATGTGCATTCCATTTGGTCATCTTTCTCTCACTGGTTGGAGAGGCGTCCCAGCGTAGCGTGGCTGTAAAGCCTTTTGAACTGCAAGGTCGGGAGATGCGCATGTGAGTTCTATTTGGTCGGCTTTTTTTCACTGGTTTCAAAGGCTTCTCGGCATAGCGCGGTGGGTTAAGGTACCACGGTAAAGCCTTTTGAACTGCAAGGTCGGTGGTTCAAGCTCACCTGCTGCCCCTAGAAAACCCTATACGGGAGACACGTATTTGGTCGGCTTTTTCTCACTGGTTTCAGAGGCTTCCTGGAGTAGCGTGGAGGGTTAAGGTGCCAGTGTAAAGCCTTTTGAACTGTTAGGTCGGTGGTCAGCTGCTCCTCAGAAAACCTATACGGGAGACGCAGAGGCACGTTCCATTTGGTTGGCTTTCTCTCACTGGTTATAGAGGTGTCCTGGCATAGTGTGGCGGGGTAAGGTGTCACTGTAAAGCCTTTTGAACTGCAAGGTCAGGAGACGCAGATGCACGGACTATTTGGTTTTTTCTCAAGGGTTTCAATGATGTTCTGGCGTAGCGCTGTGGGTTAAGGCACCACTGCAAAGCCTTTTGAACTGCAAGGTTGGTGGTTCAAGCTAACCAGCCGCTCCACAGAAACCCTATACGGTGGACGCGGATGTGTGTCCTATATGGTTTGCTTTTTTTTCTCTCTCTCTCATTTTTTCTATTTCACTAGTTTGAGAGGAGCCCCGGCATAGCACTGTGGGTTGAGGTGCCACACTGCAAAGCCTTCTGAACTGCAAGGTTGGTGGTTCAGGCTCACCAGTCGCTCCTCGGAGTCCCTATACAGCGTCGCTAAAGATTGGAAATGACTCAACAGCACCTAACAGTAGGGAGAGGAGGGCAGAGGTGACTGAAAGAGAGTTAGGACATGAAAGAAATACTTATATTAAGCTACAGATTTTTTTTTCTTCCTTTTTTCTCTTTCTGCTCCGCCCCACTCTCCCTTTTTTGGGATTAAAGGCTGCTATATTTAGTCTTGTTTTCGCTGGTGCTGCATTATTTTCTTCTGGTTTTATTTTATAT
>NW_006408723.1:4499827-4512826 GCF_000296735.1 Chrysochloris asiatica | reverse complement strand
CCCATGTAAACTATCATATAATTCACAATAAAAGATTAAAAAAAAAAAAAAGAGTACATATGTGTTAACTTGGGTAAAGGGAAAGACAGTAGACAATAAGGTCAGTATAACATAATCCAAACACAGAAAGTCACTGGAAGGTAAACTAGAGTAAGAGGCAACAATGGCAAATGCTATTACACACACAATTCTGCAATAACAGTAATAATGAACAATAATTTGCAAGTGGATCCAGAAGTACCTATGAAAGCTGAACAGAGATCACCTCGCAAACAAGCAGTAGACCTATGAAGTGAACAATATTACCCATGAGGAATGTCCTGCTCAGAATAATCAATAACACAAGACCAAAAGGGCAACATTTACCCAAAATAAAAGTTCAGAAGACAGAAAGTAGCAGTAAAGTAGGGTGAATAGAAAAGGGTAACTCAGAGAGGAAGTTGGAAGAGTGCTATTACATCGAGGGGATTGCAACCAATGTCAAAACATAAACTTTGTATAAATTGCTGAATATGAAATTAATATGAATTTAGTGAAGGTTTACAGAGCAGATCATCAGTTTTATGTTCAATAAAACATACACTTTTTGTTTCATCTCAATGATTGTATTCCCTTCTATGTAACATCACTTGTCCCACTTCCTCCCTGTGTTTCTTGTTTCCATTCTTCCTTCTTTCCCAATCTTTCAGAACTTTGTCCTTAAGTAAATGTTGCCCTAAGTTTGTCCTTTTTTTTCAATGAAGATCTTTATAATTATAGGTTTCACAATCTACCTTGAATTTGTTTTATTATATGGTGTGAAATATGGTTCATGTTTCATTCTTGTGCAAATGGATGCTAAATTTTGCCAGCTTCATTTGTTGTAAGAGACTCTTTTCCCATTTAATGTGTGTTTTGGCCCTTTGACAAAGATCAGCAGACTATAGATGGATTTACTACTGGAGTCTCACTTCTGTTCTGTTGATCTATGTGGCTTTCAGTGTACCAGTATCAACCTGGTTGATGCTGTGACTGCATAGTAGGTTTTGATATTGGGAAATCAGAAGCCTCCTACTTTGTTCTTTTTTTTTAGTCACTATGAGTTGGAACTTTGTTTATCTGGGTTATCTTTCCACACCATATAAAGCTGGTGATTAGTTTTTCCACCTCTTTAGAGAATGATGTTGAAATCTAGATTGAGATTGCATATCTGTATATGGCTTTCCATAGTATTGACATTCTCACAATGTTAAGTCTTCCTATCTAGGAGCATGGCATATTCTTCCATTTATGTATGTCTCTTTATATTTCTTGTAGTCATGTTCTATAATTTTCTTTGTATAGGTCTTTTGTTTTTCTGGTTAGCTTTATTCCTAAGTGTCTCATTTTAGTCCCGGTATGGCATTGCAGGATAATGCACTGGACTACAAAGTCATTTTGAACTGCAAGGTTGGTGCTACCACACTACCTTCATGAAGGATGTTAGCCTCTAATTTTCTTTTTTAATGATGTCTTTACCTGGTTTTGTTATTAGGGTTACAGTCACTCCATAAAATGTATTCAAGAGGTTTCCATTCTTTTCTATATTCTGGAATAGAGTAGGATTGCTGTGAGCCTTTTCTCTGAATGTTTGGTAGAATTCATTGGTAAAACCTGGGTCCAGACTTTTTTGGAGAGTAGGGTTTAATGACCTGTTCAATGTCTTCTTTTGTTACAGATCTGTTTAAGTTTTTTACTTCAGTCCATGTTAGTTTAGGTAGGTAGAGTGATTCTAGAAATTTCTTCTAGATTTTCAGATTTGTTTCTCAAAGTATTCTATTATTATCTTTTTTATTTCTGTTGGTTCTGTTGTGATGTCATCCATTTTTTGTTATTCATGTTATTTCCATTTTTCCTTTCCTAGATTTTTTCAGTGGTTACTGGTTTTATTAATCCTTTCAAAGAACTAATTTCTTGACTTGTTGATTCTTTGTATTGTTTTTCTGCTATATTTATTTATGGTTTAATCTTTATTATTTCTTTTCTTCTGGTGGCTGTGGGCTTTGCCACTTTTTTCTAATTGTTGGAGATGTTGGTCTAGAGTATTGATTTACGTTCTTTCTTATCTTTGGATGTGTGTGTTTATTGCTGTACATTACACTCTGAGCACTGCTTTTGCTGTGCCCCAAACATTTTGGTATGTTGTGTTTCATTCTCTTTTAATTCAAAGAATTTTTTTTTAATTTCTTCTGTTACCCAATACTTAAAGCAGGTATTCAATTTACATGTATTTGATTTTTTTTCCTTGATTTTTCCTATTGTTGATTTCTAATTTTATAGCATTGTGATCTCAGAAGATGCTTTGTAGAATTTCAGTGTTCTAAAATTTACTGAGGTTTGCTTTGTGGCCTAACATATGGTCTGTTTTGGAGAATATTCCATGTGCATTGGAATAGAAGATATATTGTGCTGCTGATGAGTAGATAAATAAAAGTCTATGAGGTTAGGTTGGTTGATTGTATCATTTAATTCTTCTGTGTCTTTGAATTTCTTTATAACTGTTCTGCCCTTCATAGAATGTGGTGTATTAAAATCTCCTACTATTATGGATTTCTGGGGATGGTTGTGACTGGGCTGTTTGGTCACAGTTGCTGTGGGGAAAGAAGAAGAAGGAGGAGGAGGAAGAGGAGGAAGAGGAAGAAGAAGAAGACCCCACAAGAACAAAAAACAACATGAATCAAAAAAGAAAATAATAAAGGTAGGGGAAAGGCAGCAGCAAGAAAAATAAGTATAATAACTAAAAATGGAAAAATAGAAAGGAAAATAAAGCAGGGGAAGAGAAAAATAACAGAAAATAAAAAGAGGGGAAAATACAATAACCAAAACCCAGGAGAAAGAAGAAGAAGAAAGGTGAAAGAGACAAGAGAATTCTAAAAAAAATCAAGAGAAAAAAAAGGGAAAGGAGAGGGGGGAAAAAGAGAAACAGAAGATGAGAAAAAGGAAAGTGGAGAGAGAAACATAAAAACAAGAGAAGAGAGCAAGAAGACGAAAGAGAAAAAAAAGTAAAAACAGCAACAAAAGGAAAATTCTGTGGCAAGGGCTGGACCAAGAGAGGAACTTGCCAGCCAAGGAGCTCACCAAGTGGAAGGGGAAGGGATGAGAAGGTGAGGTGCTTGGCCCAAGATGGAGTTCTTATAGTTTTAGGTGTTGTCTATGGTCAGGGTACTTAACTGTAAGTAGTTCATGCAGGCCCTAATGGTGACTGAGCTCAGGGTCTTTGTTCAAAGGGAATTCTTTCAGGCCTGGAGGGCAGCGGGAGGCAAGGCTGCTGGTTATTAGAGTTCCTGCTCATTGATAGCTGGCCAGGACCCGTACTGCATGTTCTGCTGGTCTGTAGAAGCAGAGTTCATGCCTCCCACCCCCACCCTGATAGCGGGATGGAGCTGTGGATCACCAGGCACCTGCCTAACAATGGCATGGTGCTGACCTCTGGTAGAGCAGGGGCTGTGCCAGGGATGAGTGAGGGTGGAGGCTGGTCATGGGGAATAAGAGAACATCTTGTTGCCAGTCACCAGCATGCGTCAGCACTGTCAGACCGCTGTCTGTATCCAATGCTACTTACAAATGTCCAAGATGGTTGGATAGAGTCAGGCCTGTTGATAGTTTATCCATCTGTCTATTTTCTCACTACTCCTGTTCAACTTTAATTTGGGATAACTTCTATTTATTTCTCTTGTCTAATTGACCTGGCTAAAACTTCCAGTAAAATGTTGAAAAGCAGTGGTGAAAGCAGACAACTTGTCTTGTTCCTAATCTTAGGGTAAAAACTTTCAAACTTTCACTATTGAGTGAGATGGTAGCTGTGGGACTTTAGAAATGCTCTTTGTCATGTTTGGGAACTTCCTTTATTAGGAACACCTAGCTTGTTGTGTATGTGTGTTTAAATCATGAAAGGGTATTGGTTTTTTGTCAAATGCCTTTGCTGCACCTGTTGAAATTATCTTGTGGTTCTTTTCCTATGTGCTACTAATATATTAAGGAGCACTGGTAGCGTAGTGGTTACGAATCGGGCCGTGAACCACAAGGTCAGCAGTTCGAAACTACCAGCTGCTCCGCAGGAGAAAGATGAGGCTTTCTGCTCCCTTAATGATTTACAACCTCAGAAACCCTGTACAGGGTCACTATGAGTCAGAACCGACTCCACAGCACATGACAACAACAACAATTAATGTATTGTTGTTGTCGTTAAGTGCCATCAAGTCGGTTCTGATCCACAGCAACCCTGTATAGGGTTTCTAAGAAGCAATTTGAACTCCTGACCTTGAGGATCAAAACAACCTTGCAGTCCAGCACATTAACACACAGTGCCACATCAGGACTCCTTAATGTGGTGCTTTTGTTGTTAGATGCCATCTAGTCAGTACTGACTCAGCGACCCTATGCACAACAGAATGAAACACTGCCCAATCCTGGGCCAACTTCACAATTGCTGCTATGCTTGAGCCCACTGATGCTGCCACTTTGCCAATCCATCTCATTGGAGGTCTTCCTCTTTTTCGCCAACCCTCCAGTGACTGGTCCCTCCTGACAATATGTCTGAAGTATGAGAGACGAAGTTTGGCCATTCTGGCCTCCAAAGAGCACTCTGGCTGCACTTCTTCCAACACAGATCTGTTGGTTCTTTTGGCATCCCATGGCACTCCAACACCATAACTCAAATGCATCAATTCTACAGTTTTCCTTATTCATTATCCAACTTTTGCATATATATGAGGTTATTGAAAATGTCATGGCTTGTGTCAGGTGCACCTTAGTCCCCAAACTGACATCTTTTTTCTTCAACACTTTAAATAGTTTTATGCATCAGGTTTGCCCAATCCAATACATCGCTTGATTTCTTGACTGCTACATCCATGAGTATTGATGGTTGATCCAAGAATGAAGTCCTTGACAACTTCAATCTTTTCTACATTTATAAAGTTGTTATTTATTGGTCCAATAGTGAGGATTTTTGTTTTCTTTACATTGAGGTACAACCCATACTGAAGGCTGTATTCATTGATCTTCTTCAATAAGTCTTTTAAGTCCACTTCACTTTCAGCAAGCAAGGTTGTATCATCTGCATATCACAGGTTAATGAGCCTTCCTCCAATCCTGATGCCATGTTCTTTGTCATATAATCCAGCTTCTCAGGTTATTTGTTCCAGCATACAGATTGAACAAGTATGGTGAAAGAATACCTGGCGCACACTTTCCCTAATGTTAAACCATTTGGTATTCCCTTGTTATGTTCGAACAACCTGTTCTTGGTCTCCCTCCGTACAGGTTCTTCATGAGTACAATTAAAGTGTTCCGGAATACTCGTATTCTGCAATGTTGTTGTGGTGTAGTACATTGATTTATTTTCTTATGCTGAATTACTCTTGTATTCCTGTGTTAAATCCCACTTGGTCATGGTGTATACTCCTTTCAATATGCTGCTGGATATAATTTGTTAGTACTGTACTTTGTTGAATATTTTTGCATCTGTATTCATAAGGAATGCTGGTCTATAGTTCTCTTTTCTTGCATTGTCTTGATTTAGCTTTGGTATCAGAGTAATGTTGGCTTCATAAGTGAGCTAGAAGTGTTCTCTGCACTTGTATTTTTTAGAAGAATTTTAGAAATTTTGATAGTAATCCTTTAAATGTTTGGTAGAATTCACAAGCATACCAGTCTGGTCCTGGACTTTTCTTTGTTGGGAAGTTTTTGATTACTGATTCAATTTCTCCATTTGTTAATATTTTGAGATCTTCTATTTCTCCTTACTACATAGGTTGGTGTTTCTAACAATTTGTCTATTTCATCTTTTTTTTTTTTTTTTTTTTAGAAATTGTGGTGTTGGCAAAGATTGTTGGATATATCATGAATTTTCAGAGAATGAACAAATCACCTTGAAAGAAATACAACCAGAACATTCCTTAGAAGTGAGGATGGCAACATTTTAGCAACTTACTTTGTGCATGTCATCAGGGAACTTCAATTACTAAAAAAGGACATCATGTTTGGTAAAGTAGACACACTCTCAATGAAATGGATCATCACAATAACTACAACAATGGGCTGAAATATACCAGCGATCATGAAGATGGCACAGAACAAGGCAGTGCTATAAATAAGGTCACCATGAGTTGGAATCAACTTGATGACAACTAACAATAACAACAGTAACCTCTCTATCATGGACATATGTCATTCTTGTGTACCTAGTAAAAACATTGTGGTTTCCCTCTGGGGAATCATTGCTCTTCACCCACAATCCATGGGGTTCAGATGGGGGAACAGCACCCACATCCTAAGGCAAGCATGTAAGCTAGTCAGTGCCCCTTGACACCAGCTTTTAGCCACATCTGGGAAAACCACTTTCCTTCAATAAAAGGGGAGTCTGTTTGAGAATATATTAAAAAACCAGAACCTAGAGATGGAAAGAAATGGAGTGCTGATGACATTTTTTGAGCACTAGATTTCACCATGCCTGTAGCACAAAAGTTCCCCTTTCTTTTATAAACCAATTTAAAATTGATCTCTATCCTTTACAACCAAGAATCTTCCTTAATAAACCATTCCTGGCCATTTTGTCATCTGCAGCTTTTCTAATCATTTCTTTTTAGCAGGGGTTAGTGAGACAAGGGGTCGATGGGTTTTATTTAAAGCTGCATTTTTGTAAGCAAACCATTTTTATTTCAATTTCACCTCTGTTTGGGGTAGCTTGTTGGGTGGCATTGGTTTGTGTGTGTGTACACATATTAGATTACTTTAAGCCTCATGTGTGTCTCCACTAAGGAGTTATAATGCAGTAGTGGTTAAGCACTTGGCTAACTAAAGTTCAGGTGTTCGAATTGACCAGAAGCTCTGCAGGAGGAAGATTTGCAGTTTAATTCTGTAAAAATTGGTGATGGTTATATGCCATGGAGGCGGTTCTGACTCATAGCAACCCTGTATAGTGTTGCTGACTCAATGAGTCAGTACTCTGAGACTATAAATCTTTACAGGAGCAGAAAGCCTTATCTTTCTCCTGCAGAACAACTGGTAGTTTCAAACTGCTGACCGTGAGGTTAACAGCCTGATTTGTAACCTCTTGTAACCACTACAGTACCGGAGCTCTGTAAAGATTACAGCCTTGGAAACACTATGGGTAGTTCCACTCTGTCCTATGTTGTTTTTAAGTGCCATCGAGTTAGTTCTGACTCATAACGACCCTGTATAGAGTTCCCAAATGAGCAGCTGGTGAGTGTTTCACCTTCAACCTTGCAGTTAGCAGTCCAGTGCTTTTCCTACAGCACCACTCTGTCCTATGTTGTTGCTGTTGTTGAGTGCTGTCTAGTCGGTTCTGACTCATAGTGACACTGTATAAGGTTTCCAAGGAGCAGCTGGTGTGTTTGAACTGCCAATGTTGTTGTTCGCAGCCCAGTGCTGATCCTACAGCGCCACACCAGGAGTCCTATAGGATTGTTCTAAGTCAGAATCAGTTCAATGGCAATCAGTATTAAAACAGTGCCTCCACTGTATTCATTTAAGTTGTTGATAAGAACACTGAGTTCCAGTCAAGAACCCAATACCAAATATGGAGTCTGCTGTGGAACTGTAGGATCTGCACTGGTCGGTGGTTCAAACCCATCAGCTGCTCCTTGGAAATCCTATACAGGGTTGCTATGAGATGCTCAACTGCACTTAATAACAATACCAATAAACACCAACTATACCTTAGCTTGGTGTGGCTCTGTGTGTTAATGCGCCGGACTGAAAAGCTGTTTGAACTGCAAGGTTGGTGGTTCAAACTCACCAGCTGCTCCTTTGAAACCCTATACAGTGTCATTATGGGTCGAAACCGACTTGATGGCACTTAACAACAACAATACCTTAACAGTTCTTGTTGTTAGGTGCCATTGAGTCAGTACTCACTCATAGAGACCCTGTGCACAACAAGATGAAACACTGCCCGATCCTGGACCAACCTCACAATTGTTGCCATGCTTGACAATACTAACAGTGTTTTCATACCATGGTTTAATGTTCTTTCATCCAGATAATTTATATCTTTTTCATGTTCTAAGATTTTCTACATAAAGTTTTTACACATCTTTGTTGTTGTTATGTTCCATGGAATCAGTTCCAACTCATAGCAATCCTGCATAGGGTTTCCGAGGCTGTAAATCTTTATGAGAGCAGAAAGCCTCATCTTTCTCCCATGGAACAGCTGGTAGTTTCGAACTGCTGACCATGAGATTAGCATCCCAATTCACAATCACTACGCTACCAGAGGTAGACTAATTCCTGGGTATTTTATTTAAATTTTACTTTTCTAAGTGATGAATAGGACATGGAATTCTCAAAATCAAATAATTAAAGTGATTAAATATATTACGGATTGGGAGTGCAGTGGCTTCATACAATAAGCAGTGGACTGCCAACCACAAGGTCCCTGTTTCAAACCTAACAGCCACCCCATGAGAGAAATATGAGGCTTTCTGATCCCATGAAGATTTAAAAAGCCACAAAAACCCTATTCTGGGTCGCTATGAGTCAGAACCAACTCCATGGCACTTAACAACAACATACTATGGATTATAACAATCACAAGAATACTTTTCCCCACCTAATTAGGCATGTTGGTGTTGTTAAGTGCCGCTGAGTCAGTTCCAACTCATTGCAACCCTGTATAGGGTTTCAGAGGAGCGGCTGATAGGTTTGAACTGCCAACTTTGTGGTTCAAACTGACCTTATGGTCCAGTGCTTTATCCTGCAGCACCACACCAAGCATATATTAGGGAAAATGGCTTTTCCCATAAGTATTCTGGAACTTATGAATCTGAATTAAAAATATTGTCTCTCACACATTAGTAAAATAATTTTGGCATGTACTTAGTATATGTAGCAAGCATAACTTTTATAGTCATGTGTGTGAAACCTATACTTTTCATTATTTCTCTATACCAGATCTTAGCCCTTGAGTGGCCATTTCCTCTGATGACTGACAATTGATCTTGCCAATTCCTGGACATTTATTTATTTACAGTTTATAACTCCACATTAATGGGAAATGACTTGCTTAATTCAGTATTCTCCCATCCTCCTTCCTTCCTTGGTATTAACGATAAAATTCTGTTCGTGCAGGCAAGGGCCAGATCCAGAGATAAGAAAACTGTGGGGCCTCCTGAGGAATGAGAGGGCAATGTTCCCACTCCTAGAATAAAGGGTTTCAGAAGCTGGCAAGGGCAGTTTTGTTAATGCTTCAATATACTGTTGCACTATTGTTGTTGTTGTTAAGTGCCACCAAGTTGGATCTGACTTATGTTGACCCTGTATAGGGTTTATGAGGAGCAGCTGGTGAGCTTGAACCATGAACCTTACAGTTCAAACTGACTTTGCAGTCCTGAACATTAACCCAAAGTACCACAGCAGGACTCCACTATTAGGACTGCACTAATGAGGTATGGGTATATGCCCAAGTCAAGCTCACTGTCATCCAGTTGACTCATTCATAGAGACCCTCTAGGACAGAGTAGCACTGCTCCTCAGGATTTCAGAGAATATAAATCTTTGGGAGCAGACAGTCTCATCTTTTTTCCACAGAGCAATTGGTAGGTTTGAACCACTGACCTTTCAGTTAGCAGCCCAAAATTTAACCCACTGCACCACCAGAGCTCCTTATGGTTATATGAGATGTAGTGGAAAAACAATGGGAACAGATTCTTTGGAGTTATTTTCCATGAATGATGTTTTGGGAGTACAGTGGCATACATTTCTTCTGCAGTGCCTCTGGGTAGACTCAAAGCTTCAACCTTTCAGTTAGGAGGCAAATACATTTGCCATTTGTACCACTTTCATACCCATTAATGTATCGTTACACAGTATATTCCCTTATTGTCCATTTCTCTTTGGGACTATCAACATAGATCTCCTCCTGATTGTGCTTGGCTATAGCCAAGGACTTTGAACCAAGGGTCCATCATTCTTAGAAGGTTCTGTGTTGCTGAAAGTAATGTAGACAATACATGGAGTCAACCAGCCAGTGAATGTGTATTACTTGTTATACAAATTCCATATGAATGGAACTGGCTGTGCAGTGTTGATATCAATTCAAGAAGATAAATCCCCTCAAATAAGGAATGTATTTTTATACAGAGAGTCCCTGTGGTGCAAACAGTTAACACATTCAACTACTAAGTGAATGGTTGAAGGTTCAAGTCCACCCAGAGGCACCTTAGAAAGACCTTGCAAAGTACTTCTTACATTTAAATCAAACATTAATAAAAATTATGGAACATAGTTCTACTTTTACATGCATGGGGTCTCCATGTGTCAAAGTAAATTAGATATCAACTTTTTTTTTTAACCTTTATGTAAGTTACCTAAGGGCTGCCTGTTTTGCCTTATCATCCCCCTTCTGTCCTATAAAAGTTCCTTTGATTTTTTTTTTCTTTAGCTGTACACTTCTGAATCTGTTATCTCCTGATAATAATACATTTTCACTACTTCAAAATAGAAATAATACATACAGCACAAAGAGAAACTTCCTCCTTTCAAGCACCTTCAAGAAAGATAATCTGGAGAAGTACAGTGAAGATCTCCATCAGTAATACCACAGAACACCAGATGAAGAGGGTTAAGGGGAGAGCTCCAAAACTCTGAACCACATAGGTAGGAATATTTTTAAATTTTTGAAGGCTTATAGCTAGTGGAACTTGTAGCAGAAGTAAGAAATCTCCTAATTTAGAAACTTCCAGGTTCAACGGCCTGGAGCCGAAAACTTGAGTGAGACCAAATGTCAAGACCAAGCCAGGGAGCAAGCAGACCTGCCAGGAATTAATGACCCCGGGAATCTCAGAGCAAAGGTTACATTCTCTGTTTGGTTTACCTTTGTTCTGATTTTTTTTTTTTTTTTTTTTTTTTTTTTTTGTATCTGTTCATTGGCCTCTAACTGTCTGCGCACCTCCATACTGGTGACTAGATGGGGTGCCTGAGCGAGTGGACACCTCCCACCCCCATCACTGAAGGGTTCTTACACCATGCATACACACAGATCCTCTCAGAATTTAGAGGGACTTGCCTTCTTGCTTGTTGAGTGCCTTGGCATTGGTTTGAGCTCATAGTGACTCTGCACAGGATTTCTGAGGCTATGAATCTTTGAGGGAGCAGAGGGCTTAGTCTTTATCCCAAGGAACAGCTGGTAGTTTTGAGCAGCTGGCCTTGGGCTTAGTAGCCTGATTTGTAACCACTACAATAGAAGCAGACAGCTCAAAATGTCCACAGTCTGCCCTGAACTGTTTATTAATAGGGAAAAGGCCAGAACAGGGGGTATGGAGAAGGAGAGAGTTTAAAAACAAAACAGGTCAAAAATTAAATCCTGAGGTATAGCATATCAATGAACAGTGGCATGTTGAAATTTATCAGATGGCCTTGAAGGCAAGGAGTTGAAAGAGGACATTAAAGTAATACTCACATTAGGCCACAGGTTTGTTTTTTTTTTTTTTCTTTTTTCTTCCTTCTCTCTCTCCTCTCCTTTTTCCATGACTATAGACTACAGTATCCATCTGGTTTTTGGTTTTGTTGTTTTTTGGGTTTTTAAATTTATTATTATATTTTCCTTGATTTTTTGCTGTTGCTGTTATTTTTCTTTTATATTCTTTAGTTCTGTTGTGTTTTGGTTTTGTTCCCCCTTTTACTTATAGGGAGCTCTTTCTCTCCCTATACTACCCAAGAAGAGACAGAAATTGCTGCCATATAGTTAAGATACAATCATACCCTATAAAGCCCCATAATCCAGGCAAGAACCAATATCAACTGCCATACACCAGGGAGGCAGTAAACACATGTGAAAGTTACCCTAAGTTAAGCAATAAGAAGAGTGAAAAGGGAAGCACACCTCCTGATTACATCTACCTGGAGGCAATCAGAAAGCATTAAAAATACCAAACTACACACTCAATTAAGTATTAAGGCCACAGCTAAACACTAAACATGTCCAAAAACCAAAAACGATGACCATATCAGCGCATGTCCAGAAACAAGATAAAATATCTGAGATAAATGACCTAGAGGTCGCGCTGGACTCCATTCTAGAATGAGGCCAGGCCTTGGAAAACCTGAGAAGGAATTCAGAAAAATGATTATAAAATGTTTCAAAAAAACTTTACAGTAATGGAGTTGAGAAAAAAAAAGGAAGAAGTCAGGAAAGTGCTACAGAAACAATCTAATATAGATATGGCATTGGAAACAATTCAAAACCTACAGAAAGAGGTTTAAATGATAATAATAGAATATCAGAACTAGACAATACACTGAAAGTGCAAAGGAGTAGAATTGAAGAGATGGAAGGCAGAATTAGTGAACTGGAGGACAAATCTCTCAATACCACTGAGATACAATAGCAAGCAGAAAAAAAGGATAAAAAACCCTGAAGAAGGTCTAAGATTCCTGTTGAACAACATAAAGAGGAATAACTGAAGTATTATTGGCATTACAGAACAGGAAGAAACACACAAGTCCACAAAAGACATAGTTAAGGAGCTTCTGGAAGAAAAATTTTCCAACACCCTGAAAAGTGAAAAGATAAGCATTTAAGAAGCTCAACGAACCCCAGGAAAGATAGACCCCATAAGACATATCATAATCAAGCTCTCCAAAATCAAAGATAAGGCAATACTGCTGAAAGCAGCTAGGGAAAACAGAAGACTTAGATACAAAGGCAAGCAAGTCAGATTAAGCTCGGATCTCTCAGAAAAAACCATGAAAGCAAGAAGGCAATGGGGAGACATATAAAGAACCCTGAAAGAATATAACTGCCAACTTAGAATCCTTTAACAAGCAAAACTATCAATCAAATACAAGGGTGTAATCAAAACATTCCAGGATAGAGAATTCCGGAAAAAGATGGCGGATTGGGTGGAAGTGTAGTGATGAGTTCTGCCAAGAACAACACAGAATACAGGACCAAGAAGGCTCAGGGAATGGTCCCAGTACTCTGAACCACATATAAAGGAATATTTAGAAGGTTGGAAG
>NW_006408723.1:4485581-4487810 GCF_000296735.1 Chrysochloris asiatica | reverse complement strand
CCTATAGGGCCTTGAACCTCTGACCAGTCTTACATGGTCTGCAACACAATAGCTCAAAAGAGGGAACAAGTCCTTACAGCAAGAATCATTCCCACCCCTTCCACACACAGAGTAGACAGGGATAGGCAACTTGGACATTTGCTACCCAAAATGGGGGGGCGGGGAGCCACAAAGGCAAGAAGTGACTGGTTTACAAGCTTTCAAGAAGGAACCTAGATCCAGAGGGCCTGGAAGAAGGTAGAATCTCCAGTGAGTATCAGTCTCTAATCACAGAAAAGAGGGGGGGAAATCTGTAGCTTAATATAAGTATATCTTTAATGTCCTAAGTTCCTGCCTTCAAAACTGCCTAAGAGATTTTGCCTTTGAACTCTCTTTCAGACACTCTCCTTTCCCGTGATAAAGAACAGAACAAAAGGAAACAGATCAGAGCCTCCACTTGGGCTAAGTATCTGTGCACATTTGTGGCAGAAGATCCCACCAGTGGTCAGGTTGGGGGGTGGCAACTCGGCTCAGGTGCTCCCTTTATTCACCAGAATGGAGGTGGGCAAACAGTGAGCGCACCAATTACCAGATACCAAAGAAAAAAAGAAAATCAGAGCAAAGCAAAACTGACAAAATATATTGTCCACCTTTGTCCCAAGGTTCCTGCGGCGTTTTTCCGTGGTTTTCTGCGCCCCCTTTTTCGTCCTGCCGCTTGGTCTCGCCCAGGATGTCAGCTTAGGCCTCTGAGCCCGCCCGGCAGATTCA
Organism: Chrysochloris asiatica; assembly: GCF_000296735.1. Lineage (NCBI taxonomy): Eukaryota > Metazoa > Chordata > Mammalia > Afrosoricida > Chrysochloridae > Chrysochloris > Chrysochloris asiatica. The sequence continues at coordinate 4,487,063 of NW_006408723.1, read as the reverse complement.
AAAGTACATGATTTTTTACTTTAGTTCCAAACTCCACAAGCTATAAGCCTTCAAACCTTTAAATATTCCTATCTCTGTGTTTCCGAGTTTTGGAGCTCTGCCCTGGCTCTGCTTTGCCTGGTATTTTGTGCTATTGCTGACAGTGACCTTTACTGCACCTCCACCCTAGCCGCCATCAAGCCCTGCCTCCTCCTATGTATGATGTTCTTGATGTCATCCCACAACTCTTCTGGTCTTCAGTCTTTAGTTTTTAATGTATCAAATCTGTTCTTCAGATGATATCTAAATTCAGGTGGTATATATTCAAGGTCATTCTTTGGCTCTCATGGACTTGTTTTCATTTTCTTCAACTTCAGTTTGAATTTGCATATGAGTAATTGATGGTCTGTTCCACAGTCTGCCCCTGGCCTTGTTTTCACCGATGATATGGAGCTTTTCCATCGTCTCTTTCCACAGATGTAGTCAATTTGATTTCTATGTATTCCATCTGGTGAGGTCCATGTGTATAGTCATCTCTTATGCTGTCTTAAGAAGGTATTTGAAATGAGCAAATCATTATTGGAATACCTAAAATGGGGCTAGAACTTGCCCAGTGAAGGAGGACCCTTTGCATTGCATAAGACCGTGGGTGGAATCCTGAACCCAATCCAGAATCTTTTGAGGTGGGAAATCTCCACTTGAGAGGACAAGCAGACCAGGTTTGAGTGGCTAGAAGAATAGAAAATACTTCTTGAAAGAAAGACCGACAGGAAAAATCAAAAACAATAACGGCAGTCCAACTGACTACTAAAAGAACAAGCAAGTTGTTCGCCCGGGAGCCATCAATGCAAGTGTTTGGATCCCCTCAGGGCAAACCCCCTTCCAAGACTAAGACTCAATGGTAATGCAGTCTAACTGGTGACCACGTTGATCACTGATAAGGGGAAGTGAGGGGAAAACAGCAATGAAGCTGTGAGCTAAGTCCGACCACATTCACTCACTTCCCCTTATCAGTGGAGACCTGGTTGTCCAGCAGTATGGCAAAACCTGGGGACTCCTGTGTCCAAGACAATGACATAACCACAGAGGACTACAGTGGAGATTGAAGCATCCAGCTGATAAGAAGAGCGGGCATATGCACAAGAACACCCACACTTGCAGCTAATACCCACTTGACCTGGCTTTAATGATTGGATGATCAGAACTCGACTAAAAGACACAAGAAGAGAAAAAAAAGAGGGATCTGCTTCAATTTGATGAATTTGACCTACACCTATGGATGCAGTAGCTCAAAAGAGGGATCAAATCTTTACAGCAAGGATCATTCCCACCCCCTCGGTACACAGGGTAGACAGGGATGGGCAACTTGGATGTTGGCTACCCAAAATGTGGTAGCTACAAAGGCAAGAAGTGGCTGGCTTACATGCTTTCAAGAGAGAGCCTAGATGCAGAGGGTGTGGAGGAAGGTAGAATTGCCACTGAGCAGTATCCAATCTGTCTGGG
>NW_006408723.1:4455709-4485369 GCF_000296735.1 Chrysochloris asiatica | reverse complement strand
CATGGAGAGATGGAGCGGCTGAGGACTCTAGACCCAGAGATGGAGAGGGGCTGAGTGCTGATGACCAAGGGACAGGCTTGCAGTGTATACCCTTAGGTTGTTTGATGATGCATGGAGGGGATTGTAATCATAGCAATGAAACAATATACGATAGGATGAATATAAAGCTAATGTTCTCCCATGTAAACTATTACATAATTCACAATAAAAACTTAAAAAAAAAAAAAAAGTGGTAGGAATACATGGAGTCACTATACCAAAAATAATTGATCAATGTTGAACCATTAGAAGAGGTGTCATATAATCAATTACTGATGGTATTGAAGGAAAATATTAAAGCTGCAATGATGGCCTTGGTGAAAAATAAGGATCCAGAAATTGATGGAATCCAAACTGAAATGTTTCACCAACTGGTCTATGCAAAGAAATTTGTAAGACTGCTACCTAGCCAACCAACCGGAAGAGATTCATATTTTTGTCCATTCTAAGGAAAGGTGACCCAGAAGAATGAGGAAATTAATGAGCAATATCATTAATATCACATGCAAGGAAAATTTTGCAGAAGATAATTTAAAAACTGTCCAGCAGCACATCAACAGGGAGCTGCCAGAAATTCAAGCAGGATTCAGAAGAGGACATTGAACAATGGGTATTATTGCTGATGTCAGATGGATCTTGCTGAAAACAGAGAATACTAGATAAATATTTACTTGTGTTTTATTGACTGTGCAAAGGCATTCGACTGTATGCATCATAACAAACTATGGATAACATTGTCAGGAATGGGAATTCTAGAACACTTAACTGTACTCATGCAGAACTTATATATAAACCAAGAGGCAGTCATTCAAACAGACAAAGGTATAGTGCATGGTTTAAAATAAGGAAAGGTGTGTGTCAGGGTAGTATCACTTCACCATAATTATTCAATCTGTAAAATGAGCAAATAATCCATGAAGTTGCATTACGTGAAGCATTGGAGGAAGGCTCATTAGCAATCTGTGATATTCTGATGACACAACCTTGCTTGATGAAAGTGGAGGACTCGAATCACTTATTGATGACGTTCAAAGAATACAGTCTTCAATATGGATTGCACATCAGTGTAAGAAAACAAAAATCCTCACAACTGGACCAATAAATAATATCATGATGAATATAGAAAATATTGAAGTTGTAAAGGATTTTGGTGCTATGGGTTAATGCACTGCTCTGCAAAATCAGTTTGAAGTGCAAGGTCGGCAGTTCCAGCTCCCCAGTTGCCCCTCGGAAACCCTATAGAGTCACTATGGGTCAGAACCAACTCAATGGCACTTAACAACAACAACAAATAATGCTCAGTCAAGAAATAAAAGGACATGTTGCAATGGGCAAATTTACTGCACAAGATCTCCTTAAAGTGTTAAAGAGCAAAGGTGTCATCACTTTGAGGGCTAAGGTGCACCTAACCCAAGTCATAGTATTTTAAATAACTGCATATGTATGTGCAAGCAGGATGATGAATAGAAAGACTGGAGAATAACTGATGCCTTTAAATTATGGTGCTGGTGAAGAATAATGAAAATATCATAGACTGTCAGAAGCACTAATATGTCTTGGAAGAAGAAAAACAACCAGATTGCTCCTTATAACCAAAAATGATGAGACTTCACTTCACACACGGAGGACATATTATCAGGAGGGACCAGCCCCTAGAAAAGGACATTGTGCTTGGTAAAGTAGAGAGTCAATGAAAAAGAGGAAGATTCTCAAAGAGGTGGATTAACACAGTGGCTGCAACAATGGGCTTAAATATAACAATTTGGAGACTAGTGCTGGACCAGGTAGTGTTTCATTATGTTGTACATGGGGGATCATTATGAGTCAGAACCAACTCGATGGCACCCAACACCACCACCACCTATATAACCATATGCTTGGCCTATTTTGTTCTCATTCAAGCTTGGTGGGGTTTTTTTCTTTTCAATTTTTGCATTCAGAAATTATTTAGTTAAATCTTAAGTTAGGCCTGGTGACTTCTGGCCATTTGCCTATGATATCTCACCTGTATTTCGAGGCCAGAGTGCAAATTTTGTAGTCCAGCTTCCATCTTTTGTGGACCTTGAATACATTTCTCTAGCTATTATCAGATGCCTGAAATTTGTTATTCACACCTTTTGCTAACACTAGGTAACAAATTAATCTTTTCCTAGAACTGCATGAAATACTGTGGTACCATAAATTTGCTTGATATGGCTTTTCTATCCAAAGTTTTCTTTATTCCCACCAAATGATTGGTTGAGACCAAGCAAATAGGGTGTTGTTGTTGTTAAGTGCCGTTGAGTCAGTTCCGACTCATAGTGACCCTGTATAGGGTGTCTGAGGAACAGCTGGTGAGCTTGAACCATGGACTTTGCAGTTCAAACAGCTTAGCAGTCTGGCGCATTAATCCAAAATACCACACCAGGACTCTTTACAGGGCTCTAATATCAGAATTGATTAGTTTTGCCATCCCACTAGCTTTAAAAGGAGCCATCTCAGAAGCATGAACAGACGCTTCCAGGGTCATCACAAAAGAAGAGCTATGAGTGGAGTGTGAGATTCTTACCTGGTAAAGCATTGGCAGAGGTGGTGGCATGGAGAGACAGAGCAGCTGTGGGCTTCCTGGCCCAAGGACAGAGTAAATCTGAGTGCCTATGGGCAGGAGGCTGGCTTGCATAATGTGCCCTTTGGACATTAGATTGGCTAAAGGGACTGTGCAACACTTGCCTGAGCAGACAGAGGCTGAAGGACCACAAGACTGAGAAGCCAAAAACAAAAGTGAGGTGTGCCTACAGGATGGCAGAGAAGAGGCATTCCTGACTGGAGAACTGTTACAATCTTAGTTGTTTCTGATCTTGAATTGTACCCTGTTCACTTCCTTAATAAACACAATAATCTTGAGTATTGTCTCTGAGCTCTGTGTGGCCACTGCAATGGATAATTGAATTCACATGTGAAGCAGAAAATGCTATGAGAGGCATGGTTGGTGTTAGAATAGGGTAATGAAGGTTGAAGACTGGAAGCATGTCTAACTTCCAATTCATAGGAATCAGACTTGGGCTGGTGTTGACTTTAATTCTCCTTCTACCCGATGAAGCCAGAGGAAATCAAACATGGCTTCCATGCTGTTTTTGCAAATACAATCAAAGACTTGGCAAAGACAAAAACAAACTTGGCAATCCAGTAGTGTGTTGTCCTTAATAAAAATATTCCCATGGTCTTCACCAACAATTAAGGAGGATGCGTCTATAACTGTCTTTATGATTTTCATCATGTGGCTTGATTGGGTTATAATTAACTTAGGCCAAAGAAAGATAATCTTCTCTAGCATCTAAATCCTATGAATTTGATGTCATTTTTCGTTTCTAAAACCAGAATTGTTTTTATCTTTGTCCTTCTAGCTTATATGGCAATTTTGATCTATCAGTAGTTGGGTCAGACACAACCAAAGATCAGTGATGTAATATCTTCACAATAATAACTAGAAGATCTGGAGGCCACCCAGCATCCTTCTGGCACATTCAGTTGCGTCTTTACAATACAATGACGTTCCCGATTACAAAAAAAGTTCATGCATTAAAGCCAAAAGGTGCAAATCAAAATTATGATACACTTACTCCTCAACCCTATAAGAATGACAGTGATTTTATTTTTAATAAAGGGAAACAACAGATGTTGTTGAGGTTATGGAGAAAATGGAACATTCATTCATTCATTACTGGTGGGAATGTGAAATATGTTGTTAGATGCTGTCAATCGATTCTGATTCATAGCAACCCTGTATCAGGTTTCTGAGGAGCAGCTGGTTAAGTCTGAACCAACAACTTTTCAGTTAGTAGTCCAGTGCTTATCCTACAGCACCAAACCAGGACTGGGTAAAATGGCATGGTAATGGTGGTCACGTGCCATCAAATTGGTTCCAACTCATAGTGACCCTGCATAGAAAGTCTCATCTGTCTCCCAAGGAGCAGCTGGGGTGCTCAAACTGCTGACCTTGTGGTTCGCAGTCTATTGCTTATCCTAGTTGCTGTAAAAAACAGTTCAGTTCCATGTGTCTTCAAAAAGTTAAACAAAGAATTATCAGACGACCTACCTAGCAATTCCAACCCTGGGAATATAACTAGAAGTGAAGGCAGATATGCAAATAGAAACCTATAGAATAAAGTTAATTGCAGCACATTTCACAATAGCCAGAAGCTGGAACAACTGAAATATCCAGCAATTGGTGAATAGTGTGGCGCATACATATAATGGGATACTACTCAGCTATAATGAGATGGATTGGCCAGGTGGCATCATTGATGGACTCAAGTGTGGCAGCGGTGGTGAGGTTGGCCCAGGATCGGATATTGTTTCGTTCTGCTGTGCATGGGGTCGCTATGAGTCGATTCCGACTCAATGGCATCTGACAACAACAAAACTCAGCTATAAAGAAAAATGACGTCTTGGTGCATGCTGTAATATGGAAGAGACTTGAACACACCATACTGTGTAAAATCAGTCACAAAGAAGGACAATATTGTATCATTCTCATTTACTATGGTACGTCAAAATGTATTGCTACAAAATAATAGAAGCCTTTATTAAACAAAAATATTGTGAAAAAGTGTGAAGCTATCAGCACTGGACTGCTAACCATAAGGTTGGTGGGTTTGAACCTTTTATAGGGTCACTATGAGTTGGAACCAACTCAACAGCACTTAACAACTGGCCTATACACTTATGCAGGTAATATTTCCATCTCTCTTAAAGGAGCTCTGGTAGTGTAGTGGTTACGATTCGGGCTGCTAACCTCAGGGTCATCAGTTTGAAACCACCAGCTGTTCTGCAGGAGAAAGATGAGGCTTTCTGCTTCCTTAAAGATTGACAGCCTTGGAAACCCTGTACAGGGTCACTGAGTTGGAACCAACTCCACAGCACATAACAAGGTTTCCTCAGTGAATTCTGCATTCTGATTTACCATGTCAAAACTCCTTGAGGGATTCAAAACTAAGAGAAATCTTAAGGGGCAAGTTCAGGTCTGTAGGGTGGATGGGAATGAACAGGTGCACTATCATAATGGAAAAGGAAAAATTCCTTGGCACCAACTTTCCTGGCTTATTTCTCACCAATGCAGTTTTCAGCTTTCTAATGAGCCTGTCATCATCCTATGTCCTCCGAGAAAATCTATCAAGATTACTCCTTTGGGATCCCCCAAAATAGTCACCCTAGCTTCCAAGCTAACCTCTCTGCCTTGAACTTAACTGGTCCATAGATCCCCTTAGAAGACTCTACTTTTATTAGACCTTGTTTTTGAAGGCAATGAGTGAACTTGTCTGCAATCATCCAATGATAAGAGACATATTTAAGTACATTTTTGTTTGGAATAATGCATTTGAACTCTAAGTCAATAAGCACTGATTTTTTTTTTTACTTATGCTCATGCATGAATAAGCAAATATATAGAAACCAGAGTACTATTGGCTATGAGATGGAAAAAGGCATCCTGGTAACACAATGCTTAAATGCTTGTTTGCTGATTTAAACCCACCCTACACTTCTCCATGAAAGGAGCTCTGGTAGTGTAGTGGTTACGAATCGGGCTGCGAACCTTAAGGTCAGCGGTTCGAAACTACCAGCCGCTCCGCGGAAGAAAGATGAGGCTTTCTACTCCCGCAAAGATTTACACCCTCGGGAACCCTGTACAGGGTCGCTATGGGTCGGAACCGACTCGACGGCACTTAACAACAACAACAACAACTTCTCCATGAAGGGGTCCTGGTGTGGCGCTGTGGGTTAATGTGCCAGACTGCAAAGCCATTTGAATTCTAAGATTGGCGGTTCAAGCTCACCAGCTGCTCTTCGGAAACCCTATACAGGGTTGCTATGGGTCGGAACCAACTTGACAGAACAACAACATATCTATGGAAGAAAAGACCTTGCAATCTTTATAGATTACAACCAGGAACTCCTATGGTACAATTTTACTCTTTTTGTTGTTGTTGTAAAGTGCCACTAAGTTGGTTCTGACTCATAGTGAACCTGTATAGTGTTTGCAAGGGGCGGTTGATGTGTTTGAACCATCAACCTTGCAGTTAGCAACCTAGTGCTTATCTTACAGTGTCACACAAGGACTCTGTCCTATAGGTTGCTATAATCAATTTGTTTATCATATTGTTATGTGCCATGGAGTCGGTTCTGACTCATAGCAACCCTGTACAGGGTTTCCGAGGCTGTAAATCCTTACGTGAACAGAAAACCTCACAGCAGAAAGCCTCACCTTTCTCCCAAGGAACAGCTGGTAGTTTCAAACTGCTGATCTTGTGATTTGCAGCCCAATTTGTAACCACTATGCTACCAGAGCTCCTTGCTGTAATCAACAGAAGAGCACAAAACAACAGCAGAGGTAGGAGGAAGGGAGAAAGGGTTAGTTTATGTTATTGGTGGTAGGTGAACAATATGAATAATGTAGTACTACTCTATGTCACGGAACTGTACAAATAGAAATAATTGAGATAGAATATTTTTATTATGTATATTTTCAACACACACACAAAGAATAAGACGCACCTCTACATACTGAATTAAATTTTATTTTAAAAGGTAAAGCTTTATACATTCTTTTAAAACTGAAAATTCAAAAGTTTTAGAGTTAATTACAAAGCTGTTTATAGCAGGAATTAAAGTAGTGCTAACATTTGTCAGTGTAAAATGTCACAGAATTCAAATCACAACTTAGGTCCTCCATGATTCAAATGTTTTATCTCACAAAATAAAAGGTTGGTCAGTTTTAAGATCAAAACCCTCTGGGCAGCCTTGTCCTGGGGATCCTTCAGTATCATGATCCATCAAGTCACACCGTGGGATAGCTAGCTGCTGTGGCAATTCCACAGTGGTTGTTCTGGTCTTTAGCCATCTTTACATAGCCATTCGTGCCCCAACTTGAACCCCAGCTGAAAAAAAAAAAAGAGCAGGCTTTCTGTTTTATACAAAGAAACAAATACATCTTAGATTTATTAATAGCAATAGCTAATACCTAAATGGTGCTTGGAGTCCTGGTGTGATGCTATAGAATAAGCACTGGACTTCAAGGTCAGTTTGAATCACAAAGCCAGTGGTTCAAACTCACCAGCCACTCATCAAAAACCCTATACAGGGTTGCTGTGTCGGAACTGACTTGATAGCATTTAACAACAACAAATAGTGCTCACTATAGGCTAGACAGTAGTCTAAGTTCTGTGCCATATATTTATGCCCTTAACTTTCAAAGATGAAAAATTGAGGCAGAATTGGGATTCCAATATATGTACATGTCTTCACCAGTTATATTATATAACATCACAAAGAACTTAAGTTTTCAAAATTGATACCAATTATACTCAAGGCCTCTGAGGGCTGAAAAGTAAAGTTGATGGAAGGGCATCAAATGATAACTGAAAGACTATACAAAGGCCATTGGACTCTTGTATAATCTTTCAGATTTAACAGAAAGAAAAAGGACTGGCAAATGTTTCTACTCAAAATACCTTCTTGTGGTGCAGTGAATTACCTGATAAGGCTCTTCTAGTCTTTGTAATTGCGACTAAATGACTGGGGAAGACCATGCAAATGTAGGTGTTTGCATTCTACCAAGGGGATTGAATAGCTTGCTAATATAATGTAAATAAGGTGAATGGTACCCTTATGGGGTGGTTTCATGCAAATAGTTTATGGAACCCTAAAATGTTGTGGCATAGATTGAACTGTGTCCCCCTAAGTATGTGTCAAGTTGGCTGCACCATAATCTCAGTGGTGTGACAGTTAAGTAATAATGTAGTCCCCCATCCATGAAGTGATCAGCCCTGATATAATTATCTTATGTGTTGTAAATCCTCATTTCTATGATGTTAATGTGCTGTAGGATAAACACTGGACTGCTACACACAAGGTGAGTGTTTCAAAACTCACCAGTTGCTCCTTGGAAACCCCATACAAGGTTGGTGGCTTTGAGTTGAAACCATTTGATAGCATTTAACAATGTTGTTAATGAAGCTGGATGACATCTACAGGATTAGGTGGTATCTTGAGTCAAACTTTTTTGCACGATAAAAGAGACTAAACAAGCAAGCAGAGCTCAGAGGCACCTACTACCACTAAGAAAGAACAGTTGCTAGTAGTGTGTCCTTCGGACCTAGGATCCTTGTGCTGTGAAGCTCCTAGATCCAGTAAAAGATTGAGGCCAAGAAATCTACAAGGATTTCTGGGCCTACAGATGTTGAAAGGAGACAAGGACCTTTTCTCCAGAGCCAACACTCTGAGCCAGTTAATACCACAATTATTCAAATTTACACACGAACCACTAAAGCCATTGAGGATGAAATAGAAGAATTCTATCATATTCTTCAATCTGAAATCAATCTTACATGCAATCAAGATTATTGACCATTACTGGTGATTGGAATGCAAAGGTTGGGAGCAAAGAGGAAGGATCAGTAGTTGGAAAATATGCTTTGGTGATAGAAATGATGCTGGAGAATGCATGATAGAATTCTGCAAAACCAATGATTTGTTCACTTCAAATACCTTCCTTAGACAGCATAAGAGATGACTATACACATGGACCTCACCAGATGGAATACATAGAAATCAAATTGACTACATCTGTGGAAAGAGAAGATGGAAAAGCTAAAATCATCATTGAAAACAAGGCTAGAGGCAGACTGTGGAACAGACCACCAATAACTCATATGCAAATTCAAACTGAAGCAGAAGAAAATGAAAACAAGTACACGAGAGCCAAAATATGATCTTTAATATATCCCATCTGAATTTAGAGATCATCTGAAGAACAGCTTTGATACATTAAACACTGAAGACCAAAGACCAGAAGAGTTGTGGAATGACATCAAGAACATCATACATGAAGAAAGCAAAAAGTCATTGAGAAGACAAGAAGGAAAAGATCAAAATGGATGTCAGAAGAGACACTGAAACTTGCTCTCCAGTGTCGAGATGCTACAGCAAATGGAAGAAATGAGGAAGTAAAAGAGATCAAGAAAAAAATTCAAATGGCAGCTCAAGAAGACAAAGTCAAGTATTACAATAAAATGTGCCTAGATCTGGAATCAGAAAACCAAAAATGAAGAACACGCTCAGCATTTCTCAAGCTGGGTAAATGAAGAAAAAATTCAAGCCTTGACTTTCATTATTGAATGATTCTCTGGGCAAATTATTGACTAATGCAGAAAGCATCAAAAGAAGATGGAAGGAATACACAGAGTCACTGTACCAATAGGAAATGGTTAATGTTCAACCATTTCAAGAGGTAGCATATGATCAAGAGCCAATGATACTGAAGGAAGAAGTCCAAGGTGCACTGAAGGAACTGGCAAAGAACAAGGCACCAGGAATTGATGGAATAAAAATTGAACTCTTTCAAGAAAGTGAGGTGGCACTGGAGGCACTCACTCATCTCTGCCAAGGAGTTTGGAAGGCAACTATCTGGCAGACTAATTGAACGAGACCCAAATTTGTGCCCACTGCAAAGAGAGGTGTCCCAACAGAATGCGGAAATCATCGGACAAATCTCTGATATCTTGTGCGAATAAAGTTTTGCTAAAGGTAATACAGAAATGGCTACAATCATACATTGACAGAGAACTTCCAGAGATTCAAGCCGGAATCAGAAGAGATTGTAGAACGAGGGATATCACTGCTGATGTCCGATGGATCTTGGCTGAAAGCAGAGAATATCAGAAAGATGTTTACCTGTGCTTTATTGACTATGCAAAGGCTTTCGATTGTGTGAATCATGACAAGCTATGGATAACATTGCAAAGTATGAGAATTCCGGAACACTTAATTGTGCTCATGAGGAATCTGTACCTGGACCAAGAGGCAGTTGTTCGAACAGAACATGGGAACACTGAATGTTTTAAAATTAAGAAAGGTGTGTAACAAGGTTGTATTCTTTCACCATACTTATTCAACCTGTATGCGGAGCAAATAATACAAGAAGCTGGGTTCTATGATGAAAAATGTGGCATCAGGATTGGAGGAAGACTCATTAACAACCTGCGATATGCACATGATACAATCTTGCTTGCTGAAAGTGAAGAGGACATAAAACACTTCCTGATGAAGATTGAAGAGCACAGCTTTCGGTATGGATTAAATCTCAATGTAAAGAAAACAAAAATCCTCACCACTGGACCTATAAATAACATTCTTATCAACGGAGAAAAGGTTGAAGTTGTCAGGGACTTCATTCTTCTTGGGTCAACTATCAACACTCACAGAAGCAGCAGTCAAGAGATCAAACGATGTATTGCATTAGGCAAATCTGCTGCACAAGACCTTTTTAAAGTGTTAAAAGAGCAAAGATGTCAGCTTGAGGACTAAGGTGCACATGCCTGACCCAAGCCATGGTATTTTCAATAATCTCACATGCATTCAAAAGCTGGACAGTTAATAAGGAAGACCATAGAAGAATTGATGCTTTTGAGCTGTGGTGTTGCAGGACAATATTGAAACTGTCATGGGCTACCAAAAGAACCAATAGAAGCATTTTGGGAGAAGTACAGCCCTCTAGAGTGTTCCTTGGGGGCCAAGATGGCCAAACTTCGTCTCTCATATTTCAGACAAATTGTCAGGGGAGACCAGTCACTGGAGAAGGATATCATGTTTGGTAAGGTGGAGGGTCAGAAAAAAGAGGAAGACCCCCAATGAGATGGACTGGCCTAGTGGCAGCGTTGATGGACTCAAGCGTGGCAACAGTAGTTAGGCTGGCCCAGGATCCGGCAGTGTTTTGTTCTGCTGTGCATAAAGTTGCTATGGGTCAGTACTGAGTCGATGGCACCTAACAACAACAACAACACTCTGAATTTGGACTTGTAGCCTCTCAAACTGTGAGAGAATAAATTTCTGGTTGTTAAACACATCCATACTTTGTTATATACAGCAGGACTAGATAGGTAAGACATGAGGATTGATCAACTTTGCTATCTGCTAGGTTTTTTAAAATGAAACATCTCAGAGCAGAAAGGGGGGATCTCACTACCTTCAAGAAAAAGATCCAGGAATGGAGCACATTCTTTGGGCCCCAAGATTCTTGTGCATTCAACCTTGTGGTGTAGTGAATTAGCTAATGTCTCTTGTAGCCAAAGTCTAACTCCCACCAATGTTCTGCTCTGCTGGGTCTGGGTAAGAGGAGATAGGATTAGATATGGATAAGATGACATAATTCAGTTATAGATACTAGCAGAGTTGACTGTAATTGTAAAAATCAAAACTCTAGATTGGGTAGAAAATAAACAATTTCAGAAGTAGGAGGGGGGATCTCACTCTATCAAAGAGGAACCAGTAGTTGAGTGTGTCCTTTGGATCTTAAGCCTTCTGAGCATTGAACCTCCTTGACCCAGGGCCAGAAAGCTGTGAAAAGAAAGACTTTGACACTGGAAGAGTGGTTGAGGAGCAGCAGTAGCAGAACCAAGATTCTGAGCACAAGACAGAGCAGTGGGCTTCACAGCCAATGGAGCAAGTAAAGCTGAGTGGCTTTGGGCAGAAAGCTTACTTGTACAGTAGGGTGCTTCCAGGCACTTAAGTGGGGGAATTAGACCCATGGAGCTAGAGCCAAGTGCCTTCAGGCTGCACCTTATTGTGGAGTGGTGTGCCCTGTGGAAATTTGTAAGCAGCTGACTTGAACGGTGCCATGAGCATTTTCTGATCCTGTATTGTAACCTTTCAATTTCGCTAATAAACCCCAGAGCTGTTAGTATAGTGTCTGAGTCCTGTGTGTCCACTACAATGAATTATCAAACCCAACTGAACAGAGAGGACTATGGGGGGAATAGATGGTGTCCTATTGTTTACAAATCTCCTCAATCCAGCAAGCAGAGAGCTGTATATACAAGAGATGGCAGAGCCACAGCAAAGATGTGGCAGCAGCAAAGAAAGCAAAACCAAGAGCACAAGACAGAGTGATGGGTTTCCTGCACAACAGAGTGAGAAAGTCAAGTGTTAAAGCCAAGTGCCCTCAGATGAAGACTTATTGGTAGAATGGAGCTGAGATCTAAAAGAGTTTTTTAGCACTGCCAAAACTGGGCATACCCCAAGGGGTAACATGGCTGAGAAGCCAAAGACCAGAGAAAGGCATGTTTGGGGGCATGGCTGAGAAAAGGCTTTCCTGACTGAAGAACTGTATCCTGAGTATACCTGATCCTGAGTTATAATCTGTTAACTTCCCTCAACAACAACAAACTTCCCTACTAAACCCCATAATCATGAATATTGTCTGCGAGTTCTATGCGGCCACTGCAGCAGATAGAACCCAGCAGAGAAGTAGACAATCATCTGGGAGCAACGGATGGTGTCAGATTGGTAAAGACGGTTGTCGGGTGGACCCATGTCTGACCTCTGCTTTATAGGAATCAGTCTTGGGCTGATGCTGAGTTTGATCTCCTTCCCCCTGTGTAGTCATTGTTGTGCTTAAGTGGCTTGGAGTCATTTCTGACTCATAGTGACCCTGTATAGGGTTTCCCAAGGAGTGGAAGGTGTAAAGATAGAGGAGGTAGTCAAATGTTGTCTCTATGTCATTTTTATGCTTGTTGAAAAATCAGAGAAAATAAAATGAAAGTAGCCCTCAACTATACAAGTCCACAATCCTTTATTTGAAATTTTTGGGACCAGATAGGGTTCTATAAAAAAAAATTCAGAAATTAGAAATGTAATGTTAAAAATACAATATTAATAATACCAGCAAGCTTGATATAAAATCTTAGAATCAAATGTTAATACTGTGTGTCCACCCTAAGTGGGAGTTAAGACTTTCTGGAATTTTAAATTGAACTTAAGGATTTGTGGACCTGTATCCACATACTGATTCCAAACAAGGATTCCCTCTTTAATTTCAAATATAAGTATAATATTTGTTGTTTTATACCTGTTCTTGACAATCCAGTATTTGTTGTTTGCTGAATCTTTTCCTTCATAGCCATAGCCAACCACCAGGACACCATGATCCAGGTCTTTGCTGCTGCAATCTGGTTCATAATAAATGCCTGCAGGAGTGAAATTCATCACTGGGCAGTGAAACTCATCATTGGGGAGTGAAATTCATCATTGAGGAGTGAAATTCAGCACTGGGGTGAGCAGCTCCCAGAGACTGCGTGGTATGACATGAGGTGACATGACATGACCGGATGGGAGCCCAGTTTATCAATCTCAGGGAGGGAGGTATCACTAACCCAGTAAAATGCATAAGCAAACTCCTGCTAAGACTTCCTCAAATCACAGAAATCAATTCAAGCTAAGTCCAATATGTTATTTTCTATTTTACTAAAAACAACAACAATAAGAAGAAATCCCTACAGATTCCCAAAAATGAGATCTTGAGATCTATAGGTAATCTAGAATGAAATACAAATGATTTACTAGCTGAAATACAAATCAGCAAAATCCTCTCCCAATTATAAGATGTCAGTCTAATGAAACAGCACACAAAAAAAGACAAAACAAAGTATCTGAGTCACAGAATTCTTTTTAGTCCTAATAGGTCCAAATTATATTCCCAATTGTATAGTTCAACTCCTTTTTGGTTTTAATATTCAAGATGGATCAGCTAAGTAAATCTACAGAATAAATTACATATTCATTTAAAAAGCATAGAAGAGTTTGTAATTATGAGAAAATGCTTAAAGAATAATGTCAAATAGAAACATCAAGTAAAAATGGCAGCATGGATAGTACAAATTTAACTGTGTTAAATGAGGTGAAAACTCTTCATTTGAAAGCAGGAATCCATACCAGAGCTAATCATGGTGGTATGTTTTTCCACTTCTGCCATAATTTCTGCAATCAAAATACAACACTTACCTGATTTATAGAACTGGAAGGACTCATGACCTGCATCAATAGCGACAGAGACAGGGCCCACAGTTGCCACTGCCTTCATCAGTGCCTTCTCCCGTGGAGGGATGTCCACAAAGCCAGTGTCATTGGCAACAGAATATTCAGGCTTGTAGTTACAGGTCTGTGTGTCCTGTAAAGGTTAACAGAAAAGTGACATGATTATTACCACCCACCATCTGGGGAAGATGAGTTCTAGGACCACAAGACTCAATACATTGCAACTTAATGATTCCCAAAGTCAACTTTGTTATAAAATAACCCAAGAAGTGAAATGTTATTGGTGGGTTTGAAATTGACACTCTTCAATGGGTTGCCCACAAGAAATTTTTATTATGAAAAAGAGTGCATTATAAGCAGAATAATACGTATATTCTGTGCTAGATAGAGGTCAGAGAACCGTGCCAAAGCTAGCAAGTTACAATGACTGTTCTGACAGCTGCATATATAGATCCTACCATCTCAAATGTAAATGCTGAATATCATTTTATCTCCAAAAGAGTTCAACTTCCTAAAGGCACAGCTGGAATGATAGCAAGATAAGGAGAGCCATTTACCGTTGCAAGATATGGATAGGAAGCCTCTGAATCAATGCCTAGGTTGTCCTTAACATACTGGAAAGCATAATCCATGAGGCCACCATTGCAGCCATTATTGCCTTCAGACCGGGAGCAGTCCACCAGATTCTGCTCACTGAGGGAAACAAGTTTGCCAGTTTTCCGGAACATCTGTCCTTCAAGAGCACCAGTTGCACTAAAAGCCCAGCAAGAACCACACTGACCCTAAAAAGGCAATTTTAAAAATTGTCAGTATATAAAATAAATGGGAAGACTTTGACAACAGCCCATATATGTCTGAATACCCTGAGGAAAGAAGAAAAAGAAAGAAAAAAAAAAAAAAAACGTGAACTGCATGTCACTCCATAGCCTAGCAAAGCAATGAGGTCAATTTCTTTTTGGTTTTAACATTCAAGATGGATCTGAATCTGAATCATATCCTACCTGATTCTTCACAGGAGTCACATAGCCTTTCTGAGTCCAATCCACAGATTTGGGGACCTCAAGAAAGACAGGCTCACGGAACATCTTTCCCTTCTTGTGTTTCTGGTTTTGAAATCCATTCATCACCTGCCTAAATTCTTCATTGGTCTTCAAAGAAAAGTAAATAAAATGTTGATAAAGTAGGAGAGTATTTTGCTAAAGTACTGAGCAGAGGAAATGCAGAATTAAGTAATCAGTAAACTCCATACTTACCATGTCACCAAAGGCATTCATGGCCATCGTGAAGCCATGCTTCCCTTGGCTGTATTCCCGATTGTGTAGTTCAATCATCTTCATATTCTTCTCCCACACTGATCTCCTCCAACCACCTTCATCCTATAGGTAAACAACTGATTGTCTTTATTTTCACTAACACCTAACCCTCCTCACCAAACAGATCAGTAGATGGGAGAGAGTTCTCTGGGTACTCTCCTCCTAGTTCTGACATACAAACCATTACCCACATTGATCTCAGAAATAGGCACCATGAAGGTAAGCCTTTTAAAGAGCTGTCCTCTAGAACTTCTTATCTGGTTCCCAACCAGCAAGGACCATTCTCTCTGAAATTTCTCTGGACAGTTTCAGATGATACCAACCGTGCTATATGGTCTCTTATATGTTGACTTCCACTGGTTCCATTGTGCATCTAAATTTTGATCATGTTCTAGAGCAGCTGAGGCGATACCCAGACAAAGGGCAGCCAGAAAGTATGAAAAACCCATGCTTCAAAAACCTAGGAAGGAAAAAAGAATGAGCATCTGATTAAGCATTCATTTTTAAAAGTCATCTCATTCACTTGGAAAAGTTATAATAAAAACACTGAAATTATCTTTCCAAGTATTTCTAAAAAGATTGTGGAAGAAGGCTAAGGAACTGGGTAGAGGAAAAAACAGGTCAAGGACTTACCAAATGGTAGTGATATCCGATTCAGTCTTAGGAACTATCTAGGAAATGGTCAGTCAAGTTTGTTAACTTAAAAAAGTACTGAGGTTGGCCAAAGCAAAAACTCATTAAGTAGAACATATGATCCGTAGTTGTTGTTAAGTGCATTTGAACCGCCAACCTTGTGGTTCAAACTGACCTTGCAGCCCAGCACATTAACCTGCAGCGCCACATCAGGGGACAAGGAAATTCCCAAGAATTTTGAGTGACCCCGCCCCCCTTATCCAGGGATTAAGGTAAGTAAGAGCCCTAAACACTGATAATGTTTGGTGCCCTTCCTCTGTTTACTCACCCATTCAAATTGGATATGTGAGTTTTATATATATCCATGTACATATATGTATGTGCGTGCATGTGTGTGCTTTAGCTCTTCATGATGTAACAGGGTTTCTGAGACTAAATCTTTTAAGGGAGCAAAAAGCCTCATCTTTGTCCCTTGGAGCATCTTGTTGTTGTGTGCCGTGGAGTCGGTTCCGACTCATAGTGACTCTACAAAGGGTTTCCGAGGCTGCAAATCTTTACGGGAGCAGACCGCCTCATCTTTCTCCCGCGGAGCGGCTGGTAGTTTCGAACTGCTGACCTTGCGGCTCGCAGCCCGATTCGTAACCACTACTCTACCAGAGCTCCTAGCAGATTAGAATTGCTACCTTGTGATTAGCAATCCAATTTGTAATCCAGTATGCTTACCAAGAATCCTTCTTTTTAAACAATATCAATTAATTTCTTAGAAGAAAGTCAGTCTGAAGGAAAAGTTAAAATAAAATACATTCATATGATTTTTATTTTCTAAATATTCATTTGAAAGACATCTGGTGGTGTAGTGGGTTATGTGTTGGGTTATATGTTGGGTTGTGAACTGAGAAAGATGAGGCTTTCTGTTCCTGTACAGATTTACATCCTCAGAAACCTGATACAGGGTCCACATGAGTTGGGAGTTGACTCTTGACACACAACAACCACCACGATGAAATATTCATTTGAGCCTTGGTGTGGCACTATAGGAAAAGTGGTAGACTGGTAACTGCACAGTCAGTAGTTCAAACCAATCAGCTGCTCTTGGAAACCCTATACAGAGTTGCTAGAAGTTAGAACACATTCAATAAAAACAACAAATATTCACTTATTTCCTGAATGTTTAATTTTCTTATATGCATATTCTGTACCATAAAAATTGAGTTCTTCATCCTTCTAATGTGCCCAAGGAGTCCCAGTGTGGTGCTGTAGGATAAGCACTGGACTGCTAACAAGATCAGCAGTTCAAACCCACCAGCTACTCCTTGGAAACCCTATGCAGGGTCACTATGAGTTGGAACCAACTTGACAGCATTTAACAACAACATGCCCAAAATCTCACTTATTAGCATATAGAGCATGGTGTAATATTAAGCACTGTGTTCTGTACAATAGACAAGAAAAGTGAATATAAATTGATATTCAAATTAAAACTTGTATTAGATAAATATTAATATTTCCTCTATATTTTGGACATATTATTAGGTATTATATTACCTATGTTAGTATTATATTAAGTGAATGCTAAACAGCATCATATATATCAAACATATTTTAAAGTTAAAGTTATAAATGTTATTTACAAAATCTAGGACCTAGCTATACATAAATGTGATAGTTAAAATAACTTGGTTGACTTATTTGATATCCCCCACTTTTTATGAGTCATCTGGAACTGGAGCTCCCATTGGCTGTTTACCAGGGCATATGCAAAAGCATACCCTTGTGTTTACATCATAACAAAGAGCTTTGCTGGCCAGGAGACCTTTTATCTATTAATGAGGACCTTTCATCTGTTAATATAATCCACCCATTAACTGCTCATGTTGGATCCAATTGCATATTGGGTGCATGTAGCAAGAGCTAGACTGGATAGCTCACCCCCACCTCTTGTTTATTAGAAAGAAACAGTACACTCCCAAGAAACGCACAAAGATAGCAAACACCCAAACTAAACTCACTGTCATCCAGTGGATTCCAATTCCTAGTGACCCTACAGGACAGAGTAGAACTGCTCCTTAAAATTTCCAAGGCAGTAAATCTTTTGGGCGCAGACAGCCTCATCATTTTCCCACAAAGCAGCTGGTGGGTTTGAACTGCTTACCCTGCGGTTAGCAGTCTAACATTTACACAGGAGGGGAGCATGGGAGACAGTACTGAAGTGGTGGGTGTCCTCCTGATGCTCCTGAGCTTTTATTTCCCTTCTGAACATTCTCTGGTACTGGAGCTGCTATCAGTTCTATGCAGCGCCCTTCCAATTCCCTTCCACTGCAGTGCTGGCTTTTTTCCTGTGCTGTTTGCTTTGGACAACTGGTGTATATATATATATATATATATATATATTTATATAATTTTTTTTGATGCAATGCCCTAAGCACGTGCTTACCTCACTTATTGGGCAATCCGTCCCTGCCCACACCGATCTTGTTACCTAACATACAGCAGCGAAAACATATTTAAAACTCCCCTTTTTTTCAAGTCTCTGTTTTGCTTCTTGATTTGAAACATTGCCTGCTATCCCCACTTTAACGCGTGTTGCCAACTCCCACTCCTCTAAATTACCAGGAACGTGGCTGCCCCGCTGGATCCACGGTCCCCAGCCCCCCTCAGTTGGACAGGGGCATTGTGCTCCGGGGCTCAGAGGAGCTGTCCTGGACCGGGTCCCACACCAGGCGTCATGCTGGGCCTGCTCCTGGGCCCTCCTTTACTGCGGCGCAGGAAGCGGCGCGCAGGGTAAAGGCGGGATCCGGCCCGCAGACAGTGCGGTCAGGGACCGGGACCCTCTGCCACCGCGGCCTCGAGGCCCGCCTGCTCCGCCACCCAAACCGCCTCCCTTCTGCCCCGGCCAGGGCCCGCAGGGCTGGGGGCCAGTCAGAACCAGACATCGCTGGCCCCGGACAAACACTCTTCCCGAGGGTCGCGCTGGCTGCCTCGCTGGGGTCTCTACAAGGGTCCTCTCTTCCCCGGCCTGCCCACGCCGCACCTCAACCCCAACCAGGGCGCTCACCTGCGGCGGCCAAGACTAGCGCAGGCGCAGTCTGCAGAAATGGGTAGGGGTCACAGTTGCCCAGGATTGTTGTGATGGGCTGTAGACTGGGCCTTTAAAAGCGTGGGGTTGCGGCCCGGCCGACCCGCCCACATCGCCTTCCATCTTCACGATTGGCTGCAGCGGTGCCTGGGCGTGGCCTCTGGGCACCGTGACTCGACTCCCGGCAGCATGACTCGGTGCCCAGGCGCGTGACGCGACTCAGTCTCTACTTGTCCCAGGCGGGCGTGTTCGCCCCAGTGAACTCTGGCAGGGAGGACGGGGGGAGGCGAGCCGAGCCGAGCCGGGAAGTCGAGGCCGCGCGGAGGAGAGGTGGAGTGCTTCCCGGTGGTGCAGAAAAATTAATTACTAATTAATGTACTCCGCAAGTTACTGAAAGCAGTGCCAGCCAAACCATCCATGTCCTTTTGTAATAGAACGTGTTGTACAGTTTTTACCACTACAAAACAAACAAACTGGAGGGCCTATTCATTCTTGCTTAAAACAAAAATGAATTTCTGTGGAAGAATGAAGAGCCAGGCGCTTTACCTCTCAATTTTGGGGTGGAATGTAGGTTTTGGAAAACTCTGGTCAGGAAAGCCAGTTTCTATGACGGGACCACTATTGTTGTTGTTATGTGCCGTGGAGTCAGTTCCGGTTCCGATTCATAGTCGACCCTGACTTTACTGGAAAGCCTCATCTTTCTCCCACGAAACAGCGGAACTTATGAACCTGAGGTTCGCAACCCGATATGTAACCACTACGCTACCAGAGCTTCTTGTGACCAATATAGTCAAGGCCTAAATCCCTAGAGGAAATTTTAACTAGACTGAGTGGGTCCAAACAGCAAACTGGGTGACACTTTTGTTTGTTTGTTTTCCTTTTCTAGTTTAAGAGTTCTCTTTTCTCACAAGTTTTTCTCAAAACCTTCAGAAACAAATTATTTATAGGAGGGGGAAATGATTGCGGAAAATAGATTACTGTATTCCTCAGTATCCAGGCTGTTGATTTTGTGATTTATTTTAAGAAATGTTATTTTAAGACTTATTTTAATGACATTTTATGTCAGGATTTAAATTACAGTTTGCGATTGTATATATATATATATCGAGGGTTAATGCAAAGTTGGTTTGAACCGCAAATTCAGCAGCTCAAGCTCACCAGCTGCTCCTCGGAAACCCTATATAGGGTCGCTATGGGTCAGAACCGACTTGTCGGCACTTAACAACAACAAGGTATGTGGTACTGTAGGATCAGTATCAGACTATGAACCACAAGGTTGGTGGTTCAAACCCACCAGCTGCTCTTTGGAAACCCTATATAGGGTCTTGATGAGTCGGAAGCGACTCAGCAGCACTTAATAACAAGGTATGGCACTGTAGGATAAGGACTGCTAACTGCAAGGTTGGCGGTTCCAATCCACTAGATGCGCTACGAGTTGGAACCTACTCAATTTAAGGAATTTAATCCAGAAGTATTGGAGTCCTGGTGTGGTGCTGTAGGATAAGCACTGGACTGCTAAAACCCCAAGGCCTGCTGCTTCTTGATATGCCTATACGGGGTCATTATGAGTCGGAACCAATTCCAGGGCACTTAACAAGAACAATCCAGAAGCATTTGTTTTTATTT
This sequence comes from Chrysochloris asiatica, assembly GCF_000296735.1. Taxonomy (NCBI): domain Eukaryota; kingdom Metazoa; phylum Chordata; class Mammalia; order Afrosoricida; family Chrysochloridae; genus Chrysochloris; species Chrysochloris asiatica. The sequence goes on along the minus strand of NW_006408723.1, from coordinate 4,464,837 downwards.
TTTACTATATAAGAACATATTCATTGTAGAAAAACCTTAAAAAAAGAAAAACAACTCCACTTATTTCTTCCCTATAGCCCCTTTTCTATGAATATCAAACTTATTCTTTTTACAAAATTGTGTATCGATTTAGAAACCCTTTTAATATAAGATTAAATTGAGATCCTTCTAGAAGCACAATCACATCAATAGTGTACAAAATCACACTAATATTGTACAAAATCCATATGTTAAATTTTTCATTTTATGACCTACAAAGACGTAGAAGCCTTTCTTTCTCAAACCTAACTAGGGGCTAACACTCTTAGGTGGTTGGTTAGTGGAGTATACTAGGATGAGTCAAAATATATTGCTACTATGGTTTTTCCAGTTCAAACATGCACAGATTTATTCCAAACGAATGTGTTTAAACATGTCTCTGCAATCAGTGGATGGCTACAGATGAGTTCACTCAGTAATACCCTTGTCTTAGACTCCTTGTTGTTGCTAAGTGCCATGGAATCACTACCGACCCATAGTGACCCTGTATAGGGTTTCCAAGGAGTAACTGATAAGCTTGAACTGCCAAATTTGAGGTTCAAACTGACTATGCAGTCCACATTAACCCGCAGCACAACAATAAAAAAGGTCCAGGGGATCTGCTTGTTGTTATTGTTGAGTGCTGTTAAGTCAGTTCTGACTCATAGTAACCCCGCATAGGCTGTGTGAGGAACAAATGTTGAGTGGTTTAACACTGACCTTGTGGTTCAAACCTACCTTTTGGTCCTGTGCTCATACTTCTTCATACAGCGCCACACCAGGACCCCTAAGGCCAGTTCAATTCAGCTCAGAAGAATATGATCATTGTTTTGGAGGGATTCCAAAGGGTAATTTTGACAGATTTTCTCAAAGGACACAGGATGATTTTGTAGCAATACTTTTTGACCTACCCGTGTCTTGTAAATGACTGGGGCTTTTTTCTATCTTCTGTTTTAAATACACCATGAAGTTCCACATAATCTGTCATTTAAGTGTAGAAATAAATGAAGACCACCCAACTGAGAATAAGCAGAGGCTCTATACTCAGAACTTGTTTTAACAAGGGAGCCGGCCACCATCATTTACAAGTGGCAGAGACTCAAAGATGGCCAAAGGAGAAGGAAAACTTCATTAGTGAAAAAAAGGGAAGCTTTAGATATGCTCTGATTGGAGGTTGTTGCTCTGAAATGTTAGAAGAGGGATAACTGGAAATGGGCCATCTGATTTGATTGACTTTGGGATCAAATTCAACTTCCTCTGGTATGTCCAGGTTTTGAAAAGGGGGCAAAATAAGGAAGTTGGCATCCATTGAGCAAGTCCTGAAATTTCTGAACTGGTTTCTGCAGAGACTCTGGTTTGGTTTCTTTTGTCATAGAATGTCTGGCCATTGTTTACTCAGGCTATCACAAAAAATCTACATTACTCTAACACTTTGGTTCTGCAGTTGCCCTTGGGCCACAGCTCCATAAGATTGCATTGGGTGGAAAAACCTGCTGCTGCCTTGATACCTTGAGTAATAGCCTGGCAGGAGACAGTGTGCCTGGTGCTCCTCCAAGGATTGGTACCCTCTTTGTTTCTTGCCATGTGATACACACTCAATGAAGGGAAAAAATGGGCTCTTTTTATTTAAAAAAAAAAAAAAATCACATACTGTCAATTTGGTTCTGACCCATAGCAACCCTGTATAGGGTTTCCAAGGAACAGCTGGTGAGCTTGAAGCGCCATCTTTGCAGTCCAGTACATTAACCCACAGTGCCACACCAGGACACCAAATGCCTACCGGACCTGGTTTTCCCAGGCGGTATCCTGTCCAAGTACTAACCAGGCCCAACCCTGGTTAGCTTCTGAGACCAGAGAAGATCGGGTGCATTCAGCGTGGTGTGTCGTAGTATGCTTTTTATATTAAATGTACTACAAATAAAAAACATAACAGAATATCTCAATGTTGTAGAAAGATGGGACTGTGCAGGAAAAGGCCATCTAAGCAGAGAATGGAAGACATTATTACTCCAAATCATGGCAATATCAATTTATATATCAAACCTAGAAAACCAAAGCCTTTGCCATTCAGTTAATCATGACGTACAGTGAACCCTGCAGGACAGAGCAGAACTACCCCATAAAGCTTCCAAGTCTGCAAATCTTTCCAGAAGCAGACTGCCATATCTTTCTCTCCTGGGTTGACTGGTAGGTTCAAACAGCTGACCTTTTGTTTAACAGCTTTAACAGCAGAGCATGTAACCACTGTGCCACCAGGGTTCCTACTTATATGTTGCTGTTGTTAAGTACCATTGAGTCAGTTCCAACCCATAGTGATCCTGTATAGGGTTTCTGAGGAGCAGCTGGTGAGTTTGAACAGCCCACCTTGCAGTTCAAATGACTTTGCAGTCTGATGCATTAGCCCACAGCGTTAATTCATTACCATTGTTGCTGTGAAGTGCTGTTGAGGCAGTTCCAACTTATAGCAACCCTCTATAGGGTTTCTGAGGAGCAGCTGGTAGATTTGAACTGCCAAGCTTATGGTTCAAAGTCCAGTGCTTATCCTGCAGTGCCACAGTTGTTGTTGTTGTTATGTGCCGTGGAGTCGGTTCCGACTCATAGCGACCCTGTACGGGGTTTCTGAGGCTATAAATCTTTATGGGAGCAGAAAGCCTCATCTTTCTCCCGCGGAACAGCTGGTAGTTTCGAACTGCTGACCCTGAGTTTCGCAGCCAGATTCATAACCACTATGCTACCAGAGCTCCTTGCAGAAAATTATTTCAAAATGGGCTGTTTTCCATACAGTTATGAATGGTAATAAACTACTTTGCTAATGGGCAGTTTGCTGGATAACATCTTTCTTCCAACATGCAGCTGGTAAGCTTGAACTGCTGACTGTGTACAATGCTTACCCTACAGAGCCACTGCGGTCCTATAGGCCATGGTAATATATTTTAAATAATGGCAAAGCATCTTGGTGACATGTGAGCTCTCGTTTGGATTCCAGAGATCTTTCTGAATATGAAAAAGTCATTTTAAGAAGCATGATGTATTAGTTTTCTAGGCTCTGCAACAAATTTTTACAAATTTGTGGGCTTAAAAAATACAAAAGATATCTTCTCAGGGTTCTGGAGTCTGAAAGCATTGTCACGGGGTCAAATTCCAGGTGTTAGCAGGGCTATCCTCCCTCCAAAGGCTCTAGGGAAGAAATCCGTTCCTTGCTTCCCTCAATTTCTTGTGGCAGCTGGCCTTCTTGGCCTGTGGCTGTGTCACTTCAGTCTCTGCCTCTGGGGTCACGTTGCCATTTCTTTCTCTTCTGTGCCAAATCTCTCTATGCACCCTCCCTCTTGTAAAGGCATTTGTGACTGTATTTCGAGCACACTGTGATAATCCAGAATAATTTCCCTTTCTTAAGGTTCTTAATCACATCTGTACAATCATTAATATGTAAGGTAGCATCTATGGTTCCAGGAATTAGGATCTGGTATCTTTGGGGGCCATTCGTGATACTACTATTCATGGCATCAATAAAAATCAGTCCTTTGATAAGGTTGATCAAAACTCTGTGCTTGAATTTACTTTAGTTGGCTTGATTAAGATAGCTAGACCCTCAAGTCTACTTGAACATTCATCATTATAACTTCTTTGCTTCATCTCTGGCCCAGACCTTTGCCTTAGATGCTTGACTCCAGACATTTCTTGCCTAAACTTTCCTGTCATTGCAGTATTTGACACAGTGTAAGTTTCAAGACCTCCCTACAGTTTTTAACACCTTATTCCTCTTTCCAAGGAACCCTGGTTGTGCAGTGGGTTAACCATTGAATTGCTAATAGATGGGTTGGCAATTCAAACCTCCCAGCTGCTCCTAAGGAGAAAGATGAGGCTGTGTTTCCGTTGAAATTAACTGGTTTGTCCTCTTTCCAGTCACCTATCCCACCATCTCTGCATATAAAAGCTTTGCTTACCCACCCCTTCCCAAAGAGATTTCTGGTTTAGGCTTTGAGCATCTCTCAATTGCAATAAAAACCAACCCAACCCACTGCTGTTGAGTTGGGGCCAGCTCCTAGCAACAATAGTCTTTTCTTACAAATGTCAAGGAGCTCTGGTGGCACAGTAGGTTTAGTAATGGGCTGCTAACTGAAAGGTCAGCAGTTTGAACCTACCAGCCACTACAAGAGAGAATTATAAGGCAGTCTGCTTCTGTAAAGATTTATAGTCTCGAAAATCCTATGGAGCAGTTCTACTCTGCCCTGTAGGGTCACTGTGAGTTGCAATTGACTTGATAGCAGTGGGTTTGTTTTTGTTGTTAATGTCAGGCATGCTTTCTTCCTCCCCCATCCCCCTAATACCCTGCATAATTATGGTAAATAACAGAGAAAACTTCTGTGCAGATTCAGCTTGTAAATATACCTGCCTTGGGGATTGTTCCAAAGGAAAGACATCTCAATCTGTGAGTCATTGGTGCTCTTGAAATTAAAGCATTATTATCCAAAAAGATTCTTGTAATGATAGTGATGATTATTATCATACTAATAGCTAAATATCACTTAGGTGCCTAGTACTTTTCTGAACATTTGCTACATGTTCTGTGATTTCATCTCCATAGCAACCCCATGACAGTGGTTCTCAAATTTAAGCATGCATCTGAATCACCTGGAGGGCTTGTGAGACAGCCTGCTGAGCCCCACTCCTCAGTGTATGGTTAGATAGGTCTCAGATGGGGTTCCAGAATTTGCTTTTCTGACAACTTCCAAAGTAATGCTGATGTTACAGATCTGGGGTCCCCACTTTGAGAGCCACTACCCTCCGAGATGGGTGCTGCTGCGTGGCCCATTTCACAGCCAAGGGTGATTGTCAGCAGTGGGAGTATACAAAGTCAAGGGCAGGAAATGAAGAAATAACTGAAGTGCACATCAGGCCAGCAGGACTGAGAAAAGGAGGCTGAGCTTTGGGGACATTACTCCCTTCCAACAGCCCCTATCACTATCATTCTCAATCTCCACTCTGGTGTTCAGGAGTCCTGGTATGACGCTATAGGATAAGCACTGGACTGCTAACCCCAAGGTCAAAGGTTCAAACCTACCAGCCACTCCTTGGACTCCCTGTACACGGTCACTATGAGTTGGCACTTAACAACAACTCTGGTGCCCAAGGGCACAGGTGTAGTACTGAAGCCACAGTGAGAAAAAGTACCCTCACTCTCAGCACCAGTCTCTTGAGTGGGACTGTGGGTTCTGGATTCCCTGGTGTCCTGATACTGAAGGAAAGAAAAGACAGGTGAGCCACTCAGCAGGTATGCTGCTGGGATGGGCGGGCGAGGCACTCCTCTTCCTACCCTCATCAGACTCAGGAAGGCATTTTGTCCTGTGCCTCCTGGTGCTTCCTTGCTCTGCCCTCCACCCAGGATCAGTTAAATGTCAGACTTTTAAGCCTCTCTGGATGATAATGCTTCTGTGACTCATAGATTTTGGAATGCCAGGCATTAAAAATGTGAGGTTCATTTATTCACACACCAGTTTTAAAACAGACACACACAAAACATTCTTTAAAAAACAAAAAACAAAATAGAAGACCGTAAAAGTAAAAGTGGAAATGTATAGTTTTCTCAATTCCTTATTATATTCTTGTTAAGTGCCATCGGGTTGATTCTGATTCATAGCAGCTTTGTATTGGTGGGTTTAAACCTCAGACCTTGAAGTTAGCAGTCCAGTACTTATCCTACAATGCCACACCAGGACTCCAATTCCTTAAATTTGTTGTTGTTGTTAAGTGCTGTCAAGTTGATTCTGACCCATAGCGACCCCGTATAGGGTTTCCTAGGAGCAGCTGATGAGCTTGAACCGCCTACTTTGCAGTTCAAATGTCCGGTGCATTAACCCACAGTGCCACACCAGGACTCTAATGATGAGCCTCAAAAGCAAAACCAGGGAGATCTTTTCAATATAAGCTTTGAAAGTGTTGCTGAATCACTGACACCATCTTGCTGGTATGTTTGCTTTTTCTCATGTGTTCCTTTATAGTTTATGCTGCCTCCTTATCTTTATGGAGCCCTGGTGGCCCAGTGGATTAAGCATTTACTTGCTAACTACAAGGTTGATGGTTCAAACTCACCAGCCGCTCCATAGGAGAAAGATGAGGCTGTCTGCTTCTGTAAAGATTTAGTCTCAGAAATCCTATGGAGCAGTTCTTCTCTGTCCTATAGGGTCGCTATGAGTCAGAACTGACTTGATGGCACTCAACAACAACATAGGGAATTTAATGATAAGGAAAACTCAGTTTCTCCTTTTGAGCATGAGCCCATATCTGAATAAGGAATCTGATATTTCTTTGGAACACTTGTTGAGACAGCAAGTGAAATATATGTAAGAGTTAAGTAGATAGAGAACACACTGTTCTGATCTGAGGAAGCAGTAAGTGTGTCTTTATCTTATTTTTCTGTTATTGAAAATACGTTACGTACAGTGACATTTATAATCAATGTCACTATGCATTCTTCTGCAGCCATTTGCATTTTCTGAGTTGTTCCTTCCCCACTAACAAAAACTCACTACCCCCTAAGGTTCCTACTTAGCCTTTCAAATTGGTGTTGTCAATATGGTCCCACATCAATAGATCTTAAAAGAGTATGGTGCTCTTTTAAGTCAGACATTGTTTATTAGTTGAGTTAAATTGTTATTTGGTTTTGGAGTCCTGGTATGCTAACTACAAGGTAAGCAGTTCAAACCCACCAACTGCTCCTCAGAAACCCTATACAGGGTCATTATGAGTCAGGACCAATTCTATAGCACTTAGCAACAGCAACATTATTTGGTTTTAAGAAGGTTTCAGGTGGCACTTTTGGTTTAAGATTTAAAGATCATCTCAGGGCCATAGCTTCAGGTGTTCATCCAGCCTCCATGACTCCAGAAAAAGATCTGAATTCTTTGAGAATTTGAAATTGTCTTCTGCATTCCCTATCCCCCCAACCCCACCCCTTACCACCCCTTTGATCAGGATTTTTCTATAGAATCTTTGATCGAAGTGTTCAGTAATGGTAGCCAGGCTTCATCTTGTTGTTCTGGTTTCATGGCAAAGGAAGCAATTAGCACATATTCCATTTCCTCTTCTTCCTGATTCTTCTTCCTCTGTTACTCCAGGAAAATAGAAATCAATAGAGACCACTTTGAATGGCTGCTTACAAGCTTTTAAGACCCTGGGGACCATGCAATGAACAAGGAGGTAGCACAGAAGTATGAAATATGTTGTTAAGTCAATTAACCGAGATGTCCCATGAATACTCCAAATCAAAGAACCAAATCTCATGAAGCGTTTGGTTGCACAATTGTTGTAAATATATCACAGAACTTATGCAAATTCAACTTAGGTTTTATAGGACACCTTACGTTTATGATGGGAAAATTGCATTGATTAAGGGTAAGTCTGCCTAGTTGATTAATGCAATTAGTAATCAACTGCTTCTTTTAAATAGATTTTATTATTAATAGTATTCAATACTCCCACATCAGGGAGGAGAAATGAAGCTGTTGAGAAAAAGCACAGCTCTCCCTGTTTTCACAGTCCCATTGCATATGAAGGAACAAGGCTTAGAGTCTGCTGTTTCTGCCTGAGGATGCTCTTGACCAGCACCCACATTTGTTGTCCAGAGAACAAGGACCATACCAGGTGGCAATTCCAAGGTTAATTAGCATCTGCACTTTGGATGTATCCTATGTGTTCCCTACTCCCACCCACACCTTGTCATCCCACCCAGGCCCTCACACACACTTTCCTTGTAGCTGAATTTCCATGTGATTTGTCAACGTTACTGAAATGCGATGCTCACCGGTGTGACCAGTGATGATTGCATGACTCCCCGGAGAAAGTGAATGAAATTCTGACTAGGAAAATAGGGGAAGTGGGTAAAGGAGGAGATTTTCTCCAAATGCAAAGAAGGAAATGGAACTAGATGATAATTTGAATGATATAAGAAACAAATTTTAGTTATAGCAAGAAGACAAGAAGAACCAAGTTACATATTAAGTCCCTTTAATGTCAGGCCCGGTACTGAGGAGTCAAAAATGAGCAAACAGCTCTGTGGCACATATGTTTAATTGGGTGGTGGGCCTGAGTTAGATATTCCTTTTGAATGTATAGACTTTGTGCTTCCTTTCTTCTCGCTGACCTAATGCCTGAGGCAGTTTTCTTATTTTGTGGATTCTGGGATGGTGAGGTTCCCATCCCCTGATAAAGGGAATCCAAGATAGTACAGTAGCCTCCTTGCTCCACATTTCACCAGGGAATGGAGAAGTCCTGAACAAGAGTAAATAAAAGTTCATTTTCTTTTCTTTCTTTTTTTTTTTTTTTAATTTTTATTGTGAATTGAGTGAAACTTTACAGGTCAGATTATCAATTTTGCATTCAACAAATCATACACCTTGTTTCATTACAAGTACAAGTACAATCAGGTAACAGTATTTCTATTTATTCACTTCAGCTCCTTTTTAAAAAAAAACAAACTCAGGCATATATAATACTTTACACCACCAAAGGGCATATTCTGCAAGTCTGCCTCCTGGCCGCCAGCTCTTAGTCCCTCTCTTCCCATGAATGTAGAATCCTCAGCTGCCACCTCTCTCCATGTCCCCATTTCTGCCTCAATCTCTGGTGTCCCTGCTTCTCTGGATAAGGTCTTGCATTCTGTTTGTGCTCTCCTCCCTTGATGGTACTAGGTTCCTTTGTTTCTGGACTGTAAGATTAACTACTCCCCTGATTTTGATACAAAACTTCTACCTTTACAATTCTGACAGTCGCAATTAGTCATGATAACTGTTACTCACTATTGAATCATAAGACTCGTATCCCCATCTCTTTTCACCAGACCATCTAGACAAGATGAAAACTACTCAGTGGGGACTCTTTCTTCCCCCCCCACATTCTTAAACTAAACTTCCTCTTGAAACCTTGTAAGCCAGTCACTTTGTGCCTTTATCGCCCCCTCATTTTAGTGCCGGGGTTTTCCCTCGACATAGTTGTCACGAGTTTTTGGTTCACGAGGAGGGGAGATCCAGCGGCGATAGGGATAGCGAAAGAATACACAGACAAACAGAAGAAGGGAGACAATGAGGCACCCCAAAGCCAGGGTGGATACATCA
>NW_006408723.1:4439852-4455189 GCF_000296735.1 Chrysochloris asiatica | reverse complement strand
ATCTGTGAATTTTCAAAGGCTCCAGTGTATTAATTTAATATATATACCTGAATATTAAGATGAAAGCAATTTTCCATTAACTGCCAGTGGCCTCATTTGTTACACTCAGCCCTAGAGGGCCTCGAACCTCTGACTAGTCTTACACGGTCTGCAACATTTTAGGTAGCCAATATCTAAGTTTCCTGCCCCTACCTACCCTGTGTACAGAGGGGATAGCATTGATACTTGATGTGAAGACTCCTTCCCTCTCTGTTGGTATTTAGAGTTACTACTCTGGTAGCGTAGTGGTTATGAATCGGGCTGTGAACCGCAAGGTCAGCAGTTCGAAACTACCAGCTGCTCCGAGGGAGAAAGATTAGGCTTTCTGCTCCCGTAAACATTGACAGCCTCAGAAACCCTTTTCAGGGTCGCTATGGGTCGGAACCGACTCGACGGCACTTAACAACAACAACTCTGGTAGCATAGTGGTTATGAATCAGGCTGTGAGCCTCAAAGTCAGAAAGAAGTTCAAAACTACCAGCTGTTCTGCAGAAGAAGGATAAGGCATTCTGGTCCCATAAAGATTTACAGCCTCAGAAACCCTATACAGGGTCGCTATGGGTCGTAATCGACTTGCCAGCACTTAACAACAACAACCTCCATGAGTATAGGTCAAGTTCATCAAATTATAGCAATTCTTATTTCCATTATCAAAATTTTTTTTTTTTTTTTTTTTTTAAATCTTCCTCTAGTCAAGTTCTGATTATCAAGCCATCAATACTATATGAAAGTTTGGGTGTCCTTGTGCATCTCCCCTCACTTCATATCCGCTGGATTCTTCACTCTCAGCTCCAGCCCTCTGTGGCTATGTCCTTGTCCATGAGCTTAGGTGTCCCCAGGTCTCACCACAATTTGGACCAACCAGCCCTTCCTCTTCTCTTTCTCATCTCCAGGTCAAGGGGATTCTATGGACCATGGTTGAACTCAGCCTATTTCTTCATTGCTGCTTTTCCCCCTCTTCCACTCACCAGTAGACCAATGTGGTCATCAGCAAGATTACATGTCTGCTTATGTGTTACCTTTGAGTTTCAGTCTTAAGAGAGGGGCTTGTCCTGAGGGAACTTGATTGCAGTTATACTAACATTTTTGTTTGGGGGTTTTCCTGATGATCTTTCTTTGAAGATGTATCTTCTGTCACTCTAGCTGTCCCAGGCTGGTCTGCTTGTCCTATCTGGTGGGAATGTCCCACCTCAGAAGGTTTTGGATGGGGTTCAGGATTCCACCTAAGGAGTCCTATACACTACAAAGGCTCCGCAAGAGGCCTATTTCACTGGGAAAGTTCTAGAACCCCTTTTAGGAATTCCAAACAATTATAGGCTGAAGACAGGCTTACAAGCTTTCTGTAATCATATTTCCTGATATTTCATTCTAACCCACTCAAGTGTCTGTTTTAAAATAATAGGCAAGGAAAACCAATATTCATAAGATAGTCTAGCATCTTAGTATTATTTCCCCTCTTTAAATTATGCCTAGGTCCCTATATCACAGAACCCTGTTGTTGCAAGGTTGAGTATGCATCACTATGTACCTCTGTCCCATTTAGCCAATGCAAACCTGTCTCGTGTTCCCCTATCTACCTTGTTCTTCCACTCCTTCCCCCTTTTTATATTGCCCTCCCCAACACCCAAATATGATGTGTCTGCCCATACTCTGTGCTCTACAGTTGCCTCCCTCCTCCTTCCCCTAAGCATCCCTCCCCAACTCCACCGTTGTGATTAATTTATATTCCATTAACTTTCCCTCCTTTTAAAACACTCTATTTAGCCTGTAATCTACCTGACCTTCTTACCACCTGGATCTCTGTTCCTATGTGTTTACCTTCTTTCACGTTGTAATTATTTTGATCATAGTCTGACCTCCCAGATCTTCTGAATTTGTTCTTATAGTTTTGTTCTGTTCTCAAGTCTTCCATTTGTCGATTGAGTTCCGGGTGGTGCTGCCACATATGTCAATCTCTGGTTGTTGTCTGTTCTTGTTCTCAGTCTACAGAACTCCCTATAGGATGTTTTTCAGCACAAGGTTGGCTTTGGTAAAACACCTTGGCTTCTGTTTATCCTGGAATGTTTTGATTACACCATCATATTTAATCAATAGCTTTGGGTAGAGAATTCTTGGTTGGTGGTTTTTTTTCTTTCAGGGTTTTATATATGTCCCCCCATTGCCTTCTTGCTGAGAGATCCAAGCTTAATCTGATTTGCTTGCCTTTGATGTAACACTTCTCTTTTCCCTAGCTGCTTTCAGGATTCTGTCCTTATCTTTGATTTTGTAGAGCTTGATTATATATGTCTTGGTGATTTTCCTTTAGGGTCTGTCCTTCCTGGAGTTCATTGAGCTTCCTGAATGCTTATCTTTTCACTTTTCAGGATGTTAGGGAAATTTTCTTCCAGAAGCTCTTCAACTATCACCTCTGTGGACTTATGTGATTCTTTCAGTTCTGGAATGCTGGTAATTCCTAAGTTATTCCTCTTCGTGTTGTCCAACATGAATTCTAGACTTTCTTTGGATTTTTTAAATCCTTTTTTCTGCTTGCTCTTCTATCTTAGTAGTATTGAGAGATTTGTCTTCTAAATCACTAGTTCTGGCTTCCTTCTCTTCAATTCTACTCCTTTGCCCTTTCAGTATATTGTCCATTTCTGTATTCTATTATTAATTATTTGTACCCTTTTCTGTAGGTTTTGAATTGTTTCTAATATTGTATCTATCTTATTTGATTGTTCCTGTAGTGCTTTCCTGACTTCTTACTTATTTTTCTCAACTCCATTGTAAAGTGTTTTGATATATCTCATAATCATTTTTCTGAATTCCTTCTCAGGTGTTTCCAAAGCCTTGCCCTCCTTCCAATATGGAGTGTAGGTCTACCTCCAGCTCATTTGTCTCAGTCACTTTCTCTTGTTTCTGGACATGTGTTGATATGGTCATCTGTTTCTGTTTCGTGGGCATATTCAGTAGTTACCTGTGGCCTTAATACTTAGATGAGTGCATGTTTTGGTATTTTTTATGCTTTCTGATTGCCTCCAGGTAGATGTGATGAGGAGATGGGCTTCCCTTATCACTCTTCTTATTACTCGACTCAGTATAACTGTTGCAGGTGTTAGCTGCCTTCCTGGTGTATGGCAGCTAGTGTTGGTTCTTGTCTGGATTGTGGGATTTTGTAGGGTGTGATTTTAGCTTGACTATATGACAGCAATTCCTGTCTTTTCTTGGGTAATGTAGGGAGAGAAAGAGCCCCCTAAAGGTAAAGAGAGGACCAAAAAACAAAACAGCACCAGCAAAAACAAAAAGACAGATTGGATGCTGTAGTTTATAATCACAGAAAAGAGAGAAGAGAAAAAAAAAGTCTGTAGCCTAATATGAGGATGGTTTTAATGTCCTTTTTCAGCTTATTGTCTTCAAGGCTACTTGAGAAATTTCAAGATGCCATGTTGGTCGTTATGATATAACTTAGGATTTAATTTTTGGCCTATTCCCTTTTTAGTCTCCCTGTCCTACTCCACAACCCCATGCAGGCCTTTTTTCCATTCAGGCTTAGTGATAAACAGTTCAGGGCTGACTGTGGCCATTTTGTGCTGCCATTTGGTTTTAAGTGACAACTGTTCCTTTAAATTTTGAGGAGATCTGTGTGCATGCATAGTAGAACTCTCTGGGGGTGGGAAATGTCTGCTTTCTCAGGCACCCCTCTAGTCACCAGAATGGAGGCTTGCAGACAGCAAGAGACCAATGAACAGATACAAAAAAATAATATCCACACCTTTATCACCACGGTTCTGTCAGGCATCAGTCTGTGGCTGCTCTGAGCCTTCCCCTGCTTGGCCTCACTCAAGATGGTCACTCCAGGAGCTGCTGAGCCTGGCAGATTCTAAAGCACTAGATTTCTTGTTTCTGCTACAAATTCCACTGGCTGTAAGCCTTCAAATTTTCTAAATATTCATTTATATGTGGTTCAGGGTTCTGGAACCATCCCCTGAACCTGCTTCATCTGGTATTCTGTGTTATTGCTGATGGAGATCCTCACTGCACTTCTACCCTATCTGTCATCGTGTTTCAAGCCAAAAATTCATTTTCTTGCTCATAGTCTTAAAAGGCATTCCAAGCCAGGCTACCTGATGCCTGAGTTTGACTTGCCTGGGTCTTTTCAAGTGCTTCTGTCCAAATCACAAAGGCCCTTGGCTTTGCTATAGGATTACCCTACTTGTGACCTGTCATCTGGTGTTAATTTCAAAGTGTAACATTATTGAACCATTGAACACAGGGCTTCCCAGACAATGAATCCTTGAGGTAATTTCAGGTGACTGGCAGGTTCCCATGTGTTAACACAGAAAACAACGACTAATATTCCCCATTAAGTAGGCAAGTAATGCCAGTGATCATTCAGAGAAATTGGAAACCTGTAGTCTTAGAAGTTTCAGCCCAAATGTCATCACTATCTTAAAATTTTTTCATAGTGGGCAAAAGATTTATTTTAACAGAATGAATACAGAATCCATCCCTGCCTGCCATCAAAAGTCTAAGAAAAATGTCTAGGATTATAAATAGTATCAAATAATGCAGACCCTTCTTTTTAGATATAATACAATATTACAGATATCTGCTATTGTCAGTACATATAGCATTTTATTGTTAAACTATATCACAAATCATTTTATAATCACCTTTTTTCCTATTGATAGACATTGAAATTTGTTTCTTGTTTGTATTTCTAAACACTGAAAGAATATTTTTGCATGTGTGTCTTTATAAATGTGCACAAATATTATTATGAAATTAATTCCTGGAAACTAATTTCCTGCTGAAAAGAGTTATGCCAATGTATATTCCCACTTGTAGTGCAAAGAATGTCCATTTCCTCCCAACCCATAAGTCCATATCATTTTTCAGGCAAATCATGATCGACCTGCTGTTTTACAATAGTGAAAACCATTGATTTACTTTAATTCACTCCTCACAATAACCATATGAGGTAAAAATTACTCATTTCTTTTATAATTGAGAAAATGTGCCATTTGTTGTTATTAAGTGTGTCAAGTCAGTTCTAACTCATAGTGAACATGTACAGGGTTTCACAGGAGTGACTGGTGGTTTTGAACCTGCAATCTTGTGGTTAGCAGTCCAGTGCTTATTTTACTGCACCACTTCAGTACTCCTATGTGTCCTTAGGCAAATTATTTAAAACCTCTATACTACCAATGGGTTAATATAAATAAATAACCAATCCATCAGTTGCTGTTGAGTCCATTCCAACTCATGGCAATCCGTTGTGTGTCAGAGTAGAACTATACTCCATAGGGCTTTCTATACTTGTTTTTTGAAAGCACATCACTAGGTTATTCTCCTGAAATACTTCTGAGTGAACTAAAACCACCTTTCTGTTAGCAACAAGTGCATTAACTGTTTGTACCATCCAGGGACTCTAATATAGAAAAGGTAATATTGTCCTTATCTCTATATGGGTGTGATGCCATATAAAACAAACTGGCTTTATTGTCCATTTGTTTAGGCTACAGTCCCAATTCAATCAAACATCTTCTAAGTATTGCTGTGCAGGTATTTTTATAGATGTGATAAAAGTCTATAATCAGTTGACTTATAAATAAGTAAGGGAGACAATCTTAGGTAATCTAGTGAGTCTAATGTAATCAGTTAAAATAGATTAAGAAGAGAACTGAAGCTTCCCTGAGGCAAAAGAAACTTCACATGAGGACAGAAGTTTCATCCTGTGACAGAGTTCCAGCCTGCCCTTTCTGAGGCCTTCCCTCCAGGTTCTGGCTTTGCCTTACCAGCCCCAGCCCCCACAATCATGTTAAGCTAATTCTTTGCAATATTTTTCTTTATATATATATATATATATCCTACGGATTATACTTTTTGGGTTGAACCCAGACTGATACAGTGGGATGTATAAAAAATTAAAATATGTCTCTGAAAGGTGTTTTGTGGCATCTGTGAATTGTTTCTGTGACAAAATGAAACATTTACAGGTTAAATGAGCTGGGTAGGATGCCAAGGGGGGATGTGGCTCAACCACTAACAGGCTCTGTGACTAAGTAAGTCATTGTCTTAGCTACCTAGGGCTGCTATAACAGAAATACCCCAAGTGGATGGCTTTCACAAGCAGATATTTATTTTTTCACAGTTTAGGAGGTGAGAAGTCTGAATTCTGGGCACCAGTTTAAGGGGAAGTTTTTCTCTGTCTGTTAGCTCTGAGGGAAGTTCTTGTCCCTTTAGCTTCTGTTAACTTGTTCCTTAGAGATCTCCATGTGGCTTGGCTTATCTTCCTCCATCTCTGATTGCATTATATTATCCCTTTTTATCTTGTGAGAAATTGACTCAAGACACACCCTATACTAATCATTAACACAACAAAAACAATCCATCTGCAAATGGAATTATAACCACAGGTATAGAGGTTAGGATTTACAACACATATTTTGGGAGGACACAACTTAATCCAATTTAATCTATCTCTATACCTCAGTGTCTTCATGTATGTAGAAGGAAGGAACTGGACTAGTTGCCTCTGAGGACCTTTCCAGGGTTACAAAATTTAGAATTAAGAGCTTGCATTGTATCTACAGCTAGGTTTAATTTTTTTTTCAGCTTTATTGAAGTATAATTTATACATTAAGATATTCATCAATTTTAAGTGTCCAGGTCAATGAGTTCTGACAACTGCGCCCAGTTGTGTAACCACCACAATCATCATAATAAAACATTTTCATCCCTCTGAAATGTTCCCTCATGCCTCTTTTCAGTCAGTTCTTCCCCCATTTGTTAGCTCCTGGTAATCATTGATCTACTTCCTATCATTGTCAACCAGTTGACGTTGTGTTGACTCTTATTCATGGTGACCCCATGGATGGCACTTACATTTGCCTTTTTTAGTATTTCATTTAAATGGACTCTTACAATATGTATTCTTTTGTGTCTGGTTTATTTCACTTAGCACAATGCTTTTGAGATCTGTATTATTATGAGTGCATTTTAATATAATTTTATATTGGCTGTTTGCATTTCTTCTAAAATAGCCTGTGCGTTTTCTTTGCTCATTTTCTATTGGATAGTTAATTATTTCATTATAAATTTATAGAAACTTTTCTGTAAACATTAATAATGTGGAGGTTGATTTAACATTTGCTGATTTTTCTGAGTGCATCCTTTTATCTCACCAAGTGGCCCACTTGGAGCCTACGTCTCACCACTGTCCAAGTAGGACAGAGAGCCACCTGCTCCAGCAGGATGAATCCTTGGAAGGGGAAAATAGAGGATAGCACTTCTGCTTCAGACTTTGCTCCCTGGCCCCCAGCTTTGGTTTGGGTCTCTCATTGTAGAGCTACTCTCCCATCCCCATAATGGCTTCTTCTTGTCTTCCCTGAGCCCTGGTTCCAATTTTGGGACCAAAGACCCCAATAAGGTCAAATCTTGGTCCATGCATACCAGGATATACCAAGACCACTTTTGAACTGAGGAGGGACTTGTGACCTCATTGCACTCTGCTTCATGGCCTGCCATCCACACTCATATGACCTGCTGTTCCAATCCCAAGGGCTGGATATTCACTGTAGTGGTCACTTCAATTAAGTAGTAAAAAGGGAATGCATGGTCAAAACTAGGGGGGCATGGGGCTGGTGCTAGGTGACCCAAGAGGCTGTAGAGTCTAGTGGGACAGACAGGAGCCTACTCTAGTCCCACCCAGTACCATCCAGACCCCATCTCCATTGTTCCCCTTTCTAGGCTCCACCTCCATACTTTGGGGTCAGAAAGATATCCTTGTCTTTCACAGGCCTGCCCTGAGTCCTACTGCATTTGGGAAGTGTGTGGCCCACAGAGTTCAAGTTTTGTTGTGGTGTTGTGGGCATGGTCCCACACTTCAGGTGCACTGTAGTTAGGAAGGCTTTCCTTGACCAGCTTCAGTAACTAACTGACAAATGTTCAGTCTGTGAGAAAATAGGACTTAGTTTCCACACAGCTAAATGATCATACAAAGAACACACAACCTGCTTATAAGCTGGGGAGTAGCTGTTCCTCGGAAACCCTATATAGGGTCGCTATGGGTTGAAACCGACTCGATGGCACTTCACAACAACAACAACAACCCTATTTAAATCTTGTTGGAAACTTGAGCATGCTTCTCAGACAGATTGTCCTTTTGTTTTTGTTAAGTGCCGTCGAGTCGGTTCTGACCCATAGCGACCCTGTACAGGGTTTCCGAGGGTGTAAATCTTTACGGGAGTAGAAAGCCTCATCTTTCTCCCGCGGAACGGCTGGTAGTTTCGAACCGCTGACCTTAAGGTTCGCAGCCCAATTCGTAATCACTACGCTACCAGAGCTCCTTTAAGCAGGTACAAATGGATTTTTCTGTTCTGTTTTTGTATTCTATTCTGTTCTATTCTATTTTATAGCCAACAACATTTTGAGAATTAGAATCTTGACAAGGAAATGACCTTGGTCAGCTTCAATGCCCACGTAATATCTCTTGTTGCTCTTGTTGAAAAGTGCTGTCAAGTTGGTTCTGACTCATAACGATCCTGTGTAGGGTTTCCCAGGAGTGGCTGGTGGGTTTGAACCTCTGACCTTGCAGCTTAAACTGACCTTGCGGTCCAGATCATTATTCTGCAGTGCCACACCAGGATTCCAAAATCTCTTTTAGTAAAAACTTTTATTAACCTGAAAAAATTTGCATTCCAGTCTTCATATGATAAATTCTAGAGAATTTTGTTTTCAGAATTTCTTTATGGAATTCTTCAACATTTCTATCTCCTAAGGTTCGAGCTCACCCAGCCACTCTTTGGAAACCCTATACCGGGTCGCTGTGAGTCGGAATGGACTTGATGGCACTTAACAACAATAACCTACTGTATCCTTTAGCATCTATGAATTCCCCAAATGTTTAGAGACTTGATCGGGACCCTCTAGTCAGGAACATTGTAGAGTGGTTACAACCCAATGACCCACAAATGCCCTTCCTAATCTTTAGAATCTGATTCTGGGAATCCTAAAGAGACTGGTTGCCTTTCTCAACATCAGTGAGGACAGATCATCTGCTTCCTACTCTTACAACACAACTAAACATTGTGAAGCTCAGTGGTGAGTGTCAATGCATTTATTCTACTATATGAGACCCAGGTACACTCAGATTTGCAGGTATGTTTATTCTATGTTTCATATTCAAATGCACAGTTTCAACAGTTTACTTTGTAAGTTATACTCTTTGTTTTCCTGAAATTCTATCAAGTGCCAAATATAGTGTCATCCTTGTGTGGGTGCTCTGTGAGAGCTAATTGGTCATGACCAGGATAATGATGTTGACAAGTGGCCCCATGAAACTGATGAATCATTTGGTCGGACAAGTCCAGGTACATCAGGCATGTAATGTTGCTTCACCAAACAGGTAATGTTTCATACCTCAGAGCAACACAGCACATTCTGTCTATCAGTGACTAGTCATTATTGCCTATCAAGCCAAAAAGATTTCTTTGAAGAGAGTAGCACTTCAGAAAAATATTGTCCCTTTAGGCAGATTCTTAATATGAGGCAAACCCGCTTTTCTCAGCTCAGGCTACTACCAAAACTCATTTCCTCACCATTTGGCAACCAAATAAATAAAAAGATGAAGCAAGAATCCTTAATCGGATAATTAAAATAAATAAACTAATTCATATGAGGATGAACACCTCAATGGTATCTGTTCCCATCCTCCTGTAGAAAAGTTCAGTCATCTAAAAGTAAATTGGTTGTAAAGTTGACATGTTTGTATAGGTAATTTTTTTAGTTTGCCCATATAAAATGGCTGACATTAGACTATACTTTCAAAATGACAGTGTCACATGGTACAATATAATAAAAAGCTTTAAAAATTTTAAACTTTATACATATATATACACACACACACACATGTTGTTGCTGTTAAGTGCCTAGGAGTCAGTTTCTACTCATAATGACCTTGCATAGGGTTTCTAATGAGCACCTGGTGGGTTTGAACCACTGACCTTGCGGTTTGCAGCCCAATACTATTCCTATAGTGTTGGTATTGTTAAATGTCATTGAGTCAGTTCTGACTCATAGCAACACTATGTACAAAGAATGGAATACTGCCCGGTCCTACACCATCCTTTAAGTATTGTTACACTTGAGCCTGTTGCTGCTGCCATTGTGCCAATCCTTTTCATTGGGGGTCTTCCTCTTTTTTTGATGACCCTCCACTTTATAAAGCATGATGTTCTTCTCCAGGGACTGATCCCTCCTGATAACATGTCTGAATTATGAGAGACACCATCCGGCCATCCTTGCTTCTAAGAGCATTCTGGCTGTACTTCTTCCAACACAGATTCGTTTCTTCTTCTCACAGTCCATAGTACTTGCAATATTCTTCTTCAGCACCATAATTCAAATGCATCTATTCTTCTAGGGTTTTCCTTATTCATTGTCCAACTTCCACATGCATATGAGGCTACTGAAATACCAAGGCTTTGGTCAGGTGCTCCTTAGTTCTCAAACTGATATCTTTGCTCTGGAATGCTAAAGAGGTCTTGTGCAGCAGATTTGCCTAATGTAAATCTTGATTTCTTGATTGCTGCTTCCATGAGTGTTGATATGGATCCAAGCAAAATGAAGCCTTTGACAACTGCAATCTTCTTTCCCATTTATCATGTTGTTATTTATTGGTCCAGCTGTGAAGATTTTTGTTTTCTTTACATTGAGGTGCAATCCATACTGAAGGCTGTGGTCTTTGATTTTCATCAGTCAATGTTTTGTTTTGTTTTTTTCCTTGTACCCTACAATGCCCTGGTGATCAGAAGTGTGGCCAGCCCAATCTGGGAACATAAGCTCCTACACTCCTATCTGTTGAAGTTGCATCAAAGTGTATGGGGAGTTAGCAAACCCACCCTGGCATCTGAAATCAGGGGAGGCCTGTTCCAGACCTGTAGAACTGATTCTGATCAGCTGTGGACTAGAGAGACCTCTCAACTTCGGCTCCCCTCTGGGACAGAAATACCTTGATGCTCGAGTTGCTTTGGGCTTACCTAAACTACTTCCAGATTGAGTGCCCAGAACAGAGAACACCTAGTCCTATAGGGATGAGTGCTAGCATATAATCCCTTACTCATCCATGATGTGAGGTCCTTGGCTGGTAGGAGACCTCAGAATTTTCTCTTTTGTGGGTCTGACACCTGCCCTGGTTTTTTTCTTTTCATTGATTTTGTTTGTTTATTCTTTTCCCTGTGTTTTCCAAAATTTCTATCTCTCCATTCATTTTTTTTTTTCAGCTACTCTTTCCCAACCACTACATCTCTTTTAAAATTTTTATACCCCTTTTTTGTTTTGTTTTGCTTTTAATATTCTCTGGTCTTCTGGTCTCTTTCCTTTTTACCCATTCCTCTCCCTATTTGTGTCTAGGTCTTTTTGTTTCTTTATATTTTCTCTTTTTTATTATTTCATTGTCTTCTCCCTCTTTTATCTCCTGTTTGGGTATTCTTTTTTGAGTATTCTTTTTCTAGCTATTGTTTTATTTTTTTACTGTACTATTTTTTCCCCTACTGTCCCTTGCTGGCTTATGTTTGTTTTCCTACTCTTTTTAAAAAGTTTTATTGTGAATTATGTGGGTTTACATGGAGGAACATCAGTTTTATAGTCATCCTATCATATTTCATTTCACTGCAATGATTACATTCCCCTCCATGCATCATCAAACAACCAAAGAGTACACCCCACAGGCCTGCCCCCGGCTGTCAGCACATAGCCCCACTCCTCCCTAAGTCCAGAGTCCCCAGCCACTTCATCTGTCCACATCATCGTCTCTGCCTCCATTTCTGGTGTCGTTGCTTCCCTGGGTAGGGTCCCGCACTCTGCTTTTCTCACTTGATAGTCCCAGGGAACTCTGCTCCTGGACTGCTCCTGAACTGCAAAATCAATAACTCCTCTCCTTTTGTTATAAAACATCTACCTTTACATTTCCAACCCTCACAGTTAGTCCCGATAGCAATCACTCACTATTGTACCACAAGAGTCTTATCCCCATCTCCTTTCATTAGCCCCTCCCAACATATTGGAAACCATTCAGTGGGGATTCTACCTTCCCCTGCCCCGTCTGGAACTAGGCTCCCTCTTGAAAGCTTGTAAGCCAGTCATTTCTTGCCTTTGTAGCCTCCCCATTTTGGGTAGCCAATGTCTAAATTGCCCATCCCTGTCAACCTTGTGTACTGAGGGGGTGGGAGTGATCCCCATTGTAAAGATTTTTTTTCCCTTTTTTGAGCTACTACATCCATAAATATAAGTCAAGTTTGTCAAATTGTTGCAGGTTGCTCTCTTTTTTTTCCTCTTTTTTCTTCTTCTAGTCGAGTTCTGATCATCCAGTCATTGAAGCCAGGTCAAGTGGGTATTATCTACAAGTAGGGGTGTTCTTGTGCATCTCCCCTCACTTCATATCAGCTGGACAGTTTGCTCTCCGCTCTAGCCCTCTGTGGCCATGTCACTGCCTCTGAGCCCAGGAGTCCCCATGTCTTGCCATACTACTGACCAACCAGGTCTCTACCCAGGTTCACAGGAGTCTATTGAATGTAGTCGGACTTAGCTCCCAACTTCATTGCTGTTTTTCCTCCTCTTGCCCTTATTGGTGACCAACATGGTCACCAGCTAGACCACATACCTATTACCCTTGAGTCTTATTCTTGGAAGGGGATTTTCCCTGAGGGGACCTGACCACTTGCCTTGATGGCTCCTGGCGAACAGCTTGCTTGTTCTTATAGTAGTCAATCTGACTGCCATTATTGTTTTTGATTTTTCCTGCCAGTCTTTCTTTCACAAAGTATCTTCTGTTATTCTAGCCATTCCAGGCTAATCCACTTGTCTTTTAAAGTAGAAATTTCCCACCTCAGATGATTCCGAAAGGGGTTCAGTATTTCACCTATGGTCTTATGCAATGCAAAGGCTCCACAGAAAGCCTCTTTCACTGGGCAATGTCTAGCCCCTTTAAGGTATTCTAATCAGTTATAGGTTGAAGACAGACTTACAAGCTTTCTATTGTGATGTTTCTGGCTATTCCTTTCTATCTCCATCAAATGTCTATTTTACAATGGTAGGCAAGGGAAACCAACATTCAAAAGACAGCCACGCATCTTAGCATTATTCCCCTCTTTTACCCATTCAAGCCATGTCTCAATCCCTGTATCCCAGATCCCTGTTGTTCTAAGGTTTTGTGTACATCATCATTTACTTCTCTCCCACTTAGCCCATGCAAACCTGCCTAACTGTTCTCCCATCCACCTTGTTCTTCCATTCCCCTCCCCTTCCTTGTGTATTGTACTTCCCACCCACCCCCAGTACCCAAGCTATCCTGTGTCTATTACCTATCCTGTGCTCTATCTTCCCCTCCTTCCCTCCCTTCCCTCACCCCATCCCATACATCCCGGTGATCAGTAAATATATATATTTCCCCCCCCCCTTTTACAGTGGGTTCTTTTTCTTAATCTATTACAATAATGGTCCTATGCAGTATTTCTCCTTTTGTGACTGACTAATTTTACTCAGCATAATGTCCTCAAGGTTTAGCCATGATATGTGGTGACTTGCAGCTTCCTTGTTGTTCTTCAAGGTAGCATAGTATTCCATTGTGTGTATGTACCACAGTTCATCCATTCTTCAATTGATGAGCACTTAGATTGTGTCCATCTTTTTGCTGTTGTAAATAGTGCTGCTGTAAACATTGGTGTGCATATATATCTACTCATGTTATGGCTCATATTTCTTGTGGGTAAATACCAAGTAGAGAAATTGCTGAATCATAAGGTATTTCTATTTCCAACCTTCTGAGGAAGCACCATATTGCTTTCCAGAGTGGTTGGACCATTTTGTAATACTGCTAACAATGTAGGAGGATCCCAGTGTCTCTGCATCCTCTTCAGAATTTATTGTCCTCTACTTTTTTTTTATCTTTGCAGTCATTGCTGGTATGAAATGATATCTCATTGTTGTTTT
This sequence comes from Chrysochloris asiatica, assembly GCF_000296735.1. Lineage (NCBI taxonomy): Eukaryota > Metazoa > Chordata > Mammalia > Afrosoricida > Chrysochloridae > Chrysochloris > Chrysochloris asiatica. The sequence goes on along the minus strand of NW_006408723.1, from coordinate 4,441,182 downwards.
GATTTGCATCTCTCTAATGGCTAGTGATTGTGAACATTTCTTCATATGTTTGTTGTTTGCCTGGATCTCTTCCTTGGTGAAGTGTCTGTTCATGTCCTATGCCCATTTTTTAATTGGGTTATTTGTCTTTTTCTTATAGAGGTGTTATACTTTCCTATATATTTTAGAAATGAGTCCCTTGTCTGATGTGTCATTGAAAAATATTTTTCCCATTCTGTAGGTTCCCTTTTTTACTTTTTTGGTGAAGTCTTTTCATGCACATTTGTTGTTGTTAAATGCCATAAGTCGATTCCGATCCAGAGAGACTGTGTATAGGGTTTCCAAGGAGCAGCTGGTGAGCTTGAACCACCGACCTTGCAATTCAAAGGAGTTTGCAGTCTGACACATTAGCCCACAGTCCCAATCATCTATTTTGTCTACTTTTGTTTGTATAGTTTTCAAAATGTTTGATAGTCTGTGTATACCTTGAATTAAAGCCCTCATATTTGTCCCTATTTTTTCATTGATGACTGTCATAATTTTGGGGTTCACATTTAGGTCTTTAATCCATGCTGAGTTGGTTTTTGTATAGGGCATGAGGTAAAGGTTTTGTTTCAGTCTTTTGCATATCACTTTCCAGTTCTTCCAGCACCATCTTTTAAAGAGACTATCTCATCCCCATGCAATATAGCTAGGCACTTTGTCAAAACTGGATTTTCAATTCTGTTCCATTGATCAGTGTATCTTTCATTATATCAGTACCAAGCTGTTTGGACCACTGTAGCCATGTAGTAAATTTTGAAATCAGGGAGTGAGAGGCTTCCAACCTTGTTCTTTTTCTTAAACAGTGCTTTGCTTATCCTGAGTCTCTTTCCTATCCACATAAAGTTTTTTATTGTATGTGGGTTTTTTTTCCATCTCTTTGAGGAATGTCATTGGAATCTGGATTGGGATTGGATTTTATGTGTAAATTGCTTTGGGCAGTATTGACATTTTCACAATGTTAAATCTTCCTATCCAGGAGCATGGTATATTCTTCAACTTTTGTAAGTCTCTTTTGGTTTCTTGTAGTACTGTTTTGTAGATTTCTTTGTATAGGTCCTTTGTTTCTCTGGTCACATTTATTCCTAGATATTTCATCCTTTCAGTGGCTATTGTAAATGATATTGCTTTCCTAATGTTCTTTTTTTTTTTTTTTTAATTTTAAGGTTTTTATTGTGGATTGAGGGAATGAAAGTTTACAGGGCACATCATCAGTTTCACATTCAACAATTCACATAACTTGTTTCATTACATTGATTATAATCCCCTCCATATACCATCAGTTAAAAGTATTTCTCTTTATCCACTT
>NW_006408723.1:4409231-4428428 GCF_000296735.1 Chrysochloris asiatica | reverse complement strand
ACAGTGATTTCTCAATGAAACGGGTCTAAGCCTCTGGCGCACTAAGCTTTACGAGGGCCGTGTGACTGTGAATTCCCACTTGGGAGGCTCAACTCTCGAGCTACCCTTTCCCGATCCCGGAGCCCCTACTCACGAGCACCGTCTCGCCACCCTGGCAAACCGGAACCTCCCTAATGTTCTTTTCAGTGCTGTCTTTATTATTATAGATTAATCCAACTGATTTTTGTGTCCCAAAGATTTTGGTATGTTGTGTTTTCATTTTCATTTGTTACTAGGAACTTTGTGAATTCACATTTAATTTCTTCTTCTACCCAGTTGCTTTTAAGCAAGGTGTTATTCATTTTCCATGTATTTGACTTTATTTCCTTGGTCTTCTTATTATTGATTTCTAGTTTTATAACATTTAGTCTAAAAAGATGCTTTGTAGTATTTTGATGTTTGTAAATTTATGGAGGCTTTTTTTTTTTAAATAACACATGGTCAATCCACGTGCACTGGAGAAGAAATATTGTGCTGTTGTTGGGTTGAATGTTCTATACACTTCTATGAGGTCAAGTTGGTTGATAGTGCTGTTTAGTTCCTCTGTAACTTTGTCGAGTTTCTTTCTGGTTGTTCTATCTCTTTTTGAAAGTGGCATATTAAAATCTCCCACTATAATTGTAGATTTATCTAGTTCTTCAATTCTAGTAGGGTTTGCTTCATATGGCTTGGTGCTCTTTCATTGGGAGCATAGATACTTATTATGCTTATGATGTCTTGTACAATTGACCCTTTGATCATGAGACAGTGTCCTTTATCTCTTATGCTGGTTTTTGTCTTAAAGTTTACTTTATCAGAGATTAGTATTGCCACTCCTACTTGTTTATTATTGCAGTTAGCTTGGTATATTTTTTTCCATCTTTAAATTTTAGTCTGTTTTTGTCTTTGTGTGTAAGGTGTGTTTCTTCCAGGCAACATATTGAAGGGTCTTGTTTTCTTATCCATTCAGCCACTCTCTGTCTCTTTACTCATGCATTTAATCCATTGGCATTTAATGTAATATCGATGTTGTTGTTGTTATGTGCCGTGGAGTCGGTTCCGACTCATAGTGACCCTGCACAGAGTTTCTGAGGCTGTTAATCTTTACAGGAGCAGAACACCTCATCTTTCTCCCATGGAGCAGCTGGTAGTTTCGAACTGCTGACCTTGCGGTTCGCAGCCCAATTCGTAACCACTACGCTACTAGGTATTAATTAATTGTTGCCATTATGTTACATTTTTGTAGGGCTGTTCATTCCTTATTCTGCATGCCTTGTTGTGCTGAGTTTGTCCGTTTCTTCTTAGTTTTCATGTTTCCTTGTTCTGCTTGGATGTACATTTTCATGGTAAATTGTGAAGTGTTAATTTTCTTTGGGGTTACCTTATAGTCTATTAACTTTTCACTCCATTTAAGACAGTCTATTGTATTCTGTAATCTACCTGATTGCCTCACCACCTGGACCTCTGTTCCTATATTTTTCCCTTCTTTAACATTGTTATCATTTTGATCTTCAGTTAACCTGCAAGCTCTTGTGAATTTGTTGTTGTAATTTTATTCTGTTCTGGACTCTGCTATCTGTCGTCTGAGTTTCAGGTGGTATTGCCACATCTGTCAATCTTTGGTGGTTGTCTGTTCTTGTTGGTTTTCTGTCCAAAGAACTCCCTTTAGTGTGTTTTGTAGGGCTTGATTGGCTTTGACAAAATCTCTTAGCTTCTATTTATCCTGGGATGGTTTGATTGCACCATCATATTTGATTGATAGTTTTGCTGGATAGACAATTCTTGGTTGGCAGTTTTTCTCTTTGTAGGGTTTTATATATGTATCCCTATTGCATTCTTGCCTGCATGGTTTCTGCTGAGAAGTCAGAGCTTAATCTGATTTGCTTGTCTTTGTAAGTAACACTTCTCTTTTCCCTGGCTGCTTTTAGGATTCTCTCCTTGTCTTTGAATTTGGAGAGGTTGATTATTATGTCTTAGTGATTTTCTTTTAGGGTTTATGCTTCCTGGGTAACATTCAGCTTCTTGAATGTTTATCTTCTTATCCTTCAAGATATTAAGAAAATTTTCTTTCAGGAACACTTCAATTATCTCCTCTGTGGACTTCTCTGATTCTTCCTGTTCCAGAATGCCAATAATTCTTAAATTATTCTTCTTCATGTTATCCGGCATGAATCTTAGACTCTCTTCAGATTTTTTTAAATCCTTTTTTCTGTCTGCTCTTCTATCTTAGCAGTATTGTGAGATTTTTATCTTCCAGCTGACTGGTTCTGGCTTCCGTCTCTTCAATTCTACTCCTTTGTCCTTTCAGTGTATTGTCCATTTCTGATATTTTATTATTAATCCTCTGGACCTCTTTTTGCAGGTTTTGAATTGTTTCAAATGCTGTATGGATCTTGTTTGATTGCTCCTGTAGTACTTTCCTGACTTCTTCTTTATTTCCCTACACACCTTTTCAGAGTATTTGAATTTGTTTCCATATCATTCTTCTGATTTCCTTATCAGGCAAATCCAAAGCCTGCTCTTCCTCTTCTGGAAAGCCTTTGTCTGCCTCCAGCTCATTTGTCTCAGTTACTCTTTTCTGCTTTTGGACATGTTTTGAGATCTTTTGTTGTGTTTTCTTTGTCATTATCAGTAGTTATGTGGGTTTTTAATGCTTAAATGGATGTTCCTTGCTGTGTTGTTAATCTTACTGAGTGTCTCCTGGTGGATATGATCAGGAGATAGGCTTCCCTTTTCACGTGTAATGCCTAGCAGCTGTTAGTGGCTCTTGTCTCAGTGGTGGAATATTATGGGGTATGCTTGTAGCTTGGCTATATGGCCACAATTGCTGTCTTTTCTTGAGTAATGTAGGGAGAAAAAGCTCCCCCCTCCAGGAAGAAAATTGTGTTTAAAAGGACCAAAAACATAAGCAATATAAAAGCAGAGACAAAAACCACTACTCTGAAACAAAAATAAAACCACAGCTGACTGGTCAGTCACCTTTGCTATGCAGGTAGTATGCTGGTACCGTAGAAGCCTCCAGCAGTGTGTGTGGTGTCCACTCGTGCCGGGGACCTGCCTCGACATAGGGGTTCAGTTCACAAGGAGGAGATACCTGACGGTGGTAACAATATATCAAGAATACAGAGAAGGAGACAAAGAGAGACACAAAGAGACACTCCGAAACCAGAGTGAATGCTGGACTGGCATCAGGCAGATCCTGCATTGCAAACATCTCAGCCATGAAGGCCGTAATATCCTGCATAGTAAACATCTTAGCTAAACAGGCAGTATGGTTGCAAGGCTGGACTGTGCATCCTGCATGCTGAAACGCCGCCTTGCCAGTCATAATGCACCTGGATTCGTTCTGCGCCTTCCTTTTATTTAGGGGAGGAGTTACACACTATGCTGGGAGGGACTTAGGCAAGGAACAGCTAACATCAGTACTTTTCCAGACATTCAGGTAACTTTACATTGTACTTCTCTGGTTCGAATCCCAGGCCAGCAACTTGGATTCTCAGGCCCAATTAACATATCTATAGCCCCTGAGCTTAGGTGGGGAAAGGTGAGAGATAAGGACAAAAGCTTGGGCGGAGTCCTGCTGCTTCGGCTTCCTGAGCCAGGTCTGCAGGAGGACTCGAGACGCCCAGGTGAATGGGCTGCACCTGGAAAAGGATTAGGGTGGATGGGTTCTTTGTCTATGAAACAAAGAACCGAGAAGTAGCTAATATATTTTTAGTTAATCCTTTTGGAGAAAGGCTTGACCTTGCAATTTTTACAGTCTGGGCTCTTAGGAAAATATCACATTTATCTGTGGATTATCAAAGGCTCTATGTATTAAGTTAATACATGTAAAATATATTAAGATAAAAAACAATTTGCCATTAACTGCCAGTGGCCTCATTTGTTACACTCGGCCCTATAGGGCCTCGAACCTCTGACTAGTCTTACATGGTCCGCAACACACTCGCTCATGCTCCTCCTCTAGTCATCACTGTAGAGGTGCATACATAGATATTGACAGGTTAATTGGAGGAAGAATGTCTCTGAAGGTCAGTTAGGTATTTACATGTGCACAGTATAATTCTCAAAATAGTTGCATCCTTTTATGTTGGGGTTTTACAGAGTGTTCATACGGTTTGTCTGGCTGGCCAGACTGGCTTTTTTCTTGCTGGGTAGGCAGGAGCAAAGGGTCCTGCACAAGTTAACTTTAGAGCTGGGTCCCAAAGTCAGATGTCATCAGCAGCCACCAAAGACTCAGCCTATGGGACCAATGGTCTTTTCCTCTCTGTGCCGTGGTAAAACTGTGGGCTCAATGTTGAACCCTTTTGGGGGTGCATGCCCACCCACCTGAAGGCATTTGGGCTGTGCAGAGAAGACACAACAGGGAAGAGGAGGAAAAAAGGTGTAAAATCCTCCCTTACCTCCTTTTGCAAATGTCACTGTGTTTGCTGGTCACTGTGTCAGGCCAGCTGTGGCCCTGCCCTCTGAACGCAGCCCAGGCAGGGTGGTTGCAGAGGGAGTCCCATGTCCTGATAGATTCCTAAATCACAATATTATCCTTTATACAGTGATTTTTCCACTGTGGGTATGGGAAACTGATGCCCTTCACCTTATGCTTGATCCAGAGCTCTGGAGCTGCTCTGTGAAAGCAGCTTCTCTGGGTTTTCAGCCCCTTCCCGACATAGCCTGTCCTACCTGACTCTGCATCTGCCACCTCCAAAACCGGAAGTCCTGTTTTCCTTCTCTCTTGTATGTGCATTTTCTTTTCTTGCTTCATCTAAGAGGATACATCTACAGAGTCCATACAGATCAGTGACAACTGTACCCTGTACAGCCCCATCCACTGAGTAAAAGCCCATACCAGTTGCTAGACACCAGATCAATGACAACAGCCAACATCAGCAAAAGCCATCCTGAACTGAACTGCATTAATAGCAAACAAAGAATGGTGCACAAGCTCATCTCCTGATCACACTCACCAGGAGGCAGTTGGTGAGTGCCTAACAATATATTAATATACAATCATCAACTTAATACAAATACAACAACATCACAATATCTAGTAAGTAGTTGACAATCTCTGCTTACACAAGAAACAAGATAGAGTATCTCAAATAAGTGAAAAAGAGGCAGAGCTAGAAACCATTTCTGAAGAAAAAAAGGCATTGGAACTACCTGAAAAAGAATTCAAGAGAATGCTATTTAGGTACCTCTAAATTATTGACACAAAGGTCAAGAAGAACAAAGAAGAATTCAGGAAAGCACTATAGGAATAATAGAAAAAATGGATAAAAGATTGAAGACAATATGAAACCTGCAAATAGAATTTTTTAAGATTTCATAAATGGCACTAAAAGTGCAAAGAAGTAGATTTGAAGCAATGGAAGCCCAAAATAGTGAGTTTAATGAAAGCTAGAAGAACAATCAGAAAAAAGAATGAAAAACTCTGAAGAACATCTAAGATTCATGTGAGACAATATGAAGAAGAATAACTTACAGTGAGTAGAATTCCAAAATAGGAAGAGACAAAGAAAAGCACAGGAAAGATAGTCAAAGAGCTGTTGGAAGGAAATTTCCCCAACATCATGAAAGACAAACAGCTGAATGAACCCCAAACAAACCTCAAAGGATAGACCACAAAAGAAAATCATCAAGACATAGCATAGCCAAACTTTCTAAAATCAAAGACAAGGAAAGAAACCTGAAAGCAACTAGGAAGAAAGGAAAACCAATAAGATTAAGTTCTGATTTCTCAGTAGAAACCATGCAAGCATGAAGGCAATAGTGAGACATACACAAATCTCTGAAAGAAAAAAATAAATTGCCAACAAAAAAATCATAAACCCAACAAAACTATCTCAAATAGAAGAGTGAAATTCAAGCATTTACAGATAAACAGAAATTAGAGGACTTAAAAACCAGGTACTTTACAAAAATTACTCATGGGAGTCCTTTGAACTGAGAACCAACAACAGTGGACAACAATCAGAGTGTGACATACCTGGCAGCACCACCCAGAACTCAATCCAGATATAGAAGTATCCAAAGTGAAACAAATTTACATGACTGAAAATAGGGAATCAGAGATATCAATTTATAATGAAGGCAACTACAAAGGAAAAAGAGGGAAAGGTGTAGTTACAGAACTACCAAATGGTGAGGAAGTCATAGATTTCATGATAAAATGGAGTTTTTTAAACAGGAAGAAATTAATAAATTAATGGGTAACCTCAAAGAAAATTAATGCAACTTCACACAAATCAAGAAAAGGGAAAACCATGAACATTTTGCAGACATTAAAACAACAGAAGTAAATAAATTGATGAGAAAACAAATAAAATGAACTCAACACAGAATAATATGTGTAACAAAGAAAGCAGAATTACAATAAAAACACACATAGCAAAATGACTGAAATCAATTCATACACTTCCAAATTAGAAAAAGACAAGAAAAGTAAGTCTATAGTCACCAGAAAAGAAATAGTAAAGATTATAGCACAAATCAATGAATTAGAAAACAGAAAAACAATAGAAAGAATAAACAAGATAAATTAGTTCTTTGAAAGGATTAATAAAATTGGCAAATCCAATAAAATAAAAGAAGGAGAAAATGTAAATAACATGCATAAGAAATTATGTGGGTGATGTCACAACAGAACTATCTGAAATAAGAGAATAATAACAGAATACTATGAAAAATTGTATTCCAATAAAATTTAAAATCTAGAAAACTAGCATGCATTTTTAGAAAAACACGATCTACCTAAACTAACACAAAATGAAGTAGAAAATTTGAACAGACTTATAACAAATTAAGAAATTGGTAGGGTAATTAAAAGATGTTCCCTCACTTCCCCTCCCCCCCAAAAAAAACAAAAAAAAAACATCTGGGCTCAGATGGCTTTACTGGTGAATTCTACCAAACATTCAAAGAAAAGCTGATATCAGTTTTCTTCAAACAATTCCAAAACATAGAAAAAGAAGGAAAACTCATGAATAGATTTTATGAAGCAAGCATAACCCTTGTTTCAAACCAGACAATGACATCACTTAAAAAGAAAATTATAGACCAATATCCATCATGAACATAGATGAAAAACTTCTCAACAAAATCATAGCCAATAGAATTCAACAACATATCAAAAAATAATACATCAGGACCAAGTGGGATTCATACAACGGATGCAAAGATGTTTCAATATTAGAAAAAACAATTGACATAATCTTTCATATAAATAAAACGAAAAGAAACACATGATCCTTTTGATTGGTGCAGAAAAGGCATTTGACAAAATCCAACATCCATTCCTGATAAAAACACTCAACAAAATAGGAATTGAAGAGAATTATTCAACATAATTAAAAGCATGGACACAAATCCAACAGCCATCATTACTCTCAATAGAGAGGAACTGAAATATTTCATGCTAACATGAAATACTCCTATTCAGTATTGTATCGGAAGGCTTAGCCAGAGCTGTAAGGCAAGAAAGGGAAATTAAAGGCATCCAAATTGGCAAAGAAGAAGGAAAACTCTCTCTATTTGCAGATGATATGATGTATCACTACTTCAGCAGATGATATGATGTTACACTACTTCTGTTCATGAAACAATGTCTAGTCCACCAGATATAGTCAGTCAGGTTGGCTGAAGAATACTTGGTCAATGATTTCTATACAATCATGGTTCAGCCCTCCAGTTGCCACATCAGGGAGGAGGATGGCAGGTTTAGTCGCCCCATAATTCACAAGGTAATATTTGGATTGTCCGGTAAAATAACCTGGTATTGCCTATCCATCCTGTTGTGATCCATAAGCATCCCTTCTTTTGCAGCAGGGAGACGTCTTGATGGGGATGGGGATTTCTCAGCCTCTTTTCTGAGAGGCTATTGGTTTCTGTGGGGTGGTCAGTTTCCAGGGGATGCTTGTTGTCTCTACCTGGAGTTCTGCTAGTCCACACAAGGGGTTTAGCTGATTGACAATCTCCTCAGGCCAATTTGACTGGTTTCCTGAGTTTGAATCAGTAATTGCCAGGCACATTCATGAGGAACCTCCATCTGCAGACTTTTGGTTTCAGAAAGCTGTTTGAACATGCAACTTTGGAAGCAGGTCCTGGACCAGAAAGGGAACTAGACAGTCATTTTCTTTTACCCTATATAGCAGTCTAGGAGTTTCAGGAAGAACTGGTCCGCAGACCTCTCTGAGATCTCACTCACCATTACTGAATAGAACAATAACAGTCTTTCCCCCATTATTATTTTCAGCTGGGGTCCTGGGGGTGGGGGCAGTAGGGGTGGCAGAGGTTGATGCCAAATCATGTTTGGCTCTCTTACTCTCTGACATCTTCAGTCTTCTGCAGACAATGAAGCTTGTTCAACCATCTGTTGAGTTGGATGGCTTTTTCTGCTAGATGCTTCCCTGAGATTTGGGCATTTATTTTTCTGGTGTCCAGGTTTTTGCATAGGCACATCGGTCCTTGCTTAAGGCCCTCGTTCCTTTCAGGGGTCCTACCTGGGGTCCCACAGGCTTACCTCTAGTAGTCTTTTAGGAAGACAGTTATGGCCTGAGATTTATCGTGCTCTCAGCTGTTAAACACCTCGAAGGTGATGTTCACCAGTTGGGATGGATTCATGCCAATTGCCCTGTCAAATTTCTGCCATTTCTTTGTAAAATCCTGGGTGCTTTGGGATATAAAAATCATGTTAACCATTCTGATATTTGCTGAGTTCTCAGGATGAAGGTCTGTGTACTAACAGTAAGCCTGGTAGATTCATTTAAAGAATTCAGAGGGGTCCTCAGTTGGCTTCTGCTGAACTGCACGTACCATGTTCCGGTTCTTTTGTTTAGGAACTCCCTTTTTCAGACCTCTGAGAATGCACCTTTTATAGTGCTCCAGTCATGGCAGGCCTTTTAGATTTTAATTTGTGTCAGTTAGAGGAATTGCCTTGACTTGGGCAAGGGTGCTGTTCAGGATTTTCTCCATGAATGTGTGCTATTTTGTCCCATGCCTTATCTCACACCACCCTTTTTACATTGCTGGTCAGGAGTATTGTCAACAGAGCCTGAATATCTGCCCAGTTAGGATGATGGGTAGCAAAAATAGTGGTTATTAAATTTGTTGCTTTGATTACTACAAGAACAAGCAAGTTGCTCACCCAGGAGACATCAGATCCCCTCAGGGTAAACCCTCTTCCAAGACAAAGACTCAGTAGGAATACATGCTCTGATTGGTGACCACATTCATCACCTATAAGGAGAAGTGAGGGAAAAACAGTAATGAAGCTGCATGCTAAGCCCTACAGCATTCAATAGACTCCTGTGAACCCGGGTGGCGAACTGGTTGGCCAACAGTGTGGCAAGACCTGGCGTCTCTGGGGCCCAGAGTCAGTGACATAGCCACAAAGGACTAGAGTGGAGAGTGAAGCATCCACCTAATAAGAAAAGAGGGCATATGCACAAGAACACCCACACTTACAGATAATACCCACTTGACCTGGCTTCAATGACCGGATGATCAGAACTCAACTAGAAGAAGAAAGAAGAGGAAAAAAAAGAGTAATCTGATACAATTAGATGAACTTGACCTACACCTATATGGTTGCAGTAGCTCAAAAGAGGGAACAAATCTTTACAGCAAGGATCATTCCCACCCCCTCCATAAACAAAGTAGGCAGGGATGGGTAACTTGGACATTGGCTACCCAAAATGGGGGTGAGGGGGGATGCTACAAAGGCAAGAAGTGGCTGGATTACAAGTTTTCAAGAGGGAGCCTAGATCCACAGGGCATGGAGGAAGGTAGACTCTCCATTGAATAGTATCTAATCTGTCTGGGTCAGGCTGATGAAAGGAGATAAAGATAGGTCTCTTGTGATACAACAGTGAATAATTATTATCAGGACTGACTGTGAGGGTTGGATATGTAAAGGTAGATGTTTTGTAGCAAAAGGAGGGGAGTGACTGACTTTGAAGTCTAGGAGTGGAGGTCCTTGGGACCATCAAGGGAGAAGAGCAGAGAGTGGGACCCTACCCAGAGAAGCAGTGACACCAGAGATGGAGGCAGAGACAACTACATGGAGAGATGGAGTGGCTGGGAACTTTAGACCCAGAGAGGGCGAGGGGCTGTGTGCTGATGACCAGGAGGCATGCTTGTAGTGTATACCCTTTGGTTGGTTGATGATGCATGGAGGGGATTGTAACCATGGCAATGAAATGATATACAATAGGATGAATATAAAACTAATGTTTCCCCATATAAATGTTCACAATAAAACATTTTTAAAAAGTAGATAATGAAATGTTTCTGTAAACTTAAAAAAAAAAAAAAAGATATTTTGGTTGGGTCATCCTGGTGTGGCACTGTGGGTCAATGTACTAGACCACCAAGTCCGTCTGAACCACAAGGTCAGCAGTTCAAGCCCACCAGCTGCTCCTTGGAAAACTCACACAGTGTCACCATGAGTCAGAACCTATACCCAACAGCACCAAACAACATCTCAGTAAGAAGGATTTGAGTTTTTCCTATTTAACAAGTCCAAGATAGAGGAAGTACATGCCCAGTAATATTCTGCAGCTTGCCCTTCCGTATTCAATCCTATGGGCATCTCCAGAGGGGGTATTGCCTTACCTCTGTTCCCAGTAGCCCTCTACTAAACTGGGTCCCTTGAAGGGTATGGTATAGAAAAATCATTTCTAAACTGCTTTACTCAGCAGCTGAATATGGCTGGTCATGTTCACTAGGTCAAGTTATACTTTTCCCTAATGGCAGCTGCTAGTGTACCAGGAGTTGTAATAAGACAAGGTTACAATCAAAAGCTATATTTCATAAAAAAGTAACCATTCATCTCTTTGTATATTCATGTACAGGCCTGTTTAGAACAGTTTTCATCTAACACTCATCTGTATTTACCCTTTCCCTGCAAAGCTTTCATATTAGCAGTATAAGTACACTATAGTATATATACGTGATATAACTTACATATTCTTGGAATTCCAGAATACAGGACAAAAGCAGTAATTTGTAAATAAATAGATAATCTGACACAGTGTTTTAACAACTCAAGCTGTAAGATGGTGTAGTAATTTTAACGATCCATTCAAAAGTTATTTTTCCCATCATCTAGATTATATATTGGCCAAGCTATATTACAGAAAAACACCATTTCCTTTGATGTCATAGGCGGGTACCCATATAGAAACCAGTTAGAATTATGCCTTACAGCACTTTTCTTTCAGATTGAGGCCTATATTTTTATTTTCGATACTGAGGTTAACCTTAACAGAAACAGAAGAGGCACTTTAAGGAAATTACTTCCTGTCTACAATGCCCAGAAGTGTGCACCCAGAATAAAGCAGAGGGGATCTCAAAGTGAAAGCAGAATTGAGTGCAGGAGACACAGGGCCTGTTGTGGACCATGTAAGACTGGTCAGAGGTTCGAGGCCCTATAGGCCCGAGTGTAACAAATGAGGCCACTGGCAGTTAATAGCAAATTGTTTTTCATCTTAGTGTTCAGTTATATTTATTTAATTCCAAACATGAGCCCTGGATGTCCACAGAGAAATGCAATATTCCCCTAAGTTTCTAAGGTCAAGATTTTCCCCCTAGAACCAAGGCAGTAAAACTTCCTCAGAGGACGAACAAGGACAGGTTTATTGGGATTAAGCAGGGAGACTCTGGAGAGGAACTGCCCGGGGTATATTCACTTGGGGTGGAGTGGTAAATTCTGGGAATACGGGATTAAGGACAATGGGGGCAACTCCCTCGGACCACCCTGGGTTCAATCAGTTTGATCCAAGTGAAGGTTAAACCCAGTAAGGAAAAAGGAATTTTGGTTTAAGTAAGGTTTACTGGCTTAATTTATCTTAAAGATTGTCTTGTCTGAATAATACCATTCTTCTTCTGTAAAGATCCCTCCCTGAAAGAGAGGAAATAAAAGACGGACGCAGACTTAAGTCTGCGGGGGTCATTATTGCTTGCAGGGTATGAAGAGGCTGTCTGATGGTTTTGCATCAACTCTGTTCTCCGAGTGTTTCTTTTCTCTCTCGCCTCTCCAGACATCCCACCTAGAGTTAGTCCGAGAAGGGAAAATGTCAGCCACTGAGCAGTCTGTCTGGCAGCTTGCATCAAGCCCAGGTGTCTGTCTTCTTTGTATCTGTTTTCTCTGTTTTCTTTGTGTCTGTTTTCTCTCTCTCTCTCTCTCTCTCTCTCTCTCTCTCTCTCTGTCTCACCATCGTCACTGGACACCCCATCTTCAGGTCCTCACCCCCTTGCCGAGGCCAGACCCTGGCAAGGGCCGAAGACACCCAAGAAAAGATTCTTGGCAATGCTGCTTGGAGTGTTTGGCTACTGTGCTCCTGGGATCACCTGGCCAAGTGGCCAATGGGCCACTCATGGCTCTTTGTTCACAACAGACAGATTGTATCCAGACTTTGCTGTTCCTCTTGTGAGAATTTTCAAGTGTTTTTTAGCTTTGGAGAGTTTCGAACCAGGAGTCCACTCAGCACCAGCTGTGAGGACCATCTCCCTAAACTGTATGAGATTTGCTACCAGCCTGGTACCAGGCACACACACACATTCCTGCACACAAGACTTCCCTTTATATATATTTAAATTCGTTAACCTACATTCTAAGACTGTTGACTCATTATGAGAATTCCCCATATCACCTAAGTATTCCATAGCTGGAACCGTGGAACCACACAGACCGGGTGTGACAAGGCGCACTTTAGCTCCTTGCATTCAACCAATCACACAGAGTTTATGGCTGTTACACCCCCCTTAGGGGAGTACCTGACTGAGGCCTCTAGGTGAGACCTTGGAAGGGGTCAGCCTTCTACTTCTGTCGGTAGGGACAGGCCTGACTGGTTTAACCCAGGCCCCAGAGCCATTCCAGAAGTCCTGGCTGGTTTCTCTGGCTCAAGCTATACTTTCGAGTGCTGTCAGCAAAGGTGGTGCAGCACCGGTTGCCCCCACTCAGAAGAGGAGGAACCATCAAATGTGGCGTCAGTGCACTGCCTTGTCCATCAAGGGAAGCTCACCAACAGCCACTTCCTGACTCTGATCTGGTGGTTAAAGGGGTCAGCACTCTAATTTCCCAGTCAGGGAACCAAATGTTACAGCAGTTTTAGATTCAAGAGTGTCACAGCAGCTCTTGATCTGTCATTGAAGAAACCGAGGCCACTAGGAGAGAGGAAGCAGAGTTTCAGATTTTATTAAGCTGACTGGCTCAGAGGAGCTAATTTCTCCAGATTCTGAGCCCAGATTATAGAGCAGTGCAGATTTATATGGGGTCAGAATTGGGGAGGGGTTAGGTTGCAGACCTGTTTGAAGACAGGAGGGAACCAGAGGATTGGTTCTGCTCAGTAACCTAACATTCCAGTTTGACTCCTGGGTGGAGAGGATTGGTCCCACTCAGTAACCTGATTAACATTTTAGCTTGTCTCCTGGGCAGAAAGGGCAGTGAATGCTTTTTACCTTTTCCTGTTCAAAAGGAGCAACATTTATATAAGGACAAAGGTGAGAAGGGATGGGAAGATAGGTGAAATGGAAATAGGAATCACAGGGAGGAAGCAGGATAACTGTTGTTGCATGGAAGGGATTATAATCATTGCTATGAAACAAAGTGTATGATTTGTTGAATGTAAAACTGATGATCTTTTCTGTAAACCTTCATTGAATTCACAACAAAAAGTTCAAAAATGAATAAACAAATAAATGTGAATACCTTTGAGTGAGGCATACAGTCTCCAGTTGGTAAAGTCCTCAGTGCTCTCTCTCTTCTGATTACTTTTAGCACTCATTTGTCTCTTACTTAGTGTCCTCCAAAGCACTTTGATTTAGTTTCTATTTGAGATGTAGCACTATGTCTCATCACTCCTCTGATATGATGAAAACGTGCAGAATGAAGGAATTAATGGGGGAAACTATACTCCCCCCAGAGTCCACCTCATGGCCCTGTGCAACTCAGTGAATGACTAATATGGCCTTGTAGCCACAGCCCTCCATTTTTGTGATGTATTGCCTGTGACTATGGTCCCATTTCGGACTGAGTTGTATGTTACATTAATGGCTCATTACTGCTAGTCAATGCGCCAGACTGCAAAGCCGTTTGAACTGTAAGGTTGGTGGTTCAAGTTCACCAGTGTCTCCTTGGAAACCCTATACAGGGTCACTATGGGTCAGAACCGACTCGACAGCACTTAACAACAACAACAACAACAACTGCTAGTCAATTTGCACCCTTACTAGAGGGTCTGACCCAAGTCACCATCCTTAGTTTCCTTGGAGGTGTGATCTGGGTTCAATATGACAGGGCTTCAAAAGTTCATGGAAACATTCCTTTACCTTTCAATCCAATTTTTCCACAAACTTTTTGAAGCCCTCTTGTATATAATAATGCTTTGGCAAAGGGTTGCTTTAAGTCAGAACTGACTTGACAGTACTTAACAACAACAAAAATTTATAATAGCAAAAAAGTGAATATAACCTATGTATATGTTCTATCTGCACTGAACCTACAGATAGCCTGTGCCTCACTCCTCCAAGTAGCCAGAAGACTGCTACAAATGTGAGAAATACGTCTTGTTGGTGTGGTCCATCTTCAGGACTAAGGGAAGTCTTGGGGGTAGCAGCCTCAGTAACAAAAGGAGCTCAGTAGAGGAGAAGAACTAGTTTGATATGCTAGGAACTTCAAAATAATAATACACTCATCAAGGAAATAAGAGAAGTTCTAGGGGAAAGAGGGAAACTAATTTTAAATGAGAATGCTTCCAGTAAGGACTAGTAGGTGACCTTGGAGGAGATGGTGACCTTGTAATACCCAGCAGAAGGATATCTGAAGGAGGGGCTTTGGTTGATATGGACAATGTTTCTTACAAGAATGAAACACATATCTCTACTGACATCAACCATTCAATGGGACTACATTTATCTGTGGTTGAGCTGGAAACATGAGACACTTATAAATTGTTGGCAAAGTGAAAACCAATATTATTATTTGTAGAATGCAAAAAATAAACAACCCTGTATGACAGAGTAGAAATGCCTCATAGGATTTCACTGTCTGTAATCTTTATGACAACAGATCACCAGCTATCATAATGAGGAGCTGTTGGTGGGCTTGAACTGCCAATCTTTGGTTTAGCAGCTGAAACACCATTGTGTTATTCAGTATTTTACTTTATTTAAACAAATTTCTTTTTCAGTAAGTAATTTACTTGTTCAAGTATACAGTGAAAAGTTTCCTTTCTTCTTGGTTCCTACTCAATCCCATCAACTGTTTCTTATTTATCCTTTCTAAATACAACTGTACATATAAAAACAAATAAAAATATAGTAGTTATTCTCTTCTTTTACACAAATTGTACCATACTATGCTCTATATAACATTGCCTTTCCACTTAACAACGTACTTTGCAATTTTGTATTGTTTGTAAAAAAGCATTTTATAGTTGAACAGGAAAAGGTAAAATCATTCACTGCCTTCTATGGCCAGGAGACAAGCTAGAATGCTAATCAGGTTACTGAATGGGACCAATCTTCCCCACCCAGGAGACAAGCTAAAATGTTAATCAGGTCACTGAATGGGACCAATCCCCTGGATTCCCCCCTGTCCTCAAACAGGTCTGCAGCCTGGCCCCTCCCCAACTCTGACCTCATATAGGTCCTGTTCTGTGCTCCATTTGGGGCTCAGAATTTAGAGAAATTAACTCCTCTAAGCCATTGGGCTTAATAAAATCTGAAACTCTACTTTAGTGGCCTCTGTTTCTTCGACCATGGATCAAGAGCTGCTGTGACACTCTCTGGTCTAGGGCTGCTGTGGTACTTTCAAATCTAAAACTGCTGTAACACAATGATATACATCCCTTAAAAATGAGAGCGAATACGAAATGGCAGGTGTTAGGTTGGAGAGAGTTGCCATTGTAGAGAAGAGTTACACATTCTCATTCACAAAGACAGCTAGGCACCCTTGCAGTCTGCACCTTCCTTGCTTGGGCAATTGTAACTATGTGCAGGATATGTCCAGGGTAAAGTCCTGATGTGGCACTATGAGTTAATGCACTTAACCGCAAGGTCGGTTTGATCCTCAAGTTTGGTGGTTCAAGCTCCTTGGAAATCCTATACAGGGTCACTATGGGTCAGAACCAACTTGATGGCACATAACAACAACAACAACATGCCCAGGATACACAGCTGATCAGCCACATCCTGAGACATGACATTAAGGAAAGCACCCATAAAATTTCTGTAGTTTTACTTTCTTGAGAGATGTTTTACAAGCCAGACTAGTTTACCCAGTGCCTGGACAGAACTTTAAAGCTCAGACTTTCTACTGGGGCAGTAGAGAAGTCTAGTCCCTAGGAGGGGGTCTAAATCAGGGTCCTGAAGAGCCATGCATACTCAACATTGCAGAATAAGTTTTCTCTGCTCCTATCAGAGGTCTTTTAGGTGTACTACATTTTGAAGAAAGGCTGCACATACATCCAATTAGCATGGCCTCCTAAATGGGCCACTTCTCGGAAATCCTTGCTTATCCCTATGAATGGTGGTGGTTGGTGGTTATGTGCTGTGGAGTTGGTTCCAACTCATAGCGACCCTGTACAGGGTTTCCAAGGCTGTAAATCTTTATGGGAGCAGAAAGCCTCATCTTTCTCCCACGGAACAGCTAGTAGTTTTGAACTGCTGACCCTGAGGCTCACAGTCCGATTCATAACCACTACACTACCAGAGGTGCCTTTTCCCCATTCCAAAACTTTTTAAATCCCTGCAAAGCCTTTGTGAGCAGAGATGGGAGTTAAGCACTACATTAAACCCTTGCAAGTTGCTTTCTTATAATAAATCTTTGGTCATATGGAAACTCTGCTTCACCTGACTATTCTTACTTAGTAGAAGGCAAGAACCCTCTTTGTGGGGCAGAGATTCTATGAGCATTTCCAGTAATAGAGTAATCACCTTGCTGTCTTCCAACTCTGGGCCCTAGGTCTCAGTTTGTTCAATTAGGAAATGGTGATAATAATTGTACTTTCCTCATAGGATTGTGGAGACACAAGAGGCTTTTGGCTCCCATATAGATTCATAGTCTTGGAAACCCTATACATGGCTGCCTGCTATGAGTCCAGAATTGTCTCGGTGGCAGTGGGTTTGGTTTGGTTAGGACTGTTGTGACAATTAAGTAATATATGTCAAGAATTAGCAAATAATAGAGCTATTGTTTAAATAATAAATAATAGAGATTTTTCTTCTTGTAAACTTAAAATTTCCAATTTCTTTTGTGGTGTAAAACAGTCTCTTTGCTGTTTACAAGGTTACTTCTGAGTTTCAAAAATGATCTCACCCCCACCCCTGCCCAAGTTTTTAGCAATTTTTGTATTCTCTGTCCCCACAATGAATCTTGGTTGCCGTAATCAGACAGACAGAAAGTACAAGGAAACTTTTTTCTTTCCTATGTAATGGATACTTTAGAAGCAGATATTAACTGCCCTAGGTCTGTCAAATAGATGTATTCTTGCTGTTAAATACCATTGAGTTGATTCCAACTCATAGCCACCCTGTATAGGGTTTCTAAGGAGCAGCTGGTGGGTTTGAACTGCTGACATTGTGGTTAGCAGTCCAGTGCTTACACTACAGCGCCACACCAAAAGTCCGAAATGAATTCTTGGGTCTAATTTAATACTGTTTTATTTTGGGGTCAAAGACAAATCCTCTCAGGGGTCTTGATTAGTTAAGAAATAATTGTTGTATAGGCAGTCCTCACTATCCTTCATGTCCTGTGAACCAGGTAATCAGCTTGAGCATAGAAATTTAAAAGTCATAGTAATAACTAATCATATGTATTAAAAGCAAAGACAAATTGATTAACATTTTAAAATCCCACTCCCAAATTAGGCATCTATGTTCTAGTACTACGCCCCTGGTATTATATCTAGATACATGATAAAATGTATATAAAATAGTACATACTCACAGAGTCCTGGTGTGGTGCTGTATGATAAGCACTGGACTTCAGAGTTGGTTTGAACTGCAAGGTTGGCAGTTCAAATCCACCAGTTGCTTCTCAGAAACCCTATACAGGGTTACTATAAGTCGGAACAATCAGAAATATACTCATAATTTCACAAATACTATAGCGAAAGATGGAGTCTTGGTGTGGCATGGTAGATAGAATATGCCCTGGACCTCTAATTGCAAGGAAGGCAGTTCACACCCAACTAGCCACTCGTTGGAAACCCTGTACAGGATCTATATGAAATGGAACTGACTCCAGGACACTTAAGAACAAGTGATAGATAATTCTGATTAGGAAATCTGCAAATGGGAAAAAAAAAAAAGTAACACAATTTCCTTGATTTTGGGAGATGATGGGGGGAGGGAGTGAATGGATTGAAATTTTAAAGCTTTGAATACTAAGAGTAAAAGAACTCTTAAAAAACAAAAATCTGGCAAGTTTTGCTTATTGGAGTTTCTGGAAAAAGGAAGACAAGATGAAACGAGGTAATCTCTAAATGGAAATACAATTTTAAAAAGTAGTTTTTAGTGACTAATGAGTTCGTGTATAAGAGCTCACAAGTCCACAGAAGCAAAGCCGCTGGACTTGACTCTAAGCTAAAACTTGATACTCTCTGCTATTTCAGACTCAGCACAAAGTGTGCTGAACTAAAAGCAGACACTAAATGCTGGAACACCGGCAGATTTACCACAGGCCTCCGTGTTCCCTTTCCTAAATTCTGAAAGCATTGTAGACGCTGACGGAATCATCTAGGTCACATATATGATCTCTGATGGGATTGTCTGAAATGGAGCTGCTGATGTTGTTGTTGTTGTCAGGTGTCATCGAGTTGGAACTGACTCATAGAGACCCCATGCACAGCAGAACGAAACAATGTCCGATCCTGGGCTAACCTCACTACCGCTGCCACACTTGACTCCATCAATGATGCCACCTGGCTGATCCATCTCATTGGGGGTCTTCCTCTTTTTCTCTGACCCTCCATATTACCCAGCATAACATCCTTCTCTAGTGACTGTTCCCTCCTGACAATATGTCCAAAGTATGAGAGATGAAGCTTAGCCATCCTGGTCTCCAAGGAGCGCTCTGGCTGCACAGCCTCCAAAACAGATCTATTGGTTCTCTTGGCAGTCCATGGCACTTTTAGTATTCTCCTCCAACACCACAACTCAAAGGCATCAATTCTTCTACGA
>NW_006408723.1:4391565-4408078 GCF_000296735.1 Chrysochloris asiatica | reverse complement strand
CACTTTGGACTTCCTCCCTGAGTATCATTGGCTCTTGTTCATATGGTACCTCTTGAAATGGTTGAACATTAACCATTTCCTTCTGATACAATGATTCTGTGTATCCCTTCCATCTTCTCTTGATGCATTCAGCATCATTCAATAATTTGCCCAGATAATCTTTCAATAACAAAAGTCGAGGCTTGAATTTTTTCTTCAGTTCCCCCAGCTAGAGAAATGCTGACCATGTTCTTCCTTTTTGGTTTTCTAGTTCCAAATCTGCATATTTTATTATAGTACCTGGTTTTATCTTCTTGAGCTGATCTTTGAAATTTTCTGTTCAGCTCTTGCCTCTTCAATTCTTCTATTTCCTTTAGCTTCTCTACGCTGGAGAGCAAGTTTCAGAGTCTCCTCTGACATCCATATTGACCGTTTCCTTCTTTCTTGTCTTCTTAATGACTTTTTGCTCTCTTCATGTATGTTGTTCTTGATGTCATCCCACAACTCTTCTGGCCTTGGTCTTGAGTGTTTAATGCATCAAATCTGTTCTTCAGATGGTCTCTAAATTCAGGTGGGATAAATTCAAGGTCATATTTTGGCTCTTGTGGACTCATTTTCATTTTCTCCAGTTTCAGATTGAATTTGCATATCAGTAATTGATAGTCTGTTCCACAGTCTGCCCCTGGCCTTGTTTTGACTGATGATATGGAGCTTTTCTATCTTCTCTTTTCACAGATGTAATCAATTTGATTTCTATGTGTTCCATCTGGCTAGGTCCATGTGTATAGTCATCTGTTATGCTGACTAAAGAAGGTATTTGAAATAAACAGATCATTTGTCTAGCAGAAATCTATCATTTGTTCTCCAGCCTCATTTCTATCACCAAGTCCAAATTTTCCAACTACTGGTCCTTCCTCTTTGCTCCCAACCTTTGCATTCCAATCACCAGTAATGAGCAATACATCTTGATTGCATGTATGATCGATTTCAGATTGAAGAAGTTGGTAGAATTCTTCTATTTTATCTTCACTGGCTTTAGTGGTTGGTGCATAAATTTGAATAATAGTGGTATTAACTGGACTTCCCTGTAGGCGCATGGATATTATCCTTTCACTTAAAGCGTTGTACCTCATTGACTGATCTGGATATGTTCTTTTTGATGAGGAATGCAACACCATTCCTTTTCAATTTGTCATTCCCTGCATAGTAAACCATGTGGTTGTCAGATTCAAAATGGCCAATAACAGTCCATTTCAGTTCACTAATGCCTAAGATATTGATGTTGATGCGTTCCATTTCATTTTTGACAACTTCCAATTTTCCTAGATTCATACTTCGTGCATTCCATGTTCCGATTTTGGATGTTTACAGCTGTTACTCACATCTTGAGATGTGGCCCATCAGCAAATGAAGGGTTCTGTGCACTTTTCTCCCCCGAGCTTAACTCTATTCACGTCATCATGGTCAACTCTACTTTGAGGAGGCATTTTTTCCCCCAGTCTCATTCTGAGTGCCTTCCCACCTTCTGGACCTGTATCTGACAATGTTTCTCTGCTATTCATAGAGTTTTCAGTGACTAGAGATTTGGAAGTAGTTTGTCACGCTTTCATCCTAGTCTGTCTTTGTCTGGAAGCTCATCTGAAACCTGTCCACCATGGGTGACCCTACCAGTTATTTAAAATACCGGTGGGATAGCCCTCAGAATCACAGCAACTCAAGCCACCATAGCATGACAGACAGATGAGTGGTGGCTGTTTGATTTTATGTTGATACTGTCACTTTAAATTTCAATGTCAATCCTGATATAATCAAGATGTTCTCTCCAAAGATGGCGGCTCCGGAACAGCTGAGCGTCTTGATTCAAAAAACAATGGATTTCTGGATTCCCTTCAAATTCCCCGGCTATAAACCCTCTGATCCTCCAAACATACCTTTATATTTGTTTCAGACTTCCAACTCTATCTTGTGAGCCCTCTTGGCCCCATATTCCGTGTTGTTGTTGACCAAGCTCCTCACTACACATCTACCAGATCTGCCATCTTGAAGGAGCAAGGCCTGGTAGTGTAGTGGTTAGACCTCGCTGCTTCAAGGATCTCGCTGCTTCGTGGAGCTGCTGATAGGCTGACACAAATACCAACTGAGTCCCTAACATGTGTATCTTGCCCCAAAATACAAGTTGTTATTAAGTGCTGTCATAACAAACCTGTATAGGGTTTCTGAAGAGCAGGTGGTGAGTTTGAACCACTGATCTTGTAGCAGCCCAATGCTTATCTTACAGCACCACACCAGGCTGGGGAGGGGGTAATTCAAGAACAGTTACTCCTCTGCCCACTCTGGACTTTGGACCTCTCTCAGGAATGTCTGTCTGCTGTTGATGATTACAACTATATTTGGCCTGATAAGTTCTAAATTGTAGTTTATAACAACAGACTGAGAGACCTACTCTATTTCTCTCTTCTCTCTCTTGAATTAACACATACCTAAGTAAAACATGTTGACTAGGAGTCTTTTTTAATCTGATTACTGTGTAAATAATCAGGATGAGATGGGTGGGAAGTTATGTAAACCTACAGGAAATTTTTCAAAAATTCAGAACTTCATCCTGACAAATTCCTAGGCATAGTGGCCTTAACAGAGTCAAAGAGAGAAATTGTTAGCAGATATCTTGCTTTTATTTTGAGGTTTCCTTATCTATGAAAACAAATATTCAGTTTAAAGAAATCCCTGACCAAAATATGGAGTTCTGATGGAGCAGGGGTTAAGCTGTTAAAAGAAAGGTTGGCAGTTAAAACTTCCCAGTTACTTCTGTGGAGAAAGATGAAACTGTTCCTGTCAAGATTGAAAGTCTTGGAAGCCCTATAGAGCAGTTCTACTCTGTCCTATAGGGTAGCTAAGTTGAAATCAACTTGCTGTCAATGGGTTTGGTTTTGTGTTGGAGTCGAACTGCTGACCTTGCAGCTAACAGTCCAACTTGTAACCCACTGCCGAAATGTTTTCCCATAAAATGCATTTGTTCTTGTTACAGCAGTTTTAGATTTGAGAGTGTCACAGCAGCCTTAGGCCTGTGAGTGTCACAGCAGCTCTTGATCCATGGTCGAAGAAACCGAGGCCACTCGTAGAGGTGAAGTAGAATTTCAGATTTTATTAAGCCAGCTGGCTCAGAGGCACTAGCTTCTCTAGATTCTGAGCACCGAATATAGAGCAGTGCAGACTTATATGGGGCCAGAATTAGGGAGGGGTTAGGTTGCAGACCTGTTTGAAGACAGGATGGAAACCAGAGGATTGGTCCCATTCAGTAACCTGATTAACATTTTAGCTTGTCTCCTGGGCAGAGAGGGCAGTGAATGTTTTTACTTTTCCTGTTCGCTCTTGCAAACAACAATTCCAGATGAAAAGTCTTTGTGAGAATAGATTATTTAAAAAATGTGAAGTTGTAATAGCTAAGCTAGCAACAACAACAACAGCAACAATGATAGCTATATGGGACACATTAATTCCTACATGGAAAACAACAAACAAACCCTGCCACCTAGAGAGGTGCTGGGGAAGGGGAAGGACAGTAATCATCTTTGTTTTGAAAATGTGTTCTTCCCAGAAAGTTTTCCTCTCTTCCTGAGGAAATTCCACATGCTGCCTTTCCAAGCATTGAAAATGTTTAAATTCAAATGGAGGCAACTTTCATGTAAAACTTTGGGGGTGGGTGGGTAGTGGGTAGGTGCTCTATCCTCTCAGGTGGATGAACTGGTGTTGGAGTTAAACAGAATGGTTTGGAAGTGCCTGCCTTCCAGAAGGTCCTTTAAACCTAGGGTTCAACTGCATTTTTGGATTGAACTGGAAACCCTAAGGCAGGCAGCTACACCATAGGAGGCCACATTGGGGATACTCTTAACTGTACAGGCATACTTTGTTTTATTATGTTTGCCAGATCATTGCATTTTTCATAATGTAAAGGTGTGTGGCAACCCTAGGTCTAGCAAATCTATTGGTGCCATTTTTTCCACCAGCTTGAGCTCACTTCACGTCTCTGTGTCACATTTTGGTAATCCTCACAATATTTCAGACTTTTTCATAATGCTATTTATTGCAGCACGCTTAATAGATTACAGTATAGTTAAACATAACTTTTATATGCACTGGGAAAAAAAATTCATGTGACTCACTTTATTACAATATTCACTTTATTCCAGTGGTTTGAACTGAAACCGAAATGTCTCTGACATTAATCTGTACCATTTAATTTATGTCCTGTGTAGCTTGTAGCAACAACTGATGTGTGCCCTCTGAGACTGTACTCTTGTCTGTCTATTGTGACACTATCTCAGCCCTGGAAGGCTTTCAGGCCAGAGCTGTGCTGTCCTGAACTGAAGACTCTGGTCAGGTAAAAAAGGTTTATAAGGTCCTTAAGGAGGATTTCTGAAGGTTTACAGAATTTATTTTAACTGGCTAAGTCTAAGACTCAGTTCTGCAGGTTGGTCTCACCCTTCTGTGTGATTTACTTTAAACATTGGGGTCTTATAGCCACCTTGTGACTATGACTCAGGGTCACTTGATCATGTGCCCACCCCAATCATCATGCACCCAGATAATTAAAACTTCAGAACGAGTCCTGTAACCTCTTAAAACATGCAATCACACACATATACCAATCACAGCCCATTCTTTGATTCTTTTATCCCACTTTTGACAATGATGTATGACTGGAAAACAAAATGAAATATTTCTCAATTTTCCTTCCTTCCTTAACAGTATACTAACTGCTTTCTGCTAACAGTATGCTAACTGCTTCCTGGAGTCTTGGTGTGGTGTTGTGGGTTAATATGCTGAACTGCAAGTTTGGTTTGAACTGCAAGGTCCATGGTTCAAGCTTACCAGCCTCTCCTCGGAAACCCTATACAGGGCCATGATGAGTTAGAACCGACTCAAAGGCACTTAACAACAACAGTAACTGCTTGCTGGACTCATGGTGTGATGCTGTATGATCAGCACTGGATTGAGAACCACAAGGTCAGCAGTTCAAACCCACCAGCTGCTCTTTGGAAACCCTATACAGTGCCATTATAAGTCAGAATTTGGCTTGACCACACTTAACAACAACTGATTTCTAACTGTAATTCAGGGGACTCTGCTAATCTTTTGTGCCTCGTGCATGCTGGCAGAGCTCTCATTCAAATGATTCTTTGTCTTGGTTTAATAAAAGTCTCTTTTGATAAAATTTAATCCTAGGGTCTTTTACCAGTACCACAGAGGCCTTTCTCTAACGCTGTTCTTTCCTGAGAAATATGTGGAATTTTGTGATGCTCATGGATTGTTATTTTTGTAATCTTTCAATAATAGCTTCCATTGTTAGTTGCCCTCAAGTCTGCTTGAACTCACTGCAATCCCATGTAAAACACAAACAAACCCTGCCCAGGTCTGCATCATCCTCATGATCTTTAGCATATGTGAGTCCATTGTTGCAGCCCTTGTGTAGTGCCTTCTGACTCGAGGGCTCATTTTCCAGCAATATATTGGACAATATTCTACTGTGAACTACAGGGTTTGTATTGGCTAATTCTTGGAAATAGATTGCCAGGCCTTTCCTCCTAGCCTGCTGTAATGTTGACGCTCCACTGAAACCTATTCACTATGAGTGACCCTATTGTTATTGTTAGGTGTCATCAAGTAAACTCTGACTCATAGAGACCCATGAACAATAGACCAAAATTGTTATGTTTGAGCCCAGTGTTTCTGTCACTGTGTCATTCCATGTCATTGGTTTCTTCCTCTTTTCCCTGATTCTTCACTTTACCAAGCATGATGTAGTTCGCCAAAGACTGATCCTTCCTGATAACATATTCAAAGAATGTCTAAAGAAGTCTCACCATTCTCCCTTCTAAAGGAGTATTCTGGCTGCATTTTTTCCAAGACAGATTTGTTTGTTCTTTTGGCAGTCCATGGTACGTTCAATAATCTTCTTCAACACTACAATTCAAATTCATTTACTCTTCTATGGCCTTTCTTATTTATCATCCAACTTTCCCATGCATGCTGTTGTTACAAAGTGCCATTTAGTTGGTTCCGACTCATAACAACCCTGTATATGGTATCCAAGGAGCAGCTGCTGGGTTTGAGCACTGACTTTGAGGTTAAAACTGACCTTGTGGTCCAGTTCTTATCCCATAGTGCCACACCAGGACTCTATGCATATGAGACAATTAAAAATTTCATGGCTTGGGTCAGGTGCACTTTAGTCCTCAAACTGACATGTTTTACATTTAGCACTTTAAAAAAGTCTTTTGCAGCAGATTTGCTTAATGCAATTCATTTATTTCTTAACTGTTAATTCTATGAGAGTGTTACTGGACAAAAGTCTGACCGCCAGTTGCTGTAGTCACTATTAGAGATGGGAAGAATCAATACACGTTTTATTCACAGATCTGGAAGACAGCGAGAATCCTTCTCTGAAATACTGTCTTGCTCTTCCCAATCAGTCAGAACCCTAATACCCCTCTAGGTATCTATCTGTCTACCTTGTTACATTCTTTACTCAGAGTTTTATGGCTCCCTTATCCGGGCATACAGTTTATGTCCCAGTGAGTCACAGCACTTTACATCCTGGGATGTGATTGCCCTCCAGTATTCCTCCTGGCTTGTCTTCTTAAACTGTTGTTGTTGTTAGGTGCTCTTGAGTCAGTACTGACTCATAGCAACTCTATGCACAACAGAATGAAACACTGTCCACTCTTGCACAAACCTCACAATCGTTGCCATGTTTGAGCTCATTGCTGCTGCTACTGTGCCAATCCATCTCAATGGGGGTTTTCTTCTTTTTCTCTGAACCTCCACTTTATCAATCATGATCCCTCCTGATAATATGTTTGAAGTATGAGAGACGAAGTCTGGCCATCCTTGCTTCCAACAAGTTGTACTTCCAACACAGATTTGTTGTATGTTTGGCAAACCATGGTACTTTTAATATTCTCAATATTCTCCCCCCAACATTATAACTCAAATGCATCAATTCTTCCATGGTCTTCCTTATTCACTGTCCAACTTTGACATGCATATGAGGTTATTGAAAATACCATGGTTTGGTTTAGGTGCACCTTAGTTGTCAAACTGACGTCTTTGCTCTCCAACATTTTAAAAAGGTCTTGTCCAGAAGATTTGCCTAATGTCATATGTCATTTGATTTCTTGACTGCTGCTTCCATAAGTGTTGATGGTTGATGCAAGCAAAATGAAGTCTTCGATGACTTCAATCTTTTCTCCATTTATCATGCAGTCCAGTGCATTAACCCACAGTGCCACACCAAGACTCCTGTTATAGAAGTATTATCCCTAAAAGGTAAGAGGTAAAGGTTTGTTTAACATACAATCTCTCTTCAAATAGAAATCAGACACATTCATTACATGCTTTGCTAGATATACCCAAACATTTTCATGTTGGCGAAAGGAGATTAAACCTGAGTGTCCAACCCATAGCAGGAGAGAGAAGATTAAGGCTGCTTTTATTGAAGCTTAAGATCAGAGGAAGAATCTACAGCCCATTGTTTTTCAGGGTATTTCTTGACACATGTGTGGTGAGTCCAGGTGTTGAAGCCTGCAAGTTTGAGAGTGGTGGGGATGGCCAGCAGGATCTCCCAAGGCTTGGTCCACTTCTCCTCTAACTGGGAGTCAGGTCCGTCTTTCTAAATTTTGAGCAGGATGCAATCTCCAGGCTAGAAGGGGTGTAGGCTATTTGTAGGGGAGGAGGAGGACCTGGGAAGAGCATATTTGTGAATAATAGAGAGTGCTTGGTGAAGGTATTACACACATCTCTCTGCACCTTCAAATCTTGGTTGAGGTCAGGTGGGAGGTTAAGGGAAGCTGCCTGGAAGTATTTGTTGTTAAGTGCTGTCAAGTCTGTTCTGACTCATAGTGACTCTCTATAGGGTTTCTAAGGAGTGGCTGGTGAGCTTCAACTTCCAACTATGTGGTTCAGATTGACTTTGCAGTCCAGCACACTAACCCACACCACCACACCGGGCTCCCTGGAAGGGTTTACTGTCTATGGTTTCATATGGGCTCAATTTAAGCCCGCTTCTGGGAGTTACCCAAATTTGGAACAGGGCTAAGGGCAACACCTGGTCTTAAAGTAGATGAGTGTCCTGACAGAGTTTTGGTATTTTTTCTTTAAGGTATGGCTCATTTTCTCCACTTTCCTGAAAAGAGGAATCTCCATACTGAGTGTAATCTCCATTTCATTTGTAGTTGTTTTCTGCTTCTTTGTTACTTTGGACAATTTTTGGAAGTCTAAACCTAGAGATAATCTCCTTCAAGATGATTTTCACTTCTAAAGCTCACTCAGTTCAAGTGGGGAAAGCCTCTACCCAACCAGGAAAGTTATCTACAAAACCCAGCAAACATTTGAGTCCATGACTCAGGGGCATCTGTGTGAAATCGACCTGACAATCTTTTTTTGAAGGATGGTTCACCCTGATACTGGTGCAGACCAGCCTTTTGTCCTCAGTCTGTCTTGGGATTGTTCTTGAGGCAGGTAAAAGAGAGTTAACATCTTGGATGATTTTTGGTAATCCCTTTACCCTTAAGCCAAAGCCTAATGAATTCCACCAGGGCCTTTTTATTGTAGTGGGTCATTTCATGGGCTCATTTAAGGAGAGCAGGGAGTAGTTTTCTCAGAACCAGAACCATTCCATTGTCATTCACTTTCCATTCCTCAACCTCTTTCTCAAATCCTTTTGCCTCCACCCAACTCAAGTCCTTTGGCTCATAATGAAGCTGGTACTCAGTCAGGTCTGCATGCAGGAACAAAGGAGCTACAAACTTGGCTTTCACTTTTGGGGTGCTTTCAAATGGGCTAAGAGATTTATGATGAACACTTTATCCATCCTTTTCTAACCTTCTGGAGAAGCTGAACAGCATCCAAATCAGAGGATTTCTCGGGCATACTTAGTGCCTCTATTGCTTGTTGCAGGGAAACCATTTTTGTTTTTTATTGTTCCATGTATCTGTGAAATGTAAAGTGGGATTAATTTTGACCTTGTAAACACATTTACCCACCACTTATCTGTCAGTTTGTTGTACTGTGGTGGCTTGTGAGTTGCTGTGATTCAGGAAGCTATGCGACCAGTATGTTAAATACCAGCAAAGTCACCCATGGCGGACAGGTTTCAGATGCGCTTCCAGACAAAGACAGACTAAGAAGAAGGAGAGATGAACTACTTCCAAATAGTTAGTCATTGAAAACATTATGAATAGCACAGAAACACAGTCAGATATAGTTCTGGAAAATGAGCCCCTCAATTTGGCAGGCACTCAAAATGTGACTGGGGAAGTAGGGTCAACTGTGATTATGTGAATGGAATAAAGCCTGTGGTAGTAAAGTCCTCGGGACCTTCATTTGCTGATGGGACAAAACTCAAAATGAAGAGAAACAGCTGTAAACATCCATTAATAATTGGAACATGGAATGTACAAAGGATGAATCTAGGAAAAATTGGAAATTCTTAAAAATGAAATGGAACACATAAATATCAATATCTTAGACATTAGTGATCTGAAATGGACTGGTATTGGCCATTTTGAATCTGACAACCACATGGTTTACTATGCCAGGAATGACAAATTGAAGAGGAACGATGTTGCATTTATTGTCAAAAATAACACATCCAGATCAGTTATGAGGTAAAATACTGTCTATGATAGGATAACATCCTTGCACCTACAGGGAAGACCAGTTAATACCACTATTATTAAATTTTATGCACCAACCACTAAAGCCAGTGAGGATAAATATAGGAATTCTACCAAATTCTTCAATCTGAAATTGATCAAACATTCAATCAAGATTTATCGATCATTACTGGTGATTGGAATGTATAAGTAGGAATCAACAAGGAAGGATCAGTAGTTGGAAAATATGGCTTTGGTGATAGAAATGATGCTGGAGATTGCATGATAGAATTCTGCAAAATCAATGATTTGTTCATTTCAAATACCTTCTTTAGAAAGCATATGAGACAATTATACACATGGACCTCACCAGATGGAATACATAGAAATCAAATTAACAACATCTGTGGAAAGAGATTGTGAAAAAGCTCCATATCATCAGTCAAAACAAGGCCATGGGCATACCGTGGAACTGACCATCAATTGTTTATATGAAAATTCAGACTGAAGATGAAGAAAAATTTTTAAAGTCCACAAGAGCCTAAATATGACCTTGAATACATCCTACCTGAATTTAGAGATCATCTGAAGAACAGATTTGGTATATTAAACACTAAAGACCGAAGACCAGAAGAGTTGTGTGATGACATCAAGAACATCATACAGGAAGAAAGCAAAAAGTCATTAAGAAGACAAGAAAAAAGGAAAAGATCAAAATGGATGTCATAAGAGACACTGAAACTTGCTCTCCAGCATAGAGATGCTAAAGCAAATGGAAGAAATTAGGAGGTACAGGAGCTGAAAAGAAAATTTTGAAGGTCAGCTCGAGAAGACAAAAGCAAATATTACAACAAAATATGCAAATATCTAGAGTCAGAAAACCAAAAAGGAAGAACATGCTCATCTTTCCTCAAGCTGGGGGAACTGAAGAAAAAATTCAAGCCTTGACTTTCATTACTGAAGGATTCTCTAGCCAAATTATTGAACGATGCAGAAAGCATCAAAAGAAGATGGAAGGAATACATAGAATCACTGTACCAAAAGGGAATGGTTGATGTTCAACCATTTCAAGAAGTAGCATATGATCAAGAGCCAATGTTACTGAAGGAAGAAGTCCAAGGTACACTGAAGGAACTGGCAAAGAACAAGGCACCAGGAATTGATGGAATAAAAATTGAAATCTTTCAAGAAAGTGAGGCGGCACCAAAGGCACTCACTCAACTCTGACAAGAATTTTGGAAGACTACTATCTGGCCATTCCAAAGAGAAGTGACCCAACAGATTACAGAAATCATCGGACAATATCTTTGATATCCCATGCGAGTAAGTTTTACCAATGGTAATACAGAAAATGGCTACAAACATACATTGACAGAGAACTTCCAGAGTTTCAAGCCAGATTCAGAAGAGGACATGGAATGAAGGATATCATTGCTGATGTCCGATGGCTCTTGGGTGAAAGCAGAGAATATCAGAAAGATGTTTACCTGTGCTTTACTGACTATGCAAAGGCTTTTGATTGTGGGGATCATGACAAGCTATGGACAACATTGCGAAGTATGAGTATTCTGGAACACTTAATTTTGCTCATGAGGAATCTGTATATGGACCAAGAAGCAGTTGTTCGAAAAGAACATGGGAACACTGAATGGTTTAAAATTAAGAAAGGTGTGCGACAGGGTTATATTATTTCACCATACTTATTCAACCTGTATGCTGAGCAAATCATCCAAGAAGCTGGGTTTTATGAAGAAATACGAGGCATCAGGATTGGAGGAAGACTCACTAACAACCTGCGATATGCAGATGATACAATCTTGCTTGCTGAAAATGAACAGGACTTAAAATATTTACTGATGGAGATCAAAGAGCACAGCCTTTGATATGGATTGCATCTCAATGTAAAGAAAACAAAAATCCTCACCACCGGACCAATAAATAACCTTCTTATCAATGGAGGAAAGATTGTTGTCAAGGACTTCAATCATTGTGTATCAACCATCAAAACTCATGGAAGCAGCAGTTAAGAAATCAAACGACATATTGCACTAGGCAAATCTGCTGCACAAGACCTTTTTAAAGTGTTAAAGAACAAAGATGTCAGCTTGAGGACTAAGATGCACCTGACCCAAGCAATAACCTCATATGCATGTGAAAGGACAGTGAAAAAGGAAGACTGTAGAAGAATTGATGCTTTTGAGTTCTGGTGTTGGAGAGGAATATTGAAAGTGACATGGGCTGCTAAAAGAACCAATAGATCTGTTTTGGAAGAAATGCAGCCAGAGTGCCCCTTGGAGGCCAAGATGGCCAAACTTCGTCTCTCATATTTCAGACATATTGTCAGGAGGGACCAGTCGCTGGAGAAGGATATCATGTTTGGTAAGGTGGAGGGTCAGAGAAAAAGAGGACGACCCCCAACGAGATGGATTGGCCAATTGGCCCCATCAATGGACTCAAGCGTGGCAACAGTAGTGAGGTTGGCCCAGGATCGGGCAGTGTTTCGTTCTGCTGTGCATTAGGTTGCTATGAGTCGGTACCAACTTGATGGCACCTAACAACAACAACAATAATGGCTAGTGATCGTGAACATTTCTTCATATGTTTATTGACTGCCTGGATCTCCTCCTTGATGAAATGTCTGTTCATGCCCTGTGCCCATTTTTGTTTTTTAAATCATACAATGAAATCAGTATATTCTTGCAGAGAATAAAATAATAATTATTTAATTTACACAAAAGTAATATTCAATATCATTCAGAAACGAAGGAAAATGACTCCAGAGATGCCCCCTGTTTTCTTAATTGGGTCATGAACACTGAAAGACGTTTGTTGTTGCTAAGTGCCGTGGCATTGATTGATAGCAAACCTATACAGACTTTCCAGGTGAGGCTGGTGAGTTAGAATCACTGACCTTGTGGTTCACAGCTACCTTGCAGTCCAGTGCTAATCCTACAGTGCCACACTTGTGCTTTATTGACTATGCAGTCTTTTGACTGTGTGGATCATAGCAAGCTATGGATGACATTGTGAAGAATGGGTATTGTGGAATACTTCAGTGTGCTCAAGTGGAACCTGATTCTAGGTAACCTCTTTTATCTTCTATGAGTCTCAGTTTTCTCATAGCTGGGGGAGTTTGTGGCAGAAGCAAGAAATCCATTGCTTTCTGGTTCGGGACGCTCAGCTACTCCAGGAGCCACCATCTTTTGGGGGCCAAGCGGGGCCTGTGTGCATTTTTTAATTGTTGTTCTTTTCTTGTAGAGGTGTTATAGGTTCCTATATATTTTGGAAATTAGTCCCTTGTCTGATGTGTTATTGCAAAAGGTATTTTTCCCATTCTGTGGTCTCCCTTTTTACTCTTTTGATAAAGTCTTTTGATGCATGTAAGTTTTTAAAAATTTTAGCATGTCCCAATCATCTATTTTGTCTACGTTTGTTTGTGTCATTTTCAAAATGTTTGGTAGTCTGTGTATGCCCTGTATTAGAACCCTCACATTTGTCCCTATTTTTTCATTGATGGCCTTTTAATTCTGGGACTTACATTTAGGTTTTTATACCATGCTGAGTTTATTTTTGTAGAAGGCCTGAGGTGAAGGTCTTGTTTCAATCTTTTGCATATCGCTTTCCAGTTCTGCTAGCACCATCTGTTGACGAGACTATCTTCTCCCCATGCGATATACTTAGGTACTTTGTAGAAAATCAGTTGGTTGTGCGCGGATGGGTTAATTTCTGGATTTTTGATTCTGTTCCATTGATCAATGTGTCTTTCATTGTATCAGTACCAGGCTGTTTTGACCCCTGTAGCTGTGTAGTATATTTTGAAATCAGGGAGTGAGAGTCTTCCAACCTTGTTCTTCTTAAGCAGTGCTTTCCTTATCTTGGGTCTATTTCCTTTCCATATGAAGTTTGTAATTGTTTCTTTTTTCCATCTCTTTGAAGAATGTCATGGGAATGTCTAGGTTGGGGTTGCATTATATGAGTAAGTTGCTTTGGGCAGAATTAATATTTTTACAATGTTAAGTCTTCCTATCTGGGAGCATGGTATATTGTTCCATTTTTTAAAGTCTCTGATGGTTTCTTATAGTAGTGCTTTGTAGTTCTCTTTGTATAGGTCCTTTGTTTCGCTGGTTACGCTTATTCTTAGATATTTCATCCTTTGGGTGGGTATTGTAAATTGCGTTGCTTTCTTAATGTCCTTTCTGTGCTGTCATTGTTACTATAGAGGGTTCCAACTGATTTTTATATGTTGATTTTATATCCTGCCACTTTGCTAAATCCTCCAATGAGGTCTAGTAGCTTTTTTTCCTGAGTCTTTGAGATTTCCTATGTATAGGATCATATCATCTGCAAATAGTGACAGTTTTACTTCCTCTTTGCCAATTCGGATGTCTTTGATTTCCATATCTTGCTGTATAGCTCTGGCTAAGACTTCCAAACCAATATTGAATAGGAGTGGTGACAAAGGGCATCCTTGTCTGGCTCCTGTTCACAGAAGGAAGGTTTTCAGTTTCTCTCCACCGAGAGTAATGTAGGCTGTTGGTTTTGTATATATGCTCTTGATTACATGAGGATTTCGCTTCAATTCCTACTTTGTTGAGTACTTTTATCAGGAACAGATGTTGGATTTTGTTAAATGCGTTTTCAAAATCAATCAATATGATCATGTAGGTTTTTTTTCTTTTTTCTTGTTTATATGGTGGATTACATTGATTGTTTTTCTAATGTTGAACCATCCTTGCATCCCTGATATGAATCCCACTTGGTCATGATGTATTATTTTTTTGATGTGCTGCTGGATTCTGTTGGCTAGTATTTTGTTGGGAAATTTTTGCATCTATGTTCATGAGGGATATTGGTCTATAGTTTTCTTTCTTAGTGATGTCCTTCCCTGGTTTTGGTATGAGGGTTATGCTTACTTCATGAAATGTATTAGGTAGTTTTCCATCCTCTTTTATATTCTGGAATAATTTGCGTATAATTGGTGAGAGCTTTCCCCTGAATGTTTGGTAGAACTCACCAGGGAAGACATCTCAGCCTGGACTTCTTTTGGTAGGGAATTTTGTGATGACCTGATCAATTTCTTCTTTTGTTATGGGTCTATTGAAGTCTTCTACTTTACTCTGCATGAGTTTAGGTAGATCGTGTTTTTCTAAAATTGTATCTATCACTTCTAAGTTTTCAGATTTGTTGGAGTAAAACTTTTCATAGTATTCTGTTAATATCTTTTTTATTTCCTTTTGTTCCATTGTGCCATCGTCCATGTGGTCTCTAATGTGTGTTATTTGTGTCTTTTCCCCTTTTTCTTTTGTTTAGGTTTGCCAGTGGTTTGTTAATTTTTATTAATCCTTTCAGAGAACCAGCTTCTTGTCCTGTTGATTCTTTATTTGTGCTCTGATCTTTATTATTTCTTTTCTTTTGGTGACTGTAGGCTCCATCTGATGGTGTTTTTCTAATTGCTGGAGATGCCATGTTAATGTGTTAATTTTGATTCTTTCTTCTTTTTGGATGTGCGCATTTATCATAATAAATTGTCCTCTCAGCACCAATGTCACCGTGTCCCAAAGATTTTGGTATGTTGTGTTTTCATTCTCATTTGTTTCTAGTAACTTTCTGAATAACGTTTAATTTCTTCTATTATCCAGTCATGTTTCAGCACAGTGTTATTCAGTTTTCACATGTTAAACTTTATTTCCTTGTCTTTTTTATTGTTGATTTATATTTTTATGGCATTGTTGGTCTGAAAAGATGCTTTGTAGTATTTTGATGTTTTAAATTTATGGAGGCTTGCTTTGTGACCTAACATATGGTCAATTCTGGAGAATGTTTCATGTGACTTGAAAAGCATGTGTATTGTGCTGTTATTGGATTGAATGCTCTGTACATGTCTTTGAGGTCAATTTGGTTGATTGTGCTGTTTGTTCCTCTGTAGCTTTGTCGAGTTTCTTTCTGGTTGTTCTATCCCTTTCAAAAGTATTACACTCTCCCATTATAATTGTAGATTTATCTATTTATTTATTCAATTCTAGTAGGCTTTGCTTTATCTATCTTGGTGCTCTTTCATTAGAAGCATAGATGTTAATTATGGTTATGTCATCTTGCTCAATTGACCATTTAATCATGAGATAGTGTCCTTCTTTATCTCTTATGCTGGTTATTGCCTTAAAGTTTATTTTATCAGAGATTAGTATTGCCGCTCCTCTTTGTTTTATATTGCTGTTAGCATGGTATATTTTATTCCATCCTTAAATTTTAGTCTGTCTTTGTCTTTATGTGTAAGGTGTGTCTCTTGAAGGCAGCATATTTTCTTATCCACTTAGGGTCTTATTTTCCTATCCATTTAGCCACTCTCTGTCTCTTCACTGGTATATGTAATTCATTGATTTTTCAGTGTAATTATGGATAGGTATGGATTAATTGTCATCATTATGTTAATTTTGTGATGCTGGTCGTTCCTTTGTTCTGCATGCCTTCTTGTGCTGAGTTCATGTTTTTTATGCTAATTCTTGTCAGTTTCTTCTTAGTTTGAATATTTCCTTGTTCTACTTGGATCTTCATTTTCATGGTAAGTTGTGAAGTATTAATTTTCTTTGGGATTATCCTATAGTCTAATACGTTTTCCCTGCATTTAAGATAGTCTATTGTATCCTGCAATCTATTTGACCTCCTCACCACCTGGATCTCTGTTCCTATATTTTTCCCTTCTTTGACATTGTTAACATTTTTATCTTTTTTTTTTTTGCTTTGTTGTTGTTTTTTTTTTTAATTTAAGGTTTTTATTGTGGATTGAGTGAGAGTTTACAGGGCACATCATCAGTTTCACATTCAACAATTCATATAACTTGTTTCATTACATTGATTATAATCCCCTCCATATACCATCAGTT
>NW_006408723.1:4386026-4388780 GCF_000296735.1 Chrysochloris asiatica | reverse complement strand
TAGGGCTGGGGTGCTCACTAGCTCAGGACCCCTATAGTCACCAGAATGGAGGTACGCAGACAGCAAGGGACCAATGAAGATACCAAAAGAAAAGAATGTCCACACCTTTATCTCAGCGGTTCTGCCAGGCGTCTGTGGCCGCTCCGATCCTTCCCCCACGTGGTCTTACCCAAGATGGCGGCTCCTAGAGCAGCCAAGCGTCCCGGACTAGAAAGCAATAGATTTCTTGCTTCTGCCACAGATTCCCCCAGCTATGAGCCTTCCAACCGTCTAAGTATTCCTTTACATGTGGTTCAGAATTCTGGTACCAGCCCCTGAACCTGCTTGGTCAGGTATTCTGTGTTGTTGTTGGCGTTGCTCTCTGCTATACGTCCATCCGATCCGCCATCTTGTTTGTTGTCAACATTTTAATCTTTGGTTGACCTCACAGGTCTTCTGAATTCATTGCTGTAATTTTATTCTGTTCTGAACTATGCTATCTGTCAACTGAGTTCCATGTGGTGTTGCTATGTCTGTCAATCTCTGGTTGTTGTCTGATCTTACTGGTTTTCATTCTAAAGGACTCCCTTTAGGATTTTTTGAAGTGCTGGATTGGCTTTGACAAAATCTCTTAGCTTCTATTTTTCCTGTAATGTTTTGATTGCACCATCATATTTGATTGACAGTTTTGCTGGATAGACAATTATTGGTTGTCA
Source organism: Chrysochloris asiatica (assembly GCF_000296735.1). Lineage (NCBI taxonomy): Eukaryota > Metazoa > Chordata > Mammalia > Afrosoricida > Chrysochloridae > Chrysochloris > Chrysochloris asiatica. The sequence continues at coordinate 4,388,085 of NW_006408723.1, read as the reverse complement.
GTTTTTTTTTCTTTTAGGGTTTTATATATGTCTCTCCATTGCCTTCTTGCCTGCATGGTTTCTGCTGAGAAGTCAGAGCTTAATCGAATTTGCTTGCCTTTGTAGGTAACACTTCTCTTTTCCTTGGTTGCTTTTAAGATTCTCTCCTTATCTTTGATTTTGGAGAGCTTGATTATGATATGTCTTGGTGATTTTCATTTGGGGTCTATCCTTCTTTGGTTTCATTTAGCTTCTTGGATGTTTATCTTCTCATCCTTCAAGATGTTAGGGAAATTTTTTCCAGCAACTCTTCAACTATCTCTTCTGTGGACTTTTATGACTCTTCCTGTTCTGGAATGCCAATAATTATTAGTTATTCCTCTTCATGTTATCCAGCATGAATCTTAGACTCTCTTCAGATGTTTTAATCCTTTTTCCTGCTTGCTCTTCTATCTTTGCAGTACTGAGAGATTTGTCTTCCAGCTCGCTGGTTCTGACTTCCATCTCTTCAACTCTACTCCTTTGTCCTTTTAGTATATTGTCCATTTCTGATATTTTATTATTAATCACCTGGACTTCTTTGTGCAGGTTTTGAATTGTTTCCAATGCTGTATCTATCTTTTTGATTGCTCCTGTACCACTTTTCTGACTTCTTCTTTATTTTCCTCCACCGCTTTTCAGAGAATTTGACTTTGTTTCTATATTCTTCTGATTTCCTTCTCAGGCAGATCCAGAGCCTAGTCTTCTACTGGAAAGTCTGTGTCTGCTTCCAACTCATTAGTCTCAGTTACTCTTTTCTGGTTTTGGACATGTGTTGAGATTTTTTGTTGTGTTTTCTTCGACATTTTCACTAGTTATGTGGGGTTTTAATGCTTAAATGAATGCATGTTGCTGTGTTGTTAAGCTTACTGAGTCTCTCATGGTGGATATGATCTTGAGATAGGCTTCCCTTTTCATGTGTAATGCCTAGCATCTGGTATTGGCTTTTTTCCAGATGGTGGGATATTACAGAGTATAATTGTAGCTTGGCTATATGAGCACAGTAGCTGTCTCTTTTTGGGTAAGGTAGGGGGAGAAAGCTCCCACACCTAAGAAAATAGTGTGGCCAAAAGGACCAAAGACAGAAACAATATAAAAGCAGAGACAGAAACCACCAATGAAAAACAAAAATAAAATCATAGTTGACTGCCTACTGGCCTTTGCTATGCAGGCAGGGGTAAAGGGTCCCGTCTAGGTCAACTTTGGGGCTGGGTCCCAGAGTCAGACAGCATAAGAAGCAGCCTGCGGGAATCCTCCCTGTGCTGTGGAAAAACAGTGGGTGCAATGCTGGACCCTTTTGAGGGTGTGCCTGAAGATGTATGGGTTGGGCAGTGAGGGTGTGATCAGAGTGAAGAGGAAAGATACATGAAAAATGAAAAGTGAAAGATGAAAAATTGGTCACACCTCTCCCTCCATGAGCACAGCTCTGCAGCTTCTAGCACTGGGTCACTGCCTCTGCTTGGTTGTCTTGTAGGAAACATATTGATGGACTATCATTATATATATATTATAATCCATTTGCCATTCTCTGACATTTTAAATGATGCATTTCATACACTTACATCCAGGGTAGGTATGGATTCATTGCTGCCATTTTGTTACACATTTTGTGCTTTTAATGCTTTCTTTGTCCCTCTTAATTTTCTATGCTGAATTCTTATCGTATATGGATTTTCTTTTCCTATCTTGCTTTGCTGTTTTTGTGTTGTTGTTGTTGTTGTTGTTGTTGTTGTTTTTGTGTTCCCTCTAGTCAGTTCCAACTCATACTAACCTTGAATAGGGTTTCCAAGAGCACTGGTGGTTTTGTACTGCTGACCTTGCTGTTATCATCCAGTGCTTATCCTACAGCACCACCACATGGATCATTTTTGTGTTTACCTAGTTAAAAACTTTTTGTCTTTTATTGTTGTTGTTGTTATGTGCCATCGATTTGGTTCCGACCCATAGTGACCCTGAACAGTGTTTCTAAGGCTTTAAATCTTTACAGGAGCAGAAAGCCTCATCTTTCTCCCACAGAACAGCTGGTAGTTTCGAACTGCTG
>NW_006408723.1:4376575-4380765 GCF_000296735.1 Chrysochloris asiatica | reverse complement strand
TCTCTCATACTTTGGACATATTGTCAGGAGGGTACAGTTACTGGAGAAGGATATCATGCTGGGTAAGATGGAGGGTCAGAGAAAAAGAGGAAGACCCTCAACGAGATGGATTGGCCAGGTGACATCATTGATGGTGTCAAATGTGGCAGTGGTAGTGAGGTTGGCCCAAGATTGGACATTGTTTTTTTCTGTTGTGCATGGGGTCGCTATGAGTCAGTTCCAACTCGATGGCACCTGACAACAATATTCCTTACCACACAATTATTGTTGTTGTTAAGTGTCATTGAGTCAGTTCTGGCTCATGGTGACTGTGTGTAAGGCTTCCAAGGAGCAGCTGGTAGATTTGAACCACCGACCTTTTGGTTACCAGTCAAGTGCTTACCCTATAGTGCCATAATAAAGCTTGGTGACACTTTTTTTTTTTTTTTTTTTTTTTAGTGATGTCCTTCTCTGGTTTTGGTATGAGGATTATGCTTTCTTTGTAAAATGTATCAGGAAGCTTTTGATTCTTTTCTATATTCTGGAATAGTTTGAGTAGAATTGGTATCAGCTCTATTTTGAATGTTTAGTAAAAATTCAACAGTAAAGCCATCTGGGCCTGGACTTTTTTTGGTAAAGGATATCACAGTTTAAAACTTACTTCTCTGATTATTGTTGGGATATAGATATAGCATTAATTTTTCTATGCTGTCCTTGTAAGAGTTAATAATAGAAGTTAACTTCTGTTCTTAACTTCTATGGTTTATCTGTAGATTCTTCTGCATTTTCTAAATATGCAGTCATGTGTCTCTAAAAATCATTCTTATTTATCCCTTTTCAATGCTTTTTAAATTTTCTTTTTCTTGCATTATTTCACTGACTGATTTCTAATACAATGTTTTCAATTTCAGATAAAAGCCTTCAATATTAAACTATAAAGTAGAATGTTTCCAATAGTTTTTTTTCCTTTTTTTTTTTTTAAGATTAAGGAAATTAGTTTCATCAGATTAAGGAAATTAGTTTCCTTTGTGGTGAGTTATTAACTGCAAGGTCAGTGGTTTGAAACAACTAGACACTCCAAGGGAGAAGGCTGAGTCTGTCTGCTCCCATAAAGATTTTGTCTCTGAAAACCTACAGAGTAGTTTCACTTCGTCATATAGAGTTATATGAGTCAAAACCAACTAGACGGCAGTGAGTGGGTTTCTATTCCTAATGTGAAAACTCTTATCATGAATGGATATTGTTTGGATTGAATTGTGTCACTAAAAATATATGTTGTAACTTCTGCCCTGTACACCTGTAACTTTGGTTTCCTTGATATGTTAATGAGTCAGGGTTAGTGGAGGGTTCCTTCTTAAATCAATCATTTCTGAGTTATAAAAGAGATTAAACAAGTAATACAACAAGCAGAGATGGGAGAAAAGACTTGCTAAGCCACATGAAGACCACCCAAGAGCAGAAAAAAAGTTCAAAAGAGACAGGGACCTTCTTCTAGAGCCAACACAGAGAGAGCCTTCCCCTAGAGACACTGCCCTGAATTTGGACTTCTAGCCTCTTACAGTCGGAGAAAACAAATTTATATTTGTAAAAGCAACCAATTTGTGGTATTTATGTTATAGCAGTACTAAGAGAGATACTAAATATTTTCAGATTCATTTTCTATATTTAATCATCTAACATAAGGAGTCCTGGTGCATGAACAGTTAAGTGTCCAGCTGCTAGATGAAAGGTTGGTAGTTTGAATACACACAGCATCTCCAGGGGAAAAAGTCTTGGTGATCTGCTCCCATAAAGACTATAGCCTGGAAAACTTGGTGAGGCAATTATTCTCTGTCTCACAAGATCACTATGAGTCAGAACTGACTCAACAATACCTAACAATCACAATGATATGATATTAAGATCTCTCTCCTTTACTTTGTTACTGTGAAAAATGACCAGGATTTTTTTATTGGTAATTCAAATTTGCATTCATGTAATATATGTAACATGGTCATGATTTATAATACTTTTAATATATTTTATTTGCTTTTCTTGGCTCAAAAAGTCATACGGAAGAATACATTACCAGGCAGTGTTTAAGAAGAATAATGATAATGGAGTTTCTCCACCTTTTGTAAAGTCACAATAATTAATAATTATACATAGGCAGGGCTTGGTACATGATATGGATTATCCCAAGGACAAAAAAAGAAAGTAGAAAAAGGTACGAACATACTGATTTTCTATACATAATAAAGGTTCATATTTCAATGAGAAGAGAAAGGTTGGACTTTTAAAATAAAATTCACAGGGGTAACAAAGAAAAGAAAGATGTAAATTTCACACACATTGGGATAGAAAACAAGTGGTTTAGAAATTCATGAAAAAATTAAATCAAACACTGAACTATACACAAGGATCATGCTGTTGTTGTGAACCTTGAAGTAGGGTTCCAATTCATACTGTCTGCATAGGGTTTCTGAGAGCATTTGTTAGGTTTTAACTGTCAACCTTGTGGTTATCAGTCCAGTGCTTATCCTATAGTACCACATATAGTGTTATGATCCCACAAGGGTCATAGCAGCAATTATTTATAGTAGTCAGAAAGTAGAAAAAATATAAACATCTACAGATCAATGGCATATACGATAAATGTAGTATAAATATGGACGCATAGTAAAATATGGCTTATGCACACAATTGACTACAATTCATCAATGAAAAAAATATAAAGGATTGATACATGGAACATGGATGAGTCTTAAAAATAGTATGCTGTAAGGACATAAACTGAACATTCCAAAATGAAAACCCTAATGTCAGCTCAAACCATATATTCTACCCCTTCCCCCTGCTCCTATCTACAAAGTCCCCTCCTCCTTCTCTACATACAGAAACTTCTTTCTTGTTCTCCTGCTTTAGTTATGCATATGCTATGAAGGAGTCCACAGTTCCCTTCTCCTGCTATACATACCAAACCTTTTTGTTCTCTAGGAAGGGGCAGGCAGTTCTGCATCTTGTTTTTTTCCTACTTCTTACTTGTTTAGCATATCATCCTTAACTGCCCTGATGAGTATGAAGCTTGTATATTCCATGATATAAAAAGACCCTAGCCCACACCCCTTGAATGGAAAAACTTAACTGTCCAGTCTGCCACCACTAGAAACAGCTGTTTTGTTTTCAACTCTTGTAAGTAATTTTCATCATCCATATACCATCTTATTTATTTTCTTTTCTGTAATAAACTAATGTCTCTCAGATTGGGTCCTGGTTGTTTTTTCAGTCTCTCAACACCTATGTACTCAGTAGGTTCTTCCCTTCTGGGCCTGAACCACAACTAAGAAAGCAGTCAGTCACAAAAGATTATACATTATGCAATACATTTGTAAGTAATGGAACTAACTCAATGGCACTTAACAACAACAAAGTTGTTATAAAAAATCTGAATGACTTCACAAAATTTCTTTGCCAAATTAGAGTGGAAAACACATCTTTCACTCAAAATCCATAAATCATAAAAGAAAAACTTGTTAAGATTGGCAACATAAAGATCAAGTTGCTGAGAAGAGATGCTGAGCAGGGAGTGCAAGATTCATTTGGAACTTTTGTGAGCAGCTTTGGCAACAGAAAGTGGTTGGCAGAGCAGATTTACACAGGTGACTGGAAAGGTGTGATTCCTTCTTTCTCCACATGCCCTGCTGGATACCAGAGCCTCTTGGCTGTGAGCCACCCCGTTATAAAAAGGGAGCTAGATGCACTGTGACTGGAAAGGTGTGATTCCTTCTTTTTCCAGAGCCTTTTTTCTGTGAGCCACACCAGAATGAGAATGGGGCTGGCTGCATTGTTTTGGTGCCTGGATTCAGGTGAGCTTGACTTGAGACCTATCAGTTTCTTGTATTATTTGCTTAGTACATAGGCTGAATAAGAATGGTGAAAGAATACAACTCTGTCACACCTCTTTCCTAATTTTAAACCATTCAGTGTTCCCATGTTCTATCTGAACAACTGCCTCTTGATGTACAGGTTCCTCATGAGCACAATTAAGTGTTCCAGAATACTCACTTCACAATGTTCTCCATAGCTTGTCATGATCCACACAATCAAAAGTCTTTGCATAGTCAATAAAGCACAGGTAAACATCTTACTTATATTCTCTGCTTTCAGTAAAGATTCATCTGATGTCAGCAATGATATCCCTCATTCCATGTCTTCTTCTGAATCTGGCTTGA
>NW_006408723.1:4374031-4376016 GCF_000296735.1 Chrysochloris asiatica | reverse complement strand
GTTGCCGAGGTTCCACGTGATCCTTACCCGTCTCTGGCCACACGTCCAGCATAAACAGCCACCAACCGAGGAAGGCAGGGAGGGAGGAGATCAGCTGGGGACCCCATACGCAATACGTTGCCAGCCCACCACCTGCTCTAAGGTGACCAAACAGGATACTATGCTGAGGTTCAATCAAGTTCTTAGGTGTCTTACTCTCTAGCAGGGGTAGCAAATTAGTAGCCACTCAGTGCTCATTTTGAGAATTACTTATATCATAAATTTGAGCATGTAGCTGATGAATATCCACAGACAAGTGTATATTGTTCCACAACCTCCTAAAATGCTGTTGGATTATCTGTATTACCTTTAGAAAAACTTTACTAGCATGGGATATCAAAGATATTGTCCGGTGATTTCTGCATTCCATTGGATAACCTCTTTTTGAAATGAGTACAAATATGAATCTCTTCCAATCAGTTGGCCAGATAGTTGTCTTCCAAATTTCTTGGCATAGATGAGTGAGTGCCTCCTGAGCCGCCTCACTTTCTTGAAAGAATTCAATTTTTATTCTATCAATTCCTGGTGCCTTATTCTTTGCCAATTCCTTCAATGCATGGACTTTTTCCTTCAATTGGGTCTTGATCATATGCTACCTCTTGAAATGGTTGAACATTGACCACTTCCTTTTGGTACAGTGACTCTTTGTACTCTTTCCATCTTTTTTTGATGTTTTCTGCATCATTCAATAATTTGCCCATAGAATCCTTCAATAACAAAGTTGAGGCTTGAATTTTTTCTTCAATTCCCCCAGCTTGAGAAAAGTTGAGCATGTTCTTCCCCTTTGGTTTTCTGACTCCGAATCTTTGCACATTTTGTTGTAATATTTGACTTTATCTTCTCGAGCTGATCTTTGAAATTTTCTTTTCAGCTCTTGGAACTCCTCATTTATTCCATTTGCTTTAGCATCTCTACACTAGAAAACAAGTTTCAGAGTCTCTTCTAACATTCATTTTGATCTTTTCTTTCTTTATTTTCTTCTTAATAACTTTTGAAAAAAGTAGAGTTGACTGTGGTGACACGACTGGAGTAAGCCTCAGGAGTAAAGCCCTTGATGGGCACAACTCAAAATGAAGCTGTAAACATTCATTAATAATTGGAACATGGAATGTACAAAGTATGAATCTACGAAAATTGGAAATTCTCAAAAATGAAATGGAATGCATAAACATCAATATTATAGGCATTATTGAGCTGAAACAGACTGGTATTGGACATTTTAATCTGACAACCACATGGTTTATTATGCCAGGACTGACATATTGAAGAGGAATGGTGTTGTATTAATCGTCAAAAAGAACATATCAAGATCTGTCATGAGGTACAATGCTGTCTGTGATAGGATAATATCCATGCATCTACATTGAAGACCAGTTAATACCACTATTATTCAAATTTATGCATCAACCACTAAAGCCAGTGAGGATAAAACAGAAGAATTCTACCAACTTCTTCAATCTGAAATTGATCAAACAAGCAATCAACATATATTGGTAATCACTGGCAATTGGAATGCAAAGGTTGGAAACAAAGAAGAAGGATCAGTAGTTGGAAAACATGGCCTTGGTGAGAGAAATGATGCTGGAGATTGCATGATAGAATTCTGCAAAACCAATGGTTTGTTCATTTCAAATACCTTTTTTTAAACAGTATAAGAAACAACTATACACTTGAACTTCACCAGATGGAATATACAGAAATAAAATTGACTACATCTGTGGGAAGAGAATGTGGAAAAGCTCCATATCATCAGACAAAACAAGGCCAGCTTGTGGAGCACACCATAAATTGCTCATAAGAAAATTCAGACTGAAGCTGAAGAAAATGAAAACAAGCCCACGGGAGCCAGAATATGACCTTGAATATATCCCACCTGAATTTAGAGATCATCTGAAGAACAGATTTGACACATTAGACAGTAAAGACCAAAGACCAGAAGAGTTGTG
>NW_006408723.1:4373166-4373853 GCF_000296735.1 Chrysochloris asiatica | reverse complement strand
AGTCGGTTCCGACTCATAGAGACCCTGTACAGGGTTTCCAAGTCTATAAATCTTTATGGAAAACAGAAAGCCTCATCTTATCTCCCGCATATACGCATATGTGTGTGTGTGTGTGTATTCCCCTCCTCCCGTTTTTTTCTATTTTAATTTCATTTTTTCTCTTTTATTATTTTCTTTTTCATTGTTGATTACTAATTTATTTTGTTTTGTTTTCATATGTGTGTGTGTGTTACTCCTCTTTTCAATTCAAGAGGAAAGTGCAACTATACTGATACAGTCCAGCCACAACCTTACCCTCTGCTGCTCCACCTAATGGCTAGAGCCAGTACCAGCTCCTATACTACCCAATCAATGATAGACATCAGCCAATAACAGCCAAACCCATGAGAGATGAATGGATAATAGTACACTGGCTTCCATTTTCTAACTACACCCACAAGAGACAGCTGGTGAGAGAGTAAGAACATATCAACATACAATCATCAATTAAATACAACTATACCAAAAGGAACTCTGGTAGCGTAGTGGTTACGAATTAGGCTGCTAACTCCAGGGTCAGCAGTTCAAAACTACCAGCTGTTCCATGGGAGAAAGTTGATGCTTTCTGCTCCCATAAAGATTTACAGCCTCAGAAACCCTGTACAGGGTCGCTATGAGTCAGAACCGACTCCACGGCACATAACCACC
>NW_006408723.1:4367165-4372541 GCF_000296735.1 Chrysochloris asiatica | reverse complement strand
TTTCTACTCCCGTAAAGATTTACACCCTCGGAAACCCTGTGCAGGGTCGCTATGGGTCGGAACCGACTCGACGGCACTTAACAACAACAACAACAACAGTTATATGAGACACCATCAAGAGGAATATTTGACAGGATATTAGAATTCCCGAATAGGTAAAGATAAAAAGCATGGTGATAACTGTCCAAGAGTTGTTGGAAGAAAATTTACCTAACATCATGTAAGATGAGAAGATAAGCATATAAGAAACTGAGTGAACCCCAAGCAGGGTAGATCCCAAAGGAAAAGCACCAAGACATTTAAGAATCAAACTTGCCAAAACCAAAGACAAAGACAGAATCCTGAGAGCTGCTTAGGGAAAACAAAAATTTACCTAAAAACAAGAACCAATAAATTCTGATTTCTTAGTAGAAACCATGCAGGCAAGAAAGCAATGAGATGACAAATATAAAACTCTAAAAGAAAAAAACTGCCAACTAAGAATGTTATACCCAAATGAGATGACCCCTCAAATATGATGGTGAAAATAGGACATTTCTAGATAAGCAGAGATTAAAGGAATTTTCAATAACCAGAGAAACTTTACTACAGGGTGCTCTTTGGACTGAGAGAAGAGTAACTGAGAATCAAGAACAGCAGACAACAACCCCAGATTAACATATACAACAACAACACCCCGAACTCAACCCAGATCTAGAAATATTTAAAGTTAAACACACCTACAAGACTGAAAATAGGGAACCAAAGATATCAATTTATGATGAAGTCAAGTATAAAGCAAAAAGAGGGAATAGTGTAGATACAGAACATCCAAATAGGATGATTTCAGGATAAAACATTTTTGTTTTAAATAGGGTAAAAATTTAATAAACTACAGGGTAACCTCAAAGGTAATTAATGCACCTTCATATCAAAAAAAAAAAAAAAAGGAACATCAGAAAGATTTAGTAAACATTAACACAACAGAAATGAAAATGAATGAATGTCAGTGGATTAAATGTCAAGAGACCGAGAATAGCAGAATGGACAAGAAAACAGTATCCCTCAATATGCTGTCTACAAGAGATGCATCTTACACACAGAGACAGAAATAAACTAAAAATCAAGTGATGGAAAAAATATATCAAGATAGTGGCAATCGAAAACTCGCAGGAATGACATTTTTAATCTCATATAAGATTAAGGCAAAAACCAGCATAAGAGACAAAAAAGGGTGTAATACATCAAGACTAGGGGTCAATTGAACAAGAGGACATAACAATAATACCTATGTCCCCAATGAAAGAGCCTCAAAATGTATAATTCAAACTAATAGAACTGAAGAAATAGACAACTCCACAATAATAGTTGTTGTTGTTAAGTGCTGTAGAGTCAGTTCTGACTCATAGTGACCTTGTATAGGGTTTCTGAGGAGTGGCTGGTGAGCTTGAACTGTTGACCTTGCAGTTCAATCCAACCTTGCAGTCCAGCACATTAGCCCACAGTGCCACACTACAATAATAGTAGGAGATTTTAATACACCACTTTTGATGAGCACAAAACTAGTAAGAAACTCAGCAGACACAGATGAACTAAACAATACAATCAACCCAACAGCAGCACAATATACATTCTTTTCCATTGCATATGGAACGTTCTCCAGAATGGACCATATGTTAGGCCACAAAGCAAACTTCAATAAATTTTAAAGCATTAAAAAATTATAAAGCATCTTCTGAGATCATACTATAAAATTATAAATCAACACTAGGAAGATCAAGGGGAAAAAAATCAAATACATTGAATTGAATAACATCCTGTGTAAAAGTTACTGGATAATAATACAATTAAAAAATGAAATAAAAAAAAAAACCTTCAATCCAGTAAGAATGAAAACAACATACTAAAATGTTTGGGACACAGTAAAAGCAGTGCTCAGAGGGAAATGTATAGCAATAAGCTCACAAATCCAAAAAGAAGAACCCAAATCATCATCTGAACACAATATCTCCAACAATTTGAAAAACAGCAACAAAATAGCTTATTGCCACCAGAAAAAAAAAGAAATAATAAAAGAAAGCAGACATAAATGAAACAAAGAAACAAAAGAATGAATCAACAAGACAAAAAGCTGGTTCTGTGAAGCATTAAAATCTAACAAAAGAAGGAGAAAACACAAATAATATGAAAGAAATGATATGGCTGATTTACAACAGAACCAATGGACATAAAAAGAATAACAACTGAATAATATAAAGAATTGGATTCCAACAAATTAGAGAATCTAGAAGATTGAGACAAATTTCTAGAAACATATAACCAACATAAAAAAAAAAAAAAAAGATGGAAGTAGAAAATCTGAACAGGCCTATAACAAGAGATGGATTGATCAAGGTATCAAAAAATTTCCAAATAAAAAAAGTCAAGTCCCACATGGCTTTACTGATGAATCTGAGCAAACATTCACAGAAAGGAACTGACACCAACTCTATTCAAACTATTTCAGAATACAGAACAAGATGGAAAACTCCCGAATTCATTTTATGAAGCAAGCATAACACTGATACCAAAACCAAGCAAAGACATCACTAAAAAATAAAATTATAGAAAAATCCTGGTGTGGCACTGTAGGTTAATGCTCCAGACTGCAAAACTGTTTGAACTGCAAGGTTGGCGGTTCAAGCTCACCAACTGCTCCTTGGAAAACCAATACAGGGTCGCTATGGGTCAGAACTGACCCAATGGCACTTCACAACAACAATAAATCCCTCATAAACATAGATGCAAAAATTCTCAAAAACATCATAGCCAATAGAATCCAACAATATGTCAAAATATATATATATATCATTATCAAGTGGGATTCATACTAGGTATGCAGGGATAGTTCAATGTTAGAAAAATAATGTAATCCACCACATAATTAAAACAAAGGAGAAAAACAACACATGATCATATCAATTGATACAGAAAAAAATATTTGACAACATTCTACACTCACTCCTGATAAAATCACTCAACTAAATATGAATAGATGGGCAATTCCTCAACATAATTAAGGGTAAATATACAAAGCCAACATCCAACATCACTCTCAATGGTGAGAAACTGAAGCCATTCCCCTTGTGATTAAGAACAAGACAAGCATGATCTTTATCATCATTCTATTCAATATTGTGGAGTCCTGGTGTGGTGCTGTGGGTTAATGCACTGGACTGTAAAGTTGGTTTGAACCTCAAGGTCAGTGGTTCAAGCTCACCAGCTGCTCCTCAGGAACCCTATACAGGATTGTGTTAGGTCAGAACCGACTCAATGAAACTCAAAAACAATAACAACATTCAATATTGTGCTAGAAGTCTCAGTCAGATCTATAAGAAAGGGAAATTAAAGGCATCCAAATTGGAAAAATAAGTAAAATTATATTTTCAGATGATAAGAATCAAGAAGAAAATTACTAGAGAACAAACAAGATGGCGGGTCAGATAGAAGTGCAGTAAAGGAGCTCCGCCAGCAACAACACAGAATACCCAACCAAGCAGGCTCAGTGGATGGTCCCAGAACTCTGAACAACATATAAAGGAATATTTATAAAGTTGGAAGGCTTACATCTGAGGGAATTTGTGGCAGAAGCACGAAATCCATTGCTTTCTAATTTGAGATGCTTAGCTGCTCGAGGAGCCGCCATCTTGGGTGAGACCAAGCAGGGGACGGATCAGAGCGGCCACAGATGCCTGGCAGAACCGCAGAGATAAAGTTGTGGATATTTTTCTCTTTTGGTAGCTGTTAATTGGTCCCTTGCTGTCTGTGCACCTCCATTTGGGTGACTATAGGGGTGACTGAGCTAGTGGGCACCCCAGCCCCACCCTTGGAGGGTTCTACTATGCATGTGCACAGATCTCCTTGAAATTTAAAGAGACAGTTTCCAATTAAAACCAAACTGCCACAGCCGGCCCTGAACTGTTTACAATAAGAAAAAAGACCTTAACGGGGATTGTGAAGTGAGACAAGCAGACAAAAAGGGAAATAGGCCAAAAATTAAATCCTAAGTTATGTCAAAACGACCAAGAGTGGCATCTTGAAATTTCTCAAGAAAAAGAGTAGAAAGGGAAGTCCATTTCCTGATCACATCTACAAGGAGGCAATCAGAAAGCATAAAAAATACAAAAATACATACCCATCTAAGTATTAAGGCCACAGATAACACCTGAAGATGCCCCCCAAAAAAGAAGCAGATGACCATATCTACACATGTCCAGAAACGAGATAAAGTGACTGAGGCAAATGTGCTGGAAGCAGACCTACACTCCATACTGGAAGATGGGCAGGCTTTGGAAATGCCTGAGAAGGAATTCAGAAAAATGATTATAAAATGTATCAAAACACTATACAATGGAGTTGAGAAAAATAAGGAAGAAGTCAGGAAAGTGCTACAGGAACAATCAAGTAAGATAGATACAGCATTGGAAACAATTCAAAACCTACAGAAAGAGGTCCAAACCATTAATAATAGAATGTCAGAAATGGACAATACATTGAAAGGGTAAAGGAATAGAATTGAAGAGATAGAAGCTAGAACTAGTGAGCTAGAAGATAAATCTCTCAACACTACTACGACAGAAGAACAAATACAAAAAAGGATAAAAAAATCTGAAGAAAGCCTAAGATTCATGTTGGATAACATGAAGAGGAATAACATAAGAATTATTGGCATTCTAGAACAGGAACAATCACACAAGTCCACAGAGGAGATAACTGAAGTGCTTCTGGAAGAAATTTTTCCTAACATCATGAAAAGTGAAAAGATATGCATTCAAGAAGCTCAACGAACCCCAGGATGGATAGACCCTAAAAGAAAATCACCAAGACAAATAATAATCAAGCTCTCCAAAATCAAAGATAAAGACAGGATCTTGAAAGCAACTAGGGAAAAGAGAAATACAACATACAAAGGCCAGAAAATCAGATTAAGCTCAGATCTCTCAACAGAAACCATGCAGGCAAGAAGGCAATGGGGAGACATATATAAAACCCTGTAAGAAAAAACTACCACCCAAGAATCCTCTACCCAGCAAAGCTGTCAATCAAATATGACAGTGTAATCAACACATTCCAGAATAAACAGAAGCTATGGGATTTTGTCAAAGCCAACCCTGCTCTGAAAAACATCCTAAAGGAAGTTCTGTGGACTGAGAACCAACAAGAACACACAACTTCTACAGAATGACGTAAATGACAGCATCAACCTGAACTCAGTCGGCAAATGGAAGAGTCAAGAACAGAATGAAATGATAAGAACAGAGGATCTGGGAGGTCAGTCTATGATCAAAACAATTACAATGTGAAAAAAGATAAACACAGAAGAACAGAGATCCAGGTGGTAGGAAGGTCAGGTAGATT
>NW_006408723.1:4364063-4365965 GCF_000296735.1 Chrysochloris asiatica | reverse complement strand
GGTGGCCAGGAGCAGACTTGCAGAATGTGCCCTTTGGAGATGTAAATTATTATATATGCCTGAGTGGGTTCTTTTGTTTGTGTGTTTTTTTAAAAAGCTAAAGTGGACAGAGAGAAATACTGTTAAATGATGGTACATGGAGGGGATTATAATCAATGTAATGAAATAAGGTATATGATCTGTTGAATGTAAAACCGATGATCTTCCCTGTAAACTTTCACTCAATCCACAATAAAAACCTTACAAAAAAAAAAAAAAAAGAAGAAGAAGAAGAAAATTACTGGAACTCATTGATAGATACAGTAAAGTGGCAGGGTACAACATCAACATACAAAAATCCATTGGATTCCTTTACCCTAATAAAAAGAGCTTTGAAAAGGATATCAGTAAAACAACACATTTACAATAGCCATTCAAAAAATTAAATACTTGGGAATACATCTAACCAGAGACACAAAAGACCTATACAAAGAAAATTACAAAATACTGCTATAAGAAACCAAAAGAGACCCGCAGAAATGGAGGAAGATAGCATGTTCATGGACAGGAAGACTTAACATTGTGAAAATGTCAACATTACTCAAAGTAATCTATACATATAATGCAATCCCAACCCAGATTCCAACATCATTCCTTAAAGATATGGAAAACCTGATCACTAAATTTATATGGAAGGGAAAGAGGTCCCAGATAAGCAAAGCATTATTACAAAAGAAGAAAAACTTAGGAGGCCTCTCACTTCCTGATCTCAAAACCTACTACACAGAAGTTAAAACAGCCTGGTACTGGTACAATGAAAGATACACAGATCAATGGAACAGAAGTTAATCCATCCACATATAGTCAACTGATCTATGTATCTTCCATTGTACCAGTACTAGACTTGGATTAAAGACCTAGTTTTCAGTCTAGAACCATAAAAATTATCAATGAAAAAATATCAAATATAACAAAACAAAACAGAAGACAAAAATAGATTCCTGGAACCTACTAAATGTTAGACACCTAAACGAGCAACAAAGGAATTCTCCAAAAGAGTAAAAAGAGAACCTACAGACTGGGTAAAAAAATGTTTGGCAATGATACGCCAGACAAAGAACTGCTCTTTTAAATTTATAGAGCACTTCAACGCCTCAAAAGAAAAGGCAATCAAATTTAAAAATGGGCAGAGGCTATGAACAGTCACTCCACCACGGAAGACATTCAGATGGCCAACAAACATATAAAGAAATGTTCATGATCACTTGCCATTAGAGAGATGCAAATCAAAACAACAATGAGATATAATCTTACTCCAGCATTGACAGCAAAACTAAAAAAGAAAACAACAAATGCTGGTGTGACTGTGGAAAGACTGGGACCCTCCTTCACTGCTGGTGGAACTGTAAAATGGTGCAATCACTGTGGAAAATGGTATGATGCTTTCTCAAAAAGTTGGAAATAGAGTTTCTGTATGACTCAGCAATCCCTTTATTTGATATATACCCTCAAGAATTAAGAGCCATGACACAAATAGATATGTGCACACCCATGCTCATTGTAATACTATTCACAATAGCAATAAGATGGACACTACAGAATGTCCATCACAGAAGAACAGTTAAACAAACTCAGAGAACTTTGGAAAAGAAAACAATTTGAGGCCCTTGAGAATACCAAAACTGTCATTTTGATATGGTGTAAATCAAGAGTGGAGTCCTGGTGTGGCGCTGTGGGTTAATGTGCTGCACTGCAAAGTTGGTTTATAGCACAAGGTTGGTGGTTCAAGCTCACCAGTCACTCCTCAGAAACCCTATACAGGGTTGCTGTAGGTCAGAATTGTTATGCCCAGAATTCAGGGTCCCCAAAGACCACCCAGGAGCCGTGTACCGATGCAAATACATAAGGGTTGTTTAATCAAGC
>NW_006408723.1:4329222-4363653 GCF_000296735.1 Chrysochloris asiatica | reverse complement strand
TATTTAAAATGCTTTCCTGAGCCTGACTAGAGTTTAGTCAAGCAGTTTCTAGGTAGGCAAAATCAGGTAAAATCAGTTTGGTCCTTACAGAATCAATTCAACAGCACTTAATGACAAATCAAGAGTAAGTTCTAGAATTCCTTCCTGTGAGCTATCAAATTGCTGGGCAGTCGTTGTTGTTAAGTGCTGTCGAGTCAGTTCCAACCCATAGAGACCCTGTATAGGGTTTCCAAGAAGTGGCTGGTGAGCTAGGACCCCTGAATTTGAAATTGGTAATAGAAGCTAAGGTGTTCTTGGGTACCTCTGAACTTGCAGTTTGTGTCAGAAGCGAGGGTGGTCTTGGGAATGCCAATACTTTTTAGTAATTCAATGGAGAAGGTATATTCCTCTCAACAAGTGGTACTGGAAATATTACACACACATAAGCAAAGAAAAAAGCAAAACTCATATTAACCTTTAATGATCTCTTTCACCATGAACAGAAATTAATTCAAAATGAACATAGGCCTAAATGTAAGACCTATATGTAAAAAACTTGAAGAAGAAAACACAGGTAAAATTTTTGTAAAGATTTCTGTGAACAAACAAAAACAGCATAACACGTAAAAAATGTTAATCAAAAAATTAAAAACCTTTATTTGCAAAAGGAGCTCTGGTGATATAAACAGTTACTGTAATTTTATGCAAATAATATTCATGCTATATGTTGTTTAGCATGCATATGTGACTAAGCACTGGACTGCTAACCACAGGTTGGCAGTTGAAATCCACCATCTGCTCTCAGAAACCTTATACAGGGTGGTTATGAATTGGATCTGCTTCAACGGCAAAACAACATACATTATGGGTTTTGTTTGTGGGGTTTTTTGCCAAACCCCCTATCCTTCAGTGTTGCAGACCGTGTAAGACTAGTCAGAGGTTCGAGGCCCTCTAGGGCTGAGTGTAACAAATGAGGCCACTGGCAGTTAATGGAAAATTGCTTTCTTCTTAATATTCAGGTATATATATTAAATTAATACACTGGAGCCTTTGAAAATCCACAGATAAATGTGATATTTTCCTAAAGCTGAGACTAAAGGTTGCAAGGTTAAACCTTTCTCCAAAGGATTAACTAAAAATATCTTAGCTACTTCTCGGTTCTTTGTTCTACAGACAAAGAACCCATCCTCCCTAATCCCTTTTCCAGGTGCAGCCCATTCACCTGGGCGTCTCCTGCAGAACTCTCACCTTCCCCCAACTGACCTCAGGGGCTATAGATATGTTAATTGGGCCTGAGAATCCAAGTTGCTGACCTGGGATTCATACCAGTGAAGTACAATGTAAAGTTACCTGAATGTCTGGAAAATTACTGATGTTAGCTGTATCCTGTTTTAGTCCCTCCCAGCTTGGTGTGAAACTCCTCCCCTAAATAAAGCAGAGGCCCGGGCCTCCCCAGGTGTGCATTACTGGTTGGAAGGCATGGAGTAAAGATTGCGGTGCATTACTGGTTGGAAGGCATGGAGTAAAGATTGCGGTGCATTACTGGTTGGAAGGCATGGAGTAAAGATTGCGGTGCGTTACGGGTTGGAAGGCATGCATTAAATATTGCAGGGCAGTGAGTCGCTGCCTGCAGAGGCCATGATGCCTGTAGTTCCAAGCCTGCCCACCAGTGATGTATCCACCCTGGCTTTGGGGTGCCTCATTGTCTCCCTTCTTCTGTTTCTCTGTGTATTCTTTCGCTATCCCTATCGCCGCTGGATCTCCCCTCCTCGTGAACCAAAAACTCGTGACAACTATGTCAGGGTCAGACCCCGGCACTTCAGCAAAGTATTTTTACAAGCACAGTAACAAGTGTTTTCACAGGAACATGTAAAAACATTTAGCAGGTTTATGGAGATACCTAACAGGGAGAGGACAAGATTGGAAAAAACATATAACGTGTGTATTATTGTTGAGGTTAAGTACTGTTTAGTCAGTTCCGACTCATAGTGACCCTGCACAGGGTTTCCAAGGCTGCAAATCTTTATGGGAGCAGAACGTCTCATCTTTGTCCAGCAGAACAGCTGGCAGTTTCGAACTGCCAACCTTGAGTTTAGCAGCCCGATTCGTAACCACTGTGCACTGTGCACAAATACAACCTAAAGGTTGGTGGTTCAAACTCACCAAGTTGTTCTGTGGGAAAAAAAAATCCTGGTGATTGCTTCCATAAAAACTACAGCCAAGAAAATCCTGGGGCAGGCAGTGCCACTGTGTCACATAGGGTTACTATTAGTCAAAAATGACTTGATAGCACCTATCAACTCTTTGCAGGACATATGAAAACTTGAGTCACAAACTGGAAGAAAATACAAGTTTCATTTCAATGAGTCCATTGATAAGTTGATTCTGACATAAGTTGAATACCTCTTTATTTTTATTTCATTGTCTCTTATTATCAGTATCTTTAATAATCTGATGTTTATTTTTGTTTTGGGGGGTTGATAACATTATATGTAAACTTGCAGACATATTCTCAAACATACATATACAAAAAAAAAAAAAAAAAAACACAAAAGAAAAACAGACCATAAAAATTTACTGTGATGATGAAAAAGAGTTGCAAATGGTCTTTTTTATTTTTTAGAATTTGGCTAAGTAAAATTTCAGTTTAATGTTGGACAACACTTTCACACATACAAACAGACCCCCAACCCCCAAAACAGACACCAACTTCATAGACTAAAAATGTGAAATATTTTCTTTTTGGCCTTTTAACTATCTCATATAAACCAACTATTTATAATACACCTAAGTTTTTGTTGTTGGATGATGTTGAGTTAGTTCTGACTCATAACGACCCGAAGCACAACTGAACAAAACGCTGTCTGGTCCTGTGCCATCTTCACAATCATTGTTACACTTGAGCCCAGTGCTGCTGCCATTGTGCCAATCCATCTCGGAGTCTTTCTCTTTTTTCTTGACCCTCCACTTTACCTAACATAATGTCCTTCTCCAGGGACTGTTCCCTATTGATAATATGTCTGAAGTCTAAGAGATGAAGTCTCACTATCCTGGCTTCTAAGGAGCATGCTGGCTGTATTTCTTCCAATACAGATGTCTTTGTTCTTCTGGTACTTTGAATATTCTTCTCCAACACCATAATTCAAATGCATCAATTCTTCTATGGTCTTCCTTATTCATTGTCCAACTTTCACATGCAGATATTGTTGTGGTTAGTGTTAAGTTGTTAAGTTCCAACTCACAGTGATCCTGTATAGGGTTTCCAAGGAGCAATTGGTGGGTTTGACTGCTGACCTTGTGTTTCGCAGTCCAGTGGTGATCCTACAGCACCACATCGGGAGTCCACATGCAAATGAGGCTATTGAAAATACCATGGCTTGGGTCAGGAATACCTAAGTACATACACGAAAAAAGTTACTGGAATGCTCAGAATAAGTTGGTATTTGTGTTGCTGTTATTGTTTTCCTCCTTTAAGATTATAATGAACATAGTCACACAAGCAAAGTCAGAAGTAGGACAGAGAAATATAATCACACTTCTTAATATACAGAGTCAGTGGTGACTATACAGGCCAGTATCAGTTATCATTAATTGTACCAGAAGAAATTTTCAATTCTTACTTGAACCTTAGCAAAAACAAGCTCCCACAAAAGCAACATCAGCACTCCTCAGAGAAAGCTTACTTTCAGAGACCCTTCTAAGATCTTATGAACCAAGCATAATTTCTTCATGTCGACCCGCTCCGGGATCATAGACCATATTATAAATGATCCAGTAACTTCTCTCTTGGCAAAGCTGGGTTATTATTTCTAAGAGAGAAAGAGCACAGATGCCATGCAAATTATACTTTTGAATATTATCAGGACTGAGAAAGATGAGGTTTTCTGTTCTCATAAAGAGTTACAACCTTGGAAACCCTATACAGGGTCTCTATGAGTTGGAACAAATACCACAGCACATAAGCACCACCACCACCATAAAAATGGAGAAAAGACTGAAGTTGAAAAGACTTCATTTTGCTTGGATCAACCATCAATATTCATGGAAGCAGCAGTCAAGAAATCAAATGACATATTGCATTGGGTAAATCTGCTGCACAAGACCTCTTTAAAGTGTTGAAGAGCAAAGATCTCAGTTTGAGGACTAAAGATGTGCCTGACGCAAGCCATGGTATTTTCAATAACCTCATATGCATGCGAAAGTTGGATAGTGAATAAGGATGACCATAGAAAAATTGATGCATTTGAGTTTTGTGTTAGAGGAGAATATTGAAAGTACTATGGACTTCCAAAAGAACAAACAGATTTGTGTTGGAATAAGTACACCCATAATACTCCTTGGAAGCCAGAATGGTCAGACTTTGTCTCTGATACTTCGAACATGTCAGGATGGACCAGTCACTGGGAAGGATGTCATGTTCGGTGAAGTAGAGGGTCAGAGAAAAAGAGGAAGACCCCAATGAAATAGATTGGCACAGTGGCAGCAGCAACAGGCTTAGGTGTAGCAACAATTGTGAGGCTGGCCCAAGACCAGACAGTGTTTTGTTCTGTTGTGCATTTGTTGTTGTTGTTGTCAGGTGCCGTTGAGTCGGAACCGACTCATAGCGACTCCATGAACAGCAGAACGAAACAATGTCCGATCCTGGGACAACCTCACTACCGCTGCCACACTTGAGTCCATCAATGATGCCACTTGGCCGATCCATCTCCTTAGGGGTCTTCCTCTTTTTCTCTGACCCTCCACCTTACCCAGCATGACATCCATCTCCAGCAAGTGTTCCCTCCGGACAATATGTCCAAAGTATGAGAGACGAAGCTTAGCCATCCTGGCCTCCAAGGAGCACTCTGGCTGCACTTCTTCCAAAACAGATCTATTGGTTCTTTTGGCAGTCCATGGCACTTTCAGTATTCTCCTCCAACACCACAACTCAAAGGCATCAATTCTTCTACGATCTTCCTTATTCACTGTCCAGCTCTAGCATCCATATGAGGTTATTGAAAATACCATGGCTTGGGTCAGGCGCACCTTAGTCCTCAAGCTGACATCTCTGCTCTTCAACACTTTAAAAAGTTCCTGTGCAGTAGATTTGCCTAGTGCAATACGTCGTCTGATCTCTTGACTGCTGCTTCCGTGAGTGTTGATAGTTGATCCAAGAAGAATGAAGTCCTTGACAACTTCAATCTTTTCTCCATTGATAAGAATGTTGTTTATTGGTCCAGTGGTGAGTATTTTTGTTTTCTTGACATTGAGATGCAATCCATATCGAAGGCTGTGCTCTTTTATCTTCATAAGTAAATGTTTCAAGTCCTCTTCACTTTCAGCAAGCAACGTTGTATCATAGGGTCACTATAAATTGGTACCAACTTGATGGCACCTAATAACAAACAACAATAACATAGCCCACACTATATAAGAATTTTAAAGAGAAAAAAGAAACATTCTTTGATGGTTGTCAGGGGTAGGAGAAAAGGGAGGGCAGTTCACTGGATAAAGGGTAGACACACGATAACTTGAGTGATGGGTAGGATAATATACAAGAAGGGAAAGGGCAATATACACTTGAGGTTGACAGCAGAATGATGGAGACAATTGAAGACACAGGCAGTTATAAAAGGGCTAAAGGAGACAGGTAAGCAGTTATTGGAACAACAATGTTCTGCAGGCATATAACAGACAGAGGCACTTGCTAAATGAGTATGGTAGGAAGAGTGGAATACATGCTATATATATATATACACACACATACATGCAGAGAAAGAGAGAATTAGCCTTGGCATGGAGTTATGGGTTAATACTTTGCACTCAAGGTCAGTTTGTACCACAAAGTCACCAGTTCAAGCTCATCAGCTCCTCCTCAGAAACCCTATACAGGGTTACTATGGGTCGAAACCAACTCGACGGCACTTAACAGCAACAACAACAATATATATGTATGTACATTTCATATACATATATAAGTATATACATATGAGTAGGAGGAAGAGTGATATATACATATCCATCTATCTATATATATATGTATATATTTTTACACACAAATATATATGCATATATCTATTTCATTCTTCCTCCCACTCTCATGTGTGTATGTATATATCCCACAGTTATGCAAGAGTCTGAAAGATAATATTTTTACATGAGTATTGGTCTTTCCTGCAAACACAAGTGTGAATGTGATGGAGCATACAGTCGGCAAAAAGATAAAAATGTCTTAGATATTCTTAAACATCTTAAGGCAATGAGTAGTGGAGTCTGTGGGCTCAGGACTATAGTCTCAAAGGACACCGTGGTCAATTGGCATAACATATTCCACAAAGACAATGCTCTACTTTGGTAAGTAGCGATGGGGATAAAAGCTAATGAGGAGTTTTCTACGGTGCAGCTATTGGTTTCTCAATGTTCAGAAGAAAGAGTGATAAAAACTGAAGATGGTTGGAATCAGTTAATCCAACGGACAAATGGAACATGTGAACATTAGTCTCCATGACTCTGAGACCAGAAGAACTAGTTGGTGCCCAGCTACCACTACCAACTGATCTGAAAGGGATCACATTAGAAAGTCCCAGATAGAGGTGCAACATGTATGGAACAAAACTCAAAATTATTAAAAAAGACTGGGCTCACTGGTCACAAAGAGATTGGAGTAAACTTAGACTATGGTCCTTGACTGCATTTCAGATCTGGAAAGGAGCTCACATCCATGGCCCAACTTTCAGCCAAGCAGTAGGCAGATATATAGGAGTAACAAAAACACTAGTAAGAAGGTACACTCACTATGAATGATGGAATGGTCAAACATTCAAAATCAAAGGGACAACATGTACCTAATGACAAAGTTGAGAAGGGATAGGAGGGTGGGTGAAAAGGAATCAGGAGCCACAGGGAGGAAGTGGGATAACTGTTGTTTCATGGAATAGACTGCAATCATTGAGATGAAACAAAGTGTATTATTTGTTGAAAGTAAGACTAATGATCTTGTCAATAAAAGAAGTTGAAAAATACTTTACAGCACTTTCATGTGATTGAATGCATACAAACTGTCATCTAGGAATGGGGAGGAAATTAGAATATATGCATGCACATTTGCTTATCTTTTCATAACTACCCAGCAAAAAGACACACAAGAAACTTACAATGAAAGCTGTCTCTTCTTGGATGCAGAAGGCGTTGGGATAGATGCGGAAAGGATGGAAGTAGGATTTTCCAATGTAGACCTCTGCAGATTTTATGGAAGTCTGAATAGATATTATTGACAATAAAAAATAATAGTAGCTGGTATGCAGAGGTGAAGGACACAAACGGCAATGTGTGTTCCCTCTGCTGGCAGTTGTTACGAGTATGCCACAAGCAGAAAACGCCAAAATCAACATGAACTTGAAGAGTCTCAGTTTCATGTTGTGTCAACTAGGACACTTGTCCTTTTGTGATTAGGAGCCTTTATGTTCAAATAACATTTCAAAACTGATACTTAGTTAAAATATGTTGTCGTTATTGTTGTTAGGTGCCGATGAATTGGCTGTGACTCATAGCAACCCGGAGTCCTGGTGTGGTGCTGTGGGTTAATGCGCCAGACTGCAAAGCCATTTGAACTGTAAGTTCAGTTGTTCAAGCTCACCAACTGATCCTCGGAAACCCTATGCAGGGTTGTGATGGGTCAGAGAAAACTCAATGGCACTTAACAACAACATAGCAACCCTGTACAGGGCTTCTGAGGAGCCGCTGGTGGGTTTGAATCACCGACCTTGTGGTTAGCATCAAATGCTTATCCTAAATCAATGATAAACCTGTGACCAGGCAATAAGGTGATTTACTCATCAAAATCTTCACACACAAAGTTCCCACAAGGCCCACACTTATGAGTTTCACAAAATCTAAAAATAACATGTAATTTTCTCAGATAAATCTTTAGAGAAAAAAAGAATGTGAAAAGCCCCCAATTCCTTTTATGAGGCTCCATGATACCACTACTGAACAGGTACAATAGAAACTGTGCTTGTTTATATAAAACAGTGAGATTAAAAAATTAAGGGCTAATTTGCTACAGAAAAAAAAAATTCTAAAAAGACCTCCATGTTGTTGTTGTTGTTATGTGCCGTGGAGTTGGTTCCGACTCATAGCAACCCTGTACAGGGTTTCCGAGGCTGTAAATCTTTACAGGACCAGAAAGCCTCATCTTTCTCCCGTGTAACAGCTGGTAGTTTCGAACTGTTGACCCTAAGATTCGCAGCCCGATTCGTAATCACTATGCTACCAGAGCTCCATAGCATATGTAAAAAGAAACTCAACACACTCATTAGAAAATAAGGTTCACAGGAATTCAGTAATACATTAACATTGGCGAACCCAGGATTAAATGCATAATATTCATAGATTAAAGGAATACAACACATTTTTATTCCAATAGACACTAAAATGTACTCAATGTAACTCAGAACATATCCATGACACCACTAAAATCTAAGCAAACTAATAACTGCAGAGAAGCTACTTGTATGACAAAGGTTATCTTCCCAAACCCAATAGATTAACTGATATTTTTTTGTGTGTGTCTCCTTTTCCATTTAATGCATGGACTCTTACTACAATATAATACAAACTGGGGAATAAAGAAAGAGCTCATCTGAGATTTGTTCATTGTCTGTGGCTCTTGGGAGAGGGTGGAGAGTAGTGAAGGTTCAGCTGTGGTGATACAGAAAGACTGGGGTCACCAGATCTAGCCAGCCATAGAGCAACTTGATTCACTGCCCCAAATTTCAGCAGTGAGCATCAGCTTCCCTAGGGGGACATGGTCCTTTTGCCCTGGAAGAGGCAAAGGTGGTAGCACTTGCCTGTGTGTAACTGTGAAGTGATTATGAGGGCTTACAGTTTTACACAAGTTGAATATATACTCTTTTTTCTACCTTACTCTGTGCCAGGCCGCAACATTCTGGAGGCCCCAGAGAGATCTTAGTCCAGCCTTTCTTACCTGAACTTCACCAGCCTCCCTCCAGGCAGGCTGACCAGACAGCCCTGGGAAGGAGAGGCGCAAGCTGAGACATTCCTGGGCTCCTTCCTTGGGTTTCAGAGTGACCCACACGGAGGGGATGCAAGTCTGATCATCTTGGAAGAGCAAGTACCTGTCCTGGTTTTCCTGGTGAGTAGTGACTCTTTTATGTTAATCTAAATTCCCATCATTCGGACATGAATGGGAATTGACCTGGGACTTCAGTCCACCTGACCTGGGACTCTGGTCCATCTGACTGTGGCCACTTTGCCTTCTTTGTATCTGTCTGTCCTGTCATAACAAACACTAAATATTTCCTTGTCTCTTGACAGGATGAGTGCATGATCAATTGTGTGGGTGTTTGGAAGCAGGTCTTGCTTGCTGAGGACCTGATCTGTGCATCTCCATGGCAACAGTCGCGGAGTCTGAGTGGGCCCTAACCTGCAATTCCATGGTCACATCATAGGGCATAACGGTGACTCATCTCCCCATAAGGAGACTGACCTGGCCCAGGATTATGGGTGGACCTTGGCCAAGACGGACCCAAGTTCCCGAGAGGGACATGGCCAGGCGGACCCCCTCCCCTGTGACCTATATCTTAGATTCTTTTGTCTTTCACTGTTTCACAATTAAGTTCCTCATCTGTCTTCCTATCATTGCCATTCTTGCTTTAGGTCTCTGGACGGTGTCCCACAAAGAGTGGACCTATCTTTCCAAACTACTCTTAGTTAACTGTTTCTTTCTTGTCATCCCTTTTCTCAGGGCTCAGTGTCCCTTAATCCCTGCCTGTCTTCAATGTCCTATTTCTGCCTAGACAGATTTCAATTCTTCTTAATCCTCTTTACTCCATGAACTCTAAACTTCACCTCCCTTTGTGTTCCACAGTGGTAGAGACTTTCTAACATTTTTATATGACCTCCTCCTCCAGGAAGCCTTCGGTCACCACTCTACAGATGAAATCAATTTTTATTTACTCTTTTTCTCCTATTATTATTTTCCTTGTGTTTCCTTACCCCTCAGTCATGGGCCAGTCTCAGTCTCAAGGCACTGTCCTTGACTGCATATTAAAGAACTTTTCCAAGGGCTTTTTGGGAGTTATAGTAACCCATGACCCCCGGTAGGCTCCAACTTCAATTGAGTGGCCCTCCTTTCGAGTTGCCGGGCCATACTCCAGGACTCTGGACCTCCGCCATGTCACTGCTGCATATGATGTCATTATCAGAAAAGCCAGGCCACCAAGATCAATTTCCCTACATAGATTCTTGGCTCCAAATTGCCAAGACCCTCCCTCCCTGAGTCCGCCAATGTGCCCTCAGGGACGGACAATCTCGTAAACTCCTGTCACTCTCGCCATGCGGTGCCAGACAGTACCACCCGTCACAGTTCTCCGAACTCCCCTCTTGCCCCGTAGTCCTCCAAGACCCTGGAAATTCTGCCATTGACACTCCCCACCTCCTCCTTATAACCATTTACCTAACCCCCTGCTCTCCCTCCAGGCCCTGTTCCTCCAGCTCAGATCCCAGCTCCTATTCCCCTTTCCTGGACTCCCTCTCACCACCCCTCACTCACTGCCTGCACTTGCACCAGGTTCCTGAAACACACCCCCTTCTGCCACTCCAAGAAACTGCTCCTGGTCCTGGATTGGGAAACTGCCCCTTCCTGGTTTACGTCCCCTTCTCTTCCACTGACATGTATAACTGGAAAGGATGGAACCCCAGATTTACTGAAAAGCCCCAGGCCCTTACCACCCTTATAGAATCTGTCTTCTGCACTCACCACCCAACCTGGGATGACTGCCAACAATTCCTCATGACCCTCTTTACGCCTGAGGAGTAAGACCACACCCTCATAGCTGCTGAAAAGGACCTCCTTGGTTGCCTCGTTGGCACCCCCCAGGAATGGCAAAATCAGCTCCAGGAGACTCTCCCCCTTGAGCACCTTGACTGGGACCCCAGTACTGACCTGGGGTCCCGTTCCTTCAATTCATTCATACTACTTGGCCCTCATGGCAGGCCTGTGGGGGGCAACCTGGAAAGCTGTTAACTTAAGTAAAACCATAGACATAACCAAGGGGCCCGAGGAATCCCCAGGAGATTTTCTTAAATGGCTGTGCAAGGCTTTCAGATTATATACCCCATTTGACCAAACAGCAGCAGAAAATGCCTGTGCTCTTAATTTAGCATTTGTAGCCCAGTCAGCACCTGATATTTGCCGAAAACTGCAGAAACTGGATGGCTTTCCTGGCATGAACACCAGCCAACTTCTAGAGGTGGCCCAAAAGGTTTTTGCCAACCAGGAGGAGGACTCAAAAAGGGCTTGACAAAAGGAATGCAACGGTGACCATAAGAAACAGACCAGGATCCTAGTAGCAGCCCTTGGGGGCACTTTCAGTACCCGCCTGGTTCTATTCGCCATGTCACCTTAGAAAAAGACCAGTGCACTTACTGTAAGGAAAAGGGACACTGGAAAAATGAATATCCCAATAAGAGGGAAAAACCCAAAAGAAACCAAAGTTCCTTTTTGCAGAGGCCAAGGACTTAGACTAATGGGCCAGGGCTCCTTCTCCCTTGGCTCCTGGGAGCCCATGGTCACGGCAACTGTAGGGGGCCGCCCAATTACCTTTCTTGTTGATACTGGAGCAGAGGTATCAGTCCTCACTAACATACTGAGCCCACCCAAAAGCAAAACCATTACTATTCATAAAACTGGTTCATACCCCTTTCTAGCTAAAAGAAAAGTCCAACTCAGCAGGTCTCCCTCCTTCCTTTGGGTCCCGAGCAGCCCCTACCCTTTAGTAGAACGGGACCTCTTCAAGAAACTTCAAGCCACTATAACTTTCCTGTTCCCTGGTAACCCTGTTCTGGGGCTGGGGACCAAAGAGTGACCATAACCTGAGTAACTAGGAGTGGCTATGCAAATCTGAAACGGGCTGCAAAGCCAGGCACCTGGTGGTAGGGGCAGTGTTCTACTGGTGGGTGGGTGGCAGGGAGTGGGCTGAGTATGCCAATGGAGAAGCAATGGGCCCTCCTGAAAGTGTGCAGCAAGGAACTGGCCAGTGCTCTGAAGAGGGATTCCAGGCAGACGTTTTCGATGGAGCAACTCTGGCCACTACTGACCATCTCCATGCTGCTGGATGCTGCACCTGGTCCATTACAGCACTTTTGGGGAGCCATGCAACTACCTCAACAGCCTCTCCACGGCTCTGAACATCTTGGATAAATATAACTGCCAACTCCTCAGCCCTCAGTGACCCCGGTACTGGCCCAAGGTCAAGTTCAATAACCCTGTCTTTCGCAGTAGCAGTACAGTGGATGCAATGCAGGTGGGCCGGGATGTGCTTCAATTGTATGGCTACACGGAGGAACAGCCAGATGGGCTGAGCTTCCCCGAAATGCAGAAGGAGCCAGATGAACACCAGGTTGCTACAGTCACACTGGTCGTACTTATTACTTTGGGATGGGTAGAGGCATTGCCCACCCATTCCAAAAAGGCCCGGGAAGTAGTCAAATTACTCCTTAAAAAAATCATTCCTAGATATGGCTTGCCCTTGTCAATTGGCTCAGACAATGGACCAACTTTTGTTTCTCAGATCCCACACAACCTTTCTAAAGCCTTGGGCATCACTTGGAAGCTTCATACTGCCTACCAACCGCCCCCAGAGTTCAGGACAGGTAGAACAACAAAATTGTTATCAGTCCTGGTTTTCCTGGAACCCATGGCTTACTTCCCTACTAACCGGAATCGTGGGTCCCCTACTTATCTTATTCATATCATTGTTATTAGGCCCCTGCATCTGTAACTCACTGGTCAGATTTATCCAAAATCGGATAGAATCTGTCAAACTCTTAATACTCTCCCAGAATTATGAACCCTTAAAACAAAATGAAATTTGCTCAACGGTTTGAGCTAGTTACAATTAGAGGAGGAAATGCAGCAGACCTGGGACCCTCTGCCCTGCCCCTCACCCTCTTAGACAAAGAACAGCATGTATTTCCCTGACCACTCTGTGCACATAATAGGAAAACTGCAAAGCTGAAACAAACCTTGCAAAATCGAATAACAGGAAGAGCACTTAGCTGAAAAATTTTCCACCTGGCAGCCAGCAACACCTGCTTGTACACCCATAGGTAACCTACTGTATATAAGCTCACACTTTCAAGCACTCACAGTCAGAGTGGTTTAAGCAATAGCTGACACTCTGTCCTTTGGCAATAACCCTTGCTCTCCTGAGACCTGGGCCTGAGTCTCTTACTCTGCGCCGTGCTGCCACAATTACTCCTGATAAAATGCCCCAAGTATATGAAAGGAAAGACCATTCTGGCTGTGCTTCTTCCAAGACAAAGATTTTTTCATTCTTCTAGGCGTGCATGGTATATTCAACATAATTCAAAAGCATCAATTCTTTTTCAGTATTCCATATTCATGTCCAGCTTTCCCATGCCATGAGACGACTGGAAATACAATGCTTGGGTCAGGTGCATGAAATGTCATCAGTGACATTCTGCTTTTTAACACTTTAAAGAGGTCTTTTGCAGCATATTTGCTCAATGTAATACATTATTTGATCTCCTGAGTGCTGCTTCCATGGACCTTGGTTGTGGATCCAAGTAATATGAAGTCTGTGACAACTTCAATCTTCTCTGCTTATTGTGATGTTGCTGATTAATCCAGTTGTACAGATTTTCCTTTCTTTCTGTTGAAGTGTAATCTACATCAAAGGCTGTAGTCTTTGATCTTCATGAATAAATGCTTCAAGCTCTCTTCACTTTGGACAAGCAAGGTTGTGCTATTTGCATTATCAGAGATTGTTACTGAGTCTTCCTCTGATCTTGATGTTGTGCTTTTCTTTGTATCATCCAACTTTTTGGATTATTTGCTCAGCACACAGACTAAGTATGGTGCAAGGATGCAACCCGGATGCACACCTTTCTTGGTTTTAAGTGGCACAGTATTCCCTTGTTCTGTTTGAAGGATTTCTTGGTCTATGTTCTGGTTTGGCATGAACACAAATAATTATTCTGAAATTCCCATTCCTCCTAATATTATCTATAATCATATCAAGATTACTCCTTTGGTGTCCTAAAAAAATCACCATAACATTCTGAGCTGACCTCTCTACCTTGAATTGAACTGGCTGATCATATCCCCTTTGTTGTCATTGCTCTTTGGATCATTTTGGTAAATTCAAGTTTCATCCCTAGTTATGATTTGTTACATAAAACCATCTTTATTGGTTTCAATTTTGCTTAAAAGACTGATGGAAAGATCAGCTCTTTGAGGAAGTTGATCTTCAAGCAATGCTTTTGACATCCATCGAGCCATACACTTGTGAGGTTCACTTAAAATTGGAAATGCTGAACCATGTGACATCCAAATTCAGTAGCTATTGCATCACTGGTAATTCTATAGTCTTCTCCTACCAGTTTCTAGACCACATTCAGTTTCTTCACTCCTCAAGGCTGACAGTCTTTCCTCTCTTGGCTCATCACTGAGGTCTTTACCATTTTTCCCAAAACACTTGACCTATCTTGACCTATCTAAATATTGTCTTATGCGGGGCAGCTTTTCAGTAAACTTGTTGCAAACTACCTGCCAGTACAGTTGTGACCACTGGTTTCAAAGCAGGTGCTGACACAAGCTCCATCCCTGGTTTGCTTGTGTTTCGAACACATTGTTTAAGAACTCAGTTTGTTTTTAAAATAATGTGTGTGTATATATATATATGGAGTTCTGGTGTGGTGCTGTGGGTTCATGCACCAGACTGCAAAGCCGTTTGAACTGCAAGGTCGGCGGTTCAAGCTCACCAGCTGCTCCTTGGAAACCCTATACAGGGTCGCCAAGGGTCGGAATCGACTCGATGGCACTTGACAACAACAACAAATATATATATAGCTTTGCTTTTAATGCAGATGATTATACAGATCTCATAGGATAGTTGTTAGCTTTACTAACCCAAGCAGCAGGAGAAACAAAGTGTCCTGTAGCATTTATCATTTATCCCTACTAATGACACTACGATGCATGCTTTACAGCTGACATCTACCTCTCAGAACATCATAAATTAGCTATGATTAATATCCTCATTTTCATTTAAGAAATTTTACTCCCAGTTTATTTATATTGTCCCTGACTACAGATGACATGGAATTTATCCTGGTCCTTCTGGTTCCACAGCACATGCCTTCTGGCAAGTTCAAAGTCCACAATAAATATGCACCCGTCGGGCTGCAGGGTGGAACAGGGCATGGGCCCAGCACCACAGGAGTCCTCACTGAGCACTTTTTGACAAGGGATCAGTCCTCCTGCGCCCTGGAAACCTGCGGGGACGTAGGTCTCCCCTACGCTTTTCCAGGGCGCTGGGGACCTGTCCTGGGGCTTCCCAGGGCTTCCCGCTCCCGCCCCCTTGGG
Organism: Chrysochloris asiatica; assembly: GCF_000296735.1. Lineage (NCBI taxonomy): Eukaryota > Metazoa > Chordata > Mammalia > Afrosoricida > Chrysochloridae > Chrysochloris > Chrysochloris asiatica. Next base: position 4,348,283 of record NW_006408723.1, on the reverse strand, counting down.
CAAAAGCGAACCCGTAGAGTTGGTCTCCAAGACGCGTGGAACCCTAGTCCCTGTGAGCTTTCACCCCGCAAGTCCGCACTGTCTACTCCGCGTACGCACTGAAGCTCTGTCATTCCGCTAAATCAAGAGACGTGCAAGGCGGGACATGCGCAGTAGGATCGAACAGGCCTGTCAGCGTTCTGTACTGAAAACCAGCGCGATTCAAAACTACATTTCCCATAAACCTCCGCGCCAGGGCTTGTGGTGCGTTTTACCCACTTTTTGTACTGTTGGAGACTGTGAAAATTACGTTTGGTCTGTATATTAGAAATATTAAGGAAATTTACAGTTCCTCTTGTTAATCACGAAATTATAACGATGTAGAAAAAGGTTTTATACATATAGGAATGAAACGTGTACAACTAAAATATTTAGGATTGAACGTATATATCTCTAATTTTTTTTTTTTTTACTTTTCAGTCAAAACAAGCAAATAAATAGAGCATTGATGTTGTTAAGTGCCTCTCACTCGGTTCAGACTTATAGAGACTCTGTATAGGGTTTCCGAGGCTATAACTCCTTGAAGAGCAGAAGCCTCATATTTCTCCTGAAATAGGGCATTAAGATGCTCTAAATTGGAAGGCATACATACATTTATACTTATTTCATGACAATCTAACTTTTTTGTTTGAAAATAATTTGCAAAACAAGTTTACTTTGAAAACGGAATTTAAGACAAACATAAAGAGATTTTCCTCTACTAGTGGGTTAATGCGTCAGACTGCAAAGCCATTTGAACTGCAAGGTTGGCAGTTCAAGCTCACCAGCTGCTCCTCGGAAACACTTTCAGGGTCGCTATGGGTTGGAATCAACTCGACGGCACTTTACAAAAAAAAAAAAAAGTGTGCCTGGATAAGCCCTGGATTGCAAGGTCAGTTTGGATAGCAAGGTCGGTGGTTCGAACTCACCAACCACTCCTCTGAAATTCTATATAGGGTCTCTGTGATTCAGAACCGACTTGACGGCACTTAACAACAACAACAATGTGTCTTTTTAAACTGAAAGCTACCAAGATAAATCTAGCCACATAGGAATATACTTGGGAACAAGTCTGTAAAACGTTAATAAAATGGTAAAAAAAAAATAATGATTTAAAAAAAATAAAAGAATAATATAAAAAGAACACTATCTATGACTATCTTGTTTACCTGAGGAAGAAAAAAACAAACCCAAACAGTCTTTTCGAAAGTAAGTGAGAAGCAAAAATGCTCACAATGAAAATAAGAAAATGGTTATCATGAAAATAATTCATTTCCTAAGAGACAATTCTACTCAATTAAACCTTACGCGAACAACTTCACGTCTTAATACCCAACTAAGGACCAAATCAAACCAGTCTTTGTCGTTAAGTCAATTCTGACTCATTGTGACCCTAAATAAGACAGAGTAGAACTGCCACGGAGTTTCCAAAGCTGTAATATTAATGAAACCGGACCAATAAGCAACATCATGATTGATAAATAGAGAGAAGATTGACGTAGTTAAGGACTTTCTTTACCTTGGATCCACAATCAACAGTCCCAGACACATCAAGCAGGAAACCAACCAATGTATTATTGGATTGCACAAATCTTCCTCAGAACACTTCTTTTATGTGTTCAAAAGCAAAGATATCGTTTTGAAGACTAAGGTGATCCTATACCAAGCCATGTTATTCTTAGTTGTGTCATATGCATGGGAAAGCAGAAATGAATAAGGAAGACAGAATAATTAATGCCTTTGAATTAATGGTTTGGTGAAGAATGTTAAATATCATATGGACCATCAGAGGAACAAACAAATCTGCTTTAGGAGTACAGAATGTTCCTTAGAAGCAAGGATGGTGAGACTTTATCTCATGTACGTTGGGCATGTTATCAGGTGGGACCAGTTCCTAGAAAAGGACATTATGATTGGTAAAGGGTCAGGGAAAAAGAGGAAAACCCTCAGTGAGGTTAATTAACACAGTGGCTGCCACAATGGGCTCAAACATAACAATGATTGTGAGGATGGCATAAGACTGGGCAGTGTTTCCTTCTGTTGTATGAATCAGAGATGACTTAATGGGACCTAACAACAATCTTTACAGAAACTGACATGGAGAGCTGGTGGGTTTGAATCAGTCCAGTGCTTTAACCACTGTGCCACCATGACTCCAAATTAAGGATATGTGGATGTAATAGTGTAGGAACTTCTTTTTAGTAAATTTTATATATTGAGCATGTTTTTAGTCAATATTATTTTATAATATCCATTATTTCTTATTATACAATGATAGGTGAAAAATTGGATACAATTAATGTTGGGGTGGAAAAATGGAGTGAAGTAATCAAAAAGTTAGTGTTATTGTCTCAACAGAGATCAAAGCTTTACTTCTCGCCTTTGTTCCTAGTAAATGATTGCCCTAGCCCTGCCTGGGACCCTAAGCCCTTCCGTGCCCCCAGAGCCCACCCTGAGTGGGTGAGCTCTCCCTAAACCTGCACCACTTAATCCAAGTAGTAGGCCTTCAGGGGCAGAGGTTGTAGCATTGGGGGTTGGGGGCTGGGCCCACCGAGGGAATATGGTGATTGGGGGTTCCTGGGCGCATGGAAGTTTTATGGTATGGGGGTGTCTGTAGGGACTGTGGTAATGGGGGTGGGGTCTTTGGCCCATGGAAGGGCAGGTCTTGCTCTGCCTGTGTCTCTGGGTCCTGCCACTGCATCTTCCTTATGTGTTGTATGCCTAGTTCCCCAAGGACTGAGCATGTCCTCCAGTTTCACATGAGTGGGATCCTTTGAGGCATTTGTCCATGGTTCCAAAGTGTGTAATGAATCGTAGAAAAATACAGATGCTAGCATATCTAAATAAGGAGATATGATGGACTGAATAAGCATATCTGAATAATCAGTGGACTGCTAATGTCACAGTATGGGTGAAGCATCCTGGTTCAGTCCTACTGTCCCTGCAAAGAATTGGTAAGAGTAGGCACAAAACACACATGAAAGGAACCAGAGAGACGAGTTTAAGCAAGCAAGAAGATTTATTAAGTACATACGTTCTCACAGAGAGAATGGGCTTTCTACCTTGTGAGTGAGGTAGGAGTATTGAGTGAGTTCCTGGTTACACTTTTTATGCTGCTTTCTCCTGGGGTGAGCGCTGGGTCTCCTGATAACTGTCTCCCAAGTCCTACTTTTTTTCTCTCAGAATTTAGGGCCCATAATTGTTCATTTCTTCTTGGTCTGATGTACTTCTTTCCTGTTGTAATTGTATTCATGAGCTAACCATAATGCTGATTTATTACAGTGGTATTATAATTAGTTCCTTGTTCACATCAGATCAGTCCAATTCTACTCTGTGCATTCCTTAATTTTGGTGAAAGTCCCCTTTTCTAGTTTTCCTTTTACTAGACTCTTCCTAATAGGTTAGGCTGTTTCCTGCATTCTTTGTAGTTGATCTGTGGCTTTTTACTTCCTCCATGAGAGGGAGGCTTCTCACATACCCAGCAATTTTTCAGGTTCTCTCCTTTATTAAACTTACTGGCCACATTCACTATGACCCGAGGCTCCTCATGAGATATTTTGATGGTTTGAGCAGGAGTTGTCATCCTTGGGCCCTATCAGCCCTCAGGTTCTTCAGTGGCCAAGAGGGTCTTGTGACTTTCATCGTGCTCCCTGGGGAACACGGGACAGTTACACACCCAATGCCTAGACTTACTACATCAGGGACGTGATCCTTTAGGGACCAGGTGCTTTTTCATTGGGATTCAGCACTTCTGATGATGGTATCCGGTTTTACACAGTGGGAGCAATTGTTGTTCATCTTCTTGCCCGGATCAGAGGCGGTAGTTCGGTTCTGAGCCATTAAAACTGATCCAAGAAGCTTAGCCTTGTGGTGGTCCCTCCCTGTCACCTCCATATCCTGATTCTTGCATACAGTGGTGGCTACTTCTAGAAGTTGAGACAGGAGAGCTTGGGGACCTAATGCTAATTTTTTTACTTTTCTGCAGATGTCAGGAATTGACTGGTTGACAAAAGCAGTATTTATAACTATGGTAACTTTGGATGAATAGGGGTCTATATACGTATATCTCATGACAGCCTCAACCAGTGTCCTATAAAGAGGGCTAGCTTTTTATCCTTCCCTTGAATGACTTCTGTTAATTTTGAAAAAAATTTGCAGGCTTACTCTGAATCTTTTTCATTCCTCCCAGGAGACAAAATATCATGTGGTTCCTTGCACAGATTCCACAGGGGATCTGACTGGGGGCTGCCATGTTCCCAACTGGTAATGTCTGTTGGTGAACATGTAAATTATCTCTGTATGCTTGGGCAGCTGGCCAGATATGGGTTTTTTGTTGTTGTTCTCTGTACAACATCTAGAGGGGACCACTAGATGTATTTTCCAAGTTAGTTCAAAAGTCAAAGTCAATTGTTCAAACTCTTCAATAAACTTAGTGGGATTTTCTGAAAAGCTCCCTGGCTTCTTCTTGCACTGTTTCAAGTCTGCCATAGAGAATGGTACATGGACCCTAACAGGTTGCCCGCTGGCCCCTGAAACCTCTAGCAAAGGTTAGAGAAAAATGAGTAGTATGGGGGAGGGCATGATCTTAATTTCATCTTCTTATGTTCTTTAATTTTAGCAACTGTTTTCAGTGGCTTTTTTAGGGGACTCATTTCTATACAACATTTGCATCTTTTGGTGTCTTCTTTGAAGTATACAAAGACTTGAACTTAAGGCATCTCTGACCATTTGTCTTCCCTTCTACAGAATAATTGTGAGAGTGTTATAATTTAGGCTTCTGTTTACTGGCCATTTTTCTTGCTTCCCCCCTCCCCAAGTTAATATTGGGGCCAAGCAATATTACAGAAAAGTATTAAGATATTGTTTATTGGTCCAGGCATGAGCACTTTTGTTTTCTTTACATTGAGCTGTAATCCATTCTGAAGGTTGTATTCTTTGATCTTCATCAGTAAATGCTTCAAGTCTTTTTCACGTTCAGCAAGCAAGGTTGTGTCATCTGCACATCTCAGGTTCTTAATGAGCTTTTCTCCAATCCTTCATATAGTCATCTTCATGGATTGTTTGCTCAGCATACAGATTGAATAAATATGTTGAAAGGACACAACCCTTATGAACACCTTTTCTGATTTTAAAGCATTCAGTATCCCCTTGTTTGAATAACTGCCTCTTGGTCTATGTATAGGTTCCACATGAGCACAATTAAGTGTTCTGGAATTCCCATGCTTCACAATGTTATCCATAAGTTGAATGATTTTGAATAGTCAACAAAACACAGTGAGTATCTTTCTGGTACACTCTGCTTCCAGTCAAGATCCATCTGATGTCAGCAATGATATCCCTCATTCCACATCCTCTTCTTATCCAGCTTGAATTTCTGGCACCTCCCTGTCAGTGTACTGCTGCAAACATTTTTAAATTATCTTCAGCAAAATTTTATTTGCATGTAATTATTAATAATATTTTTTTTGATAATTTCCACATTTAGTTGTGTCACCTTTCTTTGGAATAGGAACAAATATACATCTCTTCCAGTTGGCCAGACAGGTATCCTCCAAATTCTTGGAATTTCTAGGATGTGTCATCAGCACTGCATCAATTTGTTGAAACATTTCAATTGACATCAACTACTGGAGCCTGGTAGTTTGATAATGCCTTCAATGCAGCTTCTATGTATTTCTTCAGTATTATCTGTTGTTGATCATATGCTATCGCCTGAAATGTTGAGCAACTAACTTTTTATCATTTAGTGACTCTGTATTTCTTCCATCATTTTGATGCTTTCTGAATCATTTTTTGCCCAGTACAACTTGAGGCTTGAAATTTTTCTTCAGTTGTTTCAGCTTGAAAAATGTGGTACTGGTTCTTCCCTTTTGGTTTTCTAACTCTAAGTCTTTAAAATTTCATGATAAGATTTAACTATAATGTCTGACTTTGTCTTCTCAAGTTGCCCTTTTAAATCTTCTGTTCAGCTCTTTAAAAAAAAAAAAAAAAGACTTTTTTTTTACTCCAAGTGAATTTATCTTACTAGTGTTTTTACATATTACCTTCCTCATCACCCATGTTAACACATGTCTACCCTATAACTGAAGATCAAAGAGCACAGCCTTCGGTATGGGTTGCATCTCAATGTCAAGAAAACAAAAATCCTCACCACTGGACCAATAAACAAAATTCTTCTCAATGGAGAAAAGTTTGAAGTTGTCAAGGACTTCATTCTTCTTGGATCAACTATCAACACTCGTGGAAGCAGCAGTCAAGAGATCAGACAATGTATTGCATTGGGCAAATCTGCTGCACAGGAACTTTTTAAAGTGTTGAAGAGCAGAGATGTCAGCTTGAGGACTAAGGTGCGCCTGACCCAAGCCATGATATTTTCAATAACCTCATATGGATGCGAAAGCTGGACAGTGAATAAGGAAGATCATAGAAGAATTGATGCCTTTGAGTTGTAGTGTTGGAGGAGAATACTAAAAGTGCCATGGACTGCCAAAAGAACCAATAGATCTGTTTTGGAAGAAGTGCAGCCAGAGTGCTCCTTGGAGGCCAGGATGGCTAAGCTTAGTCTCTCATACTTTGGACATATTGTCAGGAGGCAACAGTTGCTGGAGAAGGATGTCAGGGTGGGTAAGATGGAGGGTCAGAGAAAAAGACGAAGACCCCCAACGAGATGTATCGGCCAAGTGGCATCATTGATGGACTCAAGTGTGGCAGCGGTAGTGAGGTTGGCCCAAGATCGGACATTGTTTCATTCTGCTGTGCATGGGGTAGCTATGAGTCGGTTCTGACTCAATGGCACCTGACAACAACAACAACAACCCTCTAACCAGTGAATTACTCTCCCTTCCCTCTTACCCCTTATAACCTTCAAATAATGTTTAATATGAAAACCTTTTCTTGACTTTTTACAATAGTGGGCTCATAGAATATTTGTCTTTTGTGATTGACTGATTTTACTCTTTGACCAGAGGGACTTCGGCTCCCATGAACAGTGTCCAGCCCAGATCGAGGGTCATTATTTACCCCATCCTTCATGCCCCATGTTTTGCGGCGCCATTTATGTTGGGGACCGGCCTCGACCCGAGTGTTTGGTTCACGAGGAGGGGATATCTGGCGGCGATAGGGATAGCAGAAGAACACACAGAAAGACACAAAGAGAGAGACAAAGAGACACCCCGAAACCAGGGTGGATGCATCACTGCTGGGCAGACTTGGGACTACAGGCATTGTGGCCTCTGCAGGCAGCAACTCACTGCCCTGCAAACTGTACTGCATGCCCTTCAAGCTGTAATGCACACCTGGGCCAGCCTGCGCCTCCGTTTTATTTAGGGGAGGAGCTTCACACCAAGCTGGAAGGGGCTAAGACAAGGTACAGCTAGCATACGTAATTCTCCCAACATTCAGGCACCTTTACATCGTACTTCGCAGGTTCGAATTCCAGGCCCGCAACTTGGTTTCTCAGGCTCAATCAACATATCTGTAGCCCCTGAGCTCAGTTGGGAGAAGGTGAGAGGGAAGGTCAAAAGGCTTGGGAGGAGTCCCGCTGTTTTGGCTTCCTGAGCCAGGTTTTCAGGAACTTGGCTGAATAGCCTGCACCTGGGACAGGTTTAGGGAGGATGTCCTTTTGTCTATAGAACAAAGAACCAGGAAGTAGCCAAGCTACTTTTAGTTAATCCTTTGAAGAAAAGCTTAACCTTTGAAACCTTTACAGTCTTGGCTTAAGGAAAATATTACATTTATCTGTGGATATCAAGGCTTCATGTCTTCATTTGGTAAAAAACATCACTAGATACTAAGATGAAAAACAATTTGCCATAACTGCTAAGTGGCTAGAATCTGTTCCTCAGAGCCTGTGGCCTGCATTGTCTGCAACACTCGGGCCCAGTGGGCTCTGAACTTCTGACCAGCTTTACACGATCTGCAACAAGCATAATGTCCTCTTGGTTCATCCATGTTATGCAGTGTTGCTCAGATTCGTCTATATTCTTCAGTGTTGCATTGTGTTCCATTGTGTGTGTTTACTAAAGTTTAGTTATGCATTCTTCCGTTGATGGGCATTTAGGCTGTCTCCATCTTTTTGCTATTGTGAATAGTGCTGTGACTAACATGGATGTGCATATATCTATTCATGTCACGGTGCTTTTTTCTTGAGGATATATACCAAGTAAAAGAATTGCTGGGTCATACTGTATATCTATTTCCAACTTTTTGAGGCAGCACCATACTGTTTTCCAAAGTGGTTGCACCATTTTACAATACCACTAGCAGTGTAAGAGGCTCCCAGTCTCTCCACACCCTTGCCAGCATTTGTTGTTTTCTGATTTTTGCTGCTAATGATGGGGTGAGATGATGTCTCATTATTGTTTTGATTTGCCTCTCTTGAATAGCTAATGATCACAAGCATTTCTTCACATGTTTATTGGTTGCCTTCTTCTTCTCCAGTCATTTTCGCTTTTATACATTCAAAAGCAAGTTTCAGATTCTCTTCTGGCATCCATTTTCATCTTTTCTTTATTTCCTGTTTTTTAAAATGACCTTTGCATCCTGCATATATGATGTTCTTGATATCATCCCACAACTCTTCTGGTCTTTGGCCATTAGTATACACTGTGGCAAAATCTGTTCTTGAGATGGTCTCTAAATTCATGTGGGATATACTCTGGTCATATTTTATCTCTCATGGACTTGCTTTAATTTTCTTCAGACTCAACCTCAACTTGCATCAAATGACTGTCTGTTCCATAGTTGACACCTGACCTTGTTTTGGCTGATGATATTGAGCTTCTCCAGTGTCTTTTCTCACAAATGTGTGTTCCAATTGGTAAGGTATGGTGGATGTTATCCTTTCACAGACAGCATTGTACTTCAAGACAGATCTTGGAATATGCTTTTTGATGATTAATGTGACCCATTCCTCTTGCATTTGTCATTCTTGGCATAGTAAACCACATACTTATCTGATTCAAAATAGTCTATACCAATACATTTCAGTTCACTAATCCTGGTATGGTGCTGTAGGATAAGCACCAAAAGGTTGGTGGTTCAAACCCACAAGCCATTCCTTAGAAAACCCTATACAGGCTTGCTGTGAATCCAAACCGGCTCAACAGCACTTAATAACAATACCAGCAATTCCTAAGACATTTATCTTTGTGCATTCTATTACATTTTTGATGACTTCCAATTTTCCTAGATTCATATGTTGTCCATTTCACGTTCTGATTTTTAATGGATGTTTGCTGATGTTTCTTCTCATTTTGGGTTTTGCCTCAAAACATGAGAACTTTATTCCACCCACTTCAATAAGGTCTACTCTATTTTGAGGCTGTAGCTCTTCCTCAGTTTACTTTGAGTGCCTTCCAACCTGAGGGGCTCATTTTCTAGCACTATAATACACAATGTTCCCTTGCTATTTGTAAGATTTTCAGTATCTAATCCCTCAGAGTCGTGGTGTGGTATTGTAGAAAAAGCATTGGACTGCTCAAACCCACCAGCCACTCCTTGGAAACTCTATAAAGGGTCCCTGTGAGTCAGAACTGACTAGATGGCACTTAACAACCACAGCAATCATCTATTATAGTCTGATAGACTGGAAGCTCTACTTAAACCTACCCACTATGGGTGCTCCTGCAAGTATCTGGTGGCATAGTTCCCAGCAACATGCAAGCCACCACAGTACACCAAATTTACAGATGCGTAGTGGGGACAACCAACATTGGTAGCCTGATACTGCCCATGGTATGTATATTTCCATGATGAATATAGGCAGTCAGTACTAATCAGGGAGCTTCTGAGTGTGGTGCCTGTTCAGGGGAGAGAGAGGTGTTAGACAGTGTTCAGTTGTAGGAAGACAGCAGTCACTCCTGCCTGGGTATAACCCACAGAATTTCCTCTAACCTGTCACTAAGATTGGAGTTGCTGCTGATTAGTGGTGGAAGGCAGGAGATAGAGCTGTGGATTCTTAAGGAAACAGGGGGGTGGGGGTGGGGAGACCATCTACAAACTGCAGTCAGTACATATGTAAGGTATCAGTGTGTGAAAAGAAAGATGAAGAAGAGGATTCAAGATTCTGACAAAGAAACTTGATTTATTTGGAAATTTTAACCATTGTCAGCCCTGTGGAGTTATTGCTGCTGTTGGTGTAGTGGTGTGCTGCAGAGCCAGTTCTAACTCATAGCGACCCTGTGTAGGGCTTACAAGGTTGTAAATCTTTATGGAGCAGAAAGCCTCATCTTTCTCCCCCAGAGCAGCTGGTAGATTCAAACTGTTGACCTTGAGATTATGCTCGTAATCCACTATGCTATAAAGGCTCTTTATAAAGGATTATGCTCGTAATCCACTATGCTATAAAGGATCTTAAACATACAAACAAAATGATAGGTCCAGTTTGGGATCAGATAATGACAAGAAACTTGTGGTGTGAATTTCTCAGACTCACAGCTGTTTGCAACTAGACCACTAGGTGGTAGGAGAGCGCTGTGCTGTTACACTGAGGTTTAAAATCAGCCTAAACTAACACATTTTATTTTTAAATACTAGCAAGATTTTGGAGAGTTTTGTAAGATAAGCACTGGACTAAGAACCACAAGATTAGCGCTTTGAGCCCACCACCAGCTCCACTGGACAAAGACGAGGCTTTCTGCTCCCTTAAAGATTTATAGCCTTGGAGTCTTCAACAAGTTCCTTGGCCTAGAGGAGGGTCCATGAGAAGGAAATAGGTACCGTAAGGTTGGGTGAGGTGGTGGAAGAGGCAGGGCTGGTTGCTTGCCTCACTCTCCATAACTTTGGACACCAGGGCTCTATCTGTCTTCCCCACTAAATTCAAGGCCAGGGTGTATTTTTGATCCAGGATAGAGGCTTAAGCCAAAGTGGCTTTTTAACCTAAATATATCTATTTCTCATTAAAAAAATAATAAATTTACAGCCTTGTAAACAGAGTGGCTGTGAGTCCACACTTAACTACAACAACTTAACTGCAGTGGCTTGGTGGCAAAATGAAAGATGAGCAATTCAAACACAACAGCCACTCTGCGGGAGATGTCACAATCAGTTTAGGTAAAGATGTATAGCCATGGAAACTCTAGGGGCCAGCTCTACTCTGTCCTATAAGTAAGAATAGACTCTCTTGTTGTTGTTGTTAAGTGTGTCAAGTTGGTTCCAATCCGTAGTGACCCTGTATAAAGTTTCCGAGGAGCAGATGGTAAGATTGAACTGCCAACCTTGCAGTGCCACACCAGGATTCCTTTGGCTAGTTAGTAAACTTTTGCTATTTTGTCTCATGCATATTGTCTTGCATATTTTCTGTTGTATTATCTTCTTACTTGTTTTCTCCATGGATACGAATATCCCAATGAAAATGGTTGTAAGTCATTTCTCAGATTTATCCTCCTATTAGTAGAGGTCTTGTGGTTACAAGTCAGGCTGCTAACCTCAAGGTGAGCAGTTTAAAACTACCAGTGGTTCCTTGGGGTTTCTGTTCCTGTAAAGATTTACAGCCTCAAAAACTCTATGCAGGGTTGCTATGAGTTGGAACCAACTCCATGGCACACCACCACCTGAATCATTACTGGTGTAGGTGGATGTCAAGACTGGACCTTCAAAACCACTCTCACAGAAAATAGGTGTTCTTACTCACTCATTCATTCACTTATAATAAGATCACTTCCCCCAAAGTTTAGCACCAATTTAAGAGGAAGAATTACTTCAATAGCCTAAGACAGAAGGAAAATCAAATATATTTAGTTGACAGTGTTCAGTTGTCTATAAAATATTCATGTGCTCAGCAAACTTGGATCAGTTATCTACTTTGAGCAACAAAGATGAAAATAAATCACAGTAGATTTAAGTAAAGCTGGTTGTTATTGTTTGGTGCCAGCAAGTCAATTCCAACCCATAGTGACACTATGCACAACAGAACAAAACACTGCCCAGTCGTGCATCATCTTCACAATCATTGTTATACTCGAGCCCATTGCTGCTGCCACTGTACCAGTGCATCTTATTGGGGCTCTTCCTCTTTTTTGCTGACCCTCCACTTTGTCCTTCTCCAGGGACTGGTCCCTCCTGATAATATGTTAATATATCCAAAGTATGAAAGATGATATCTGGCCATTCAGGCTTCGAAAGAGCATTCTAACTGTACTTCTTTCAACACAGATTTACTTGTTTTTCTGGCAGTCCATGGTACTTTTCATATTCTTCTTCAACACCACAACTCAAAGGCTTCAATTCTTCTAAGTCTTCCCTATTCATTGTACAACTTTCACATGTAAATGAGTCACCAAAAGACCATGGTTTCAGGTCAGGTGCATATTAATCCTCAAACTAATATCCTTGCTCTTGAACATTTTAAAGAGGTTTTGTACAGCAGATTTACTTAATGCAATTTGTGATTTGATTTCTTGACTGCTGCCTCCATGAGCATTGATTGTGGATCCAAGCAAAATAAAGTCTTTGACAAGCTTCAAGCTTGTCTTCATTTATCATGATATTATTTATTGGTCCAGTTGTGAGGAGCTTTGTTTTCTTTACATTGAGGTTCAATCCATACTGAAGGCTGTAGTCTTTGGTCTTCATTGGTACGTATTTTAAGTCCTCTTCACTTCCAGCAAACAAAGTTTTATCATCTGCATATGTCAGGTTGTTAATGAGTCTTCCTCCAATCCTGATGCCAAATTCTTCTTCATATAATCTAGTGTCTCAGGTTGTTAGCTCAGCTTACATATTGAATAAGTATGGTGAAAGGATACAACTCTGGCACACATCTGTCCTGATGTTAAATCACTCAGTATCTCCTTGTTCTGTTCTAACAACTGCCTCTTGGTCCATGTACAGCTTCCCCATGAGCCCAATTAAGTGTTCTGGAATAATCATTCTTTGCAATGTTACCCATAGTTTGTCACAGTCCACACAGTCTTTGCATTTTCAAAAATGCACAAGTAAACAACTTTCTGATAGTCTCAACTTTTAGTCAAGATACATCTGACATCATCCCTCATTCCATGTTCTCTTCTGAATCCAGCTTGCATTTCTAGCAGTTTTCTGTTGATATGCTATTGCAACTCTTTTTGAATTATCTTAAGTAAAATTTTATCTGCCTGTGGTATTAATGATATTGCTTAATGAGCCCTGCATTCTGTCGGGTCACCTTTCTTTGGAATGGGCACAAATATGCTTCAAATAGGTTGGCCATGTAGCTGTCTTCTAAATTTCTCCAATGCTCCATCAGTTTGTTGAAATATTTCAGTTTGTATTCCATCAATTCTTGGATCCTTATTCTGCCAATGCCTTCAGTGCACCTTGGACTTCTTTCTTCAGTACCATTGGTTCTTGATCATATGCTACTTCTTGAAATGGTTGAACACTGACCATTTCTCTTTGGTACAGTGACTCGTGTAATCCTTCCATCTTTGTCTGATGCTTTTTTGCATCATTCAATATTTTGCCTATAAAATCCTTCAATATTGCAAGTCTAGGTTTAAATTTTTTCTTCAGTTCTTTGAGCTTGGTAACCAGGGGTAATAAAAACTCAATGCACTGTCTTTGTACCAATTATCTTTATAACAAGCAAAAGCCCATCTTTGTTGTTAGCTGTCATTGTGCTGACTCTAAGTTGTAACAACCCTATATAGGGTTTTGTTGCAGACCGTGTAAGACTAGTCAGAGGTTCGAGGCCCTCTAGGGCTGAGTGTAACAAATGAGACCACTGGCAGTTAATGGAAAATTGCTTTCATCTTAATATTCAGGTATATATATTAAATTAATACACTGGAGCCTTTGAAAATCCACAGATAAATGTGATATTTTCCTAAAGCGGAGACTAAAGGTTGCAAGGTTAAACCTTTCTCCAAAGGATTAACTAAAATATCTTAGCTACTTCTCGGTTCTTTGTTCTATAGACAAAGAACCCATCCTCCCTAATCCCTTTTCCAGGTGCAGCCCATTCACCTGGGCGTCTCCTACAGAACTCTCAACTTCCCCCAACTGACCTCAGGGGCTATAGATATGTTAATTGGGCCTGAGAATCCAAGTTGCTGGCCTGAGATTCGAACCAGTGAAGTACAATGTAAAGTTACCTGAATGTCTGGAAAATTACTGATGTTAGCTGTATCCTGTGTTAGTCCCTCCCAGCTTGGTGTGAAACTCCTCCCCTAAATAAAACAGAGGCCCGAGCCTCCCCAGGGGTGCATTACTGGTTTGAAGGCATGCATTAAAGATTGCAGGGCAGTGAGTCGCTGCCTGCAGAGGCCATGATGCCTGTAGTCCCAAGCCTGCCCACCAGTGATGTATCCACCCTGGCTTTGGGGTGCCTCATTGTCTCTCTTCTTCTGTTTGTCTGTGTATTCTTTCACTATCCCTATCGCCGCTGGATCTCCCCTCCTCGTGAACCAAAAACTCGTGACAACTATGTCGGGGTCAGACCCTGGCAGGGTTTCTAAGGTGTGGCTGGTGAGTTTGGATTGTTGGCTTTCTGGTTTGCAGTCCAGTGCTTACCATAAAGTGCCACATCAGGACTCCCCATTTTACTGATGTTTAATTTACATGCCATCACTTAGTCTCCTGTGACAAACAGGAAGCCCTGTGGTGTTAAGAGCAAATGAAGTCAAGACAGAAGAAAATAAACCTGAGAAGAGGAAGAAAACATTAATGACTTTATATGCTTATGAATTAAATAAATCTTTGACAAGGGTGGGCCATTGTATTAATAAATCTATATGGGGGATAACAGAGAACACACACACTGGACTGGTTGGTCCCTTGAACTCTTTGCTGTGCTGAATACTAAATAAGTGCATGAGCTGCCTGGCTTTTCCCTCTGCTCCTATCCTCTCGGTTCAGTCTCTAGAAAGAGGTAAGGGCAAAGCCAGGAGCTGTGAAAGCCAAGTCTACTTTGTGAGTCAGGAAGCACAGAAAATACAGCCCTAAAAGAGAAGGAACTAAAGCCAGCATGGCATACAGAAATGAGAAAATGATGAAGAAAGAGAAAGTAACCTAGAATAACTGGGTCAGGTCCAGTGAGACATCCTGGAATCTTGAAAATAAAAGTACATTTTTAACCTCAGTTGGCCATACTGTGTCTCCTTTAACTCTGTGACATCTAAGGATGATGATGATTTGGGGGACAACTTGATTCTCTTCATGATCCTCTCAGGGCACGTCCTCTCTCCCAGATCAAACCCCATCCATTCTCTCTGTCAACCATCACCACTCACCACGGCTAATCTGATTTCCTTGTGGTATCTGGTACAAGTCAGTTCAAAGCAGAATCACAAATAGCCACCACATGTGCTAATGGAGTTCCTGGGGGGTGTGAGCAATTAACAGATTGGCTGCTACCTCAAAGGTTGGCACTTCAAGTCCATCCAGACATGCCTTGTAAGAAAGGCCAGACACGCTACTTCCCAAAAGTCAGCTATTGAAAACACTATGAAGTACAAAATTCTACTCTAACAGAGATGAGTTCATCATAAGTCTATTAAGTGGCAACTGGTTTATGCTAATTGTAGCAACACAAAAAGGGCACAGCTTAAAAGTTGTGTGGAATTTTAACAGAGTACTTTAAAAAAAAAAAAAAGAATGCAGTTCAAAACTACCAGTAGTTCTGCACTAGAAAAATGAGGCTTTCTGCTCCTTTAAAGATTTACAGCCTCAGAAACCCTACACAGGATCACTGTGAGTCAGAACCAACTCCACAGCACATCACCACCACCACCACCATCATGTTTCTTATGTCAGATGGACAGGGGGACAAAAGTAAATGTTGCTCCTCTAGAATGTCTAGTTAGCCGGAGGACTGAGAGAAACTTGTATTTTGTTATATGAATTCATGAAGAGGAATATGCTAGATATTGGAGAATTCACATGAATGTTTGGGGGTTGGGAAAGAGGAAATAAAAAAATGACTTTTTCTGAATTTCTTAAAAATCTGATAAAAGCCCAATGAGAGCCATTTCCTTAATTCAGTCAATTGTTCTTATTTTGCCAAATTGTATGATTTGGCCAGACATCTTCACTCTTGCTAGGATGCTTTCTATTCCTCAGGGACACAACATTTTAACTTTCATATGGGCCTGTCATTCCAGGTGACCTTTTGCTTGTGATTAGTTCGGATCACTCTTAGAAACTACTGGCAGCCCAGAGCTGGTCACGTTCAGGGGTGAGTAAAGTCATGTGAAAATCTGCTGTCAGTGCTCAGATGTCTGAATGATATTTTTGTCACTTCAGTGTTCAAAATTAGAAGCCGACAATCTGTGGCATATAGACTACACAGGGACTTTGAGAAGGAAACAAGAACCATCAAATTCTTTCCTGGCTGCTCTTATCATGTCTCAGTTGACTTTGAGTTTGCCTTCCACTTACTCACATCTCTTTCCCTTTCCACCCCTTCAGTTTTTCCTCAAATCCCTGGAATCACTCCTTGTGGTTCCCTTCCTGGGAAGTTGTGAAATTGAGATTCATTTATCTTCTGCTACTTTCAATTCAATTGTTTGATTAATGTCTGTCAGTGGAGGCTTATGCTTTGCTATGATGCTGAGCAAGTTTCAGTGGAACTACCAGACTAACATGAACTAAGAAAGTCTGATGATCTATTTCCAGAAATCAGCCAGTGAAAACTCCATGGATCACAATAGTATGTTCTGCACCTGATCATGGGGGTGGTGCAGGACCCGTCAACATTTCATTTCATTGTACAGGGGATTGTCTCATGAGTCGGGGCCAACTCTATGGCAGCTGACAACAGCAACAACAACAATTCAAACTTGGATTTTGAAGGATGCTGTGGTCCAGGCAAGGCATTGCAAAAATTCATCAAAGAACAACTTTTTATTTTCCTTTATTGATAGCATTTAAAACATTTCACATATACATTTATTATTCCATATGAGGGAGCTTCAAAAAGTTCATGGATAATGGAATTAGAAGATAACCTTTTTGAAACTCCCTTGTGTGGCTGTCAGTCAATTATTATGAGTTGATTTCTTTATGAATTATTTTTGAATAATAAATGTTTTTCTGCCGTTGCTATCAAGGAATGCTTCCAAAAGAGGAAGTGAAGTCATTCTTATGGTACTGTACTAATTTAACAAGAAAAGTGTTTTTCTAAGGCATTGACTGCCCAAGGTTTAAAACTTGAGTGAAGACATTCCCCATTGACAGATCTTGGAAGATTAATGTTATGGAAGTTATTCATTGTACACATCTAGATGTACTGTTCTAAATTGTTGCAAGCACACACTTTGTTTGGGTCTTGTTCCAGCTTGTATGAGGGTAATCCAAAAAGTATTGCTACAAAATCATTGAAACCTTGTTGTTGTTGTTGTTGTTGTTAAGTGCCATCGAGTCGGGTCCGACCCATAGCGACCCTGTACAGGGTTTCCGAGGGTGTAAATCTTTACGGGAGTAAAATACAAAAATGTGACACTATTTTTCTCTACATGTTCTCAGTCTAGGCCCATTCTCTTCAGGAGGCAGGATTTCCATTTCTCTGTGGTGCTGTGGGCTAATGCGTGAGACTGCAAAGTCGTTTGAACTGCAAGGTCAGAGGTTCAAGCTCACCAGCTGCTCCTTGGAAACCCTATATAGGGTGGCTATGGGTCAGAACCAACTCGATGGCACTTAACAACAACAGCAACAACTTCTCTATGGAGTCCTGTTGTGGATAAGCACTGAATTGAAAGGTCAGTGTGAACTGCAAGGTTGGCAGTTCAAACTCACCAGCCACTCCTTGGAAATTTATACAGGGTCACTATAAGCCGGAACCAACTCAATGACTTTTTTTAAAAAATAACTCACCAGTCACTCCTCAGAAATATTATACAGGTTGCTATGAGCTGGAACTGACTTTATGGCACTTAACAACAGCAACAACAACCCTTCTGTGAAGAACTGTGCACTTTTCAATTTACACCATGTCAGAATGGCAGCTTTGGCATCTTCACGATTGTGAATTTTTAAGTTCATGGACAAAAGAAAAAAGAAGTCTTGAAATAAAAGTAATGATCCTGATTTTTAATATAAATTGTATTCCACACTTATAATAATATAACCTTTGATAGGCAGAGGAAAGCCACGCTAACCCACAAGGCAGCAGTCATGGAAACTGAGCTCTCAGTTCTGAGTACATGAGCATAAAAACCAGCAGCCTGCAGAGAAGCAGCAATCAAAAACTGGAATGCCAATTCAGACTTGGAATTATTATAAACTATAGTTTATGTTGCGTAGACTTGTAAATAAATCAATCCCACCCACTGCAAATGTGAGCTACTTTCATATGCTTCATACCAAATTACTTCTAATTATAGAGTCTAATGAAGATTAAATCTAGGTGTGACCCCTTCAGTCAGTGGTGGAGGAACTTCAGGTGAAAGGCACACATTTTATCTTGTACACACCCAGTGATATACTGGGTTTTTGTTGTTGTTGTTGTTGTTGTTTTTAACAATTTTCAACATGTCTTTCAGAACTGCAGTTTTCATCAGCTCAGCCAGGGTGTTTAGGAGGATGGTCATGAAAATGAGTCTCAAGTGGTTGGATGAGCTTGTGATTTAGGAGAGGAAATTAGTTGTATGGTATACAGCCCAGGATTGCACATGCCAACCTGTTTGAAGCTGATGGTATTTGCAACAGTGTGGCGCTGTAGGATAAGATCAAAAAGTCAGTTTGACCCTCAAGGTCAACAGTTCAAACTCACCAGCCTCTCCTCGGAAACTCTATACAGGATTGCTAGGAGTCAGAATCGGCTTGACAGCACAACTCTTGAACGAAGAGCCCTGGCAGCGTAGTGGATTCTGAGCTGGGCTGCTAACTGAAAGGTCAACAGTTCAAATATACCATCTGCTCTGCAAGAGAAAGGCTTTCTGCTCACATTTGCAGGGTTTCTATGAGGAACTGACTTGGTGGCACACAACCACCACCACCACTGTAATGAGCAGATATGCACTGAGACTATATGTTGTTGTTGTTGTCAGGTGCCATCGAGTCGGAACCGACTCATAGCGACTCCATGCACAGCAGAACGAAACAATGTTCGATCCTGGGCCAACCTC
>NW_006408723.1:4326544-4327322 GCF_000296735.1 Chrysochloris asiatica | reverse complement strand
ATGAGCTACAAAACAAAGACAGACTAGGAAGAAAGAGTGACAAACTACTTCCGAATCGCTAGTCACTGAAAACTCTATGCATAGCAGAGAAACTGAGACTATATAGGTTAAAGAAAACAAGCTCTTGTGTTTGGAAGGAGGGCTTATCCAGAGGAGAAAACATAAAGAGTATTGTAGTCATAAATATTTCATAATAGTTCTGAAATTTAATAGACTGCTCTATTGTCCCCCCAAACACCCCAGTGCTGTCATATCAAAACCATCATAAGCAGTAGCATTTATTTGTGCTGACGTTGCAGATATCTTACATGTTTTTCTTATTTAATACTCAAAACAACCATATGATGTAGGAAATGTTACTCGCCATGTGAGATTTGAAAACTAAGACATAAAGTCAAATATTTCTAAAGTGACGGAGAGACTCAGGTTTGATGGAAAAGCCCATTTCATTGTCACAGTACTCTCCTATCTTCACTCAGTAAGTCTGACCCTGATACAAAGGCATTTTGGTCTTGATGCCCCTATTCTGCCCTTTACCTTTTCCCATTTCTGATGGCCCTGTCGCCCATACGTCAATGAACTCATATCTTGTACATGATATTTTAAATTTAAAATGAGCATTTTATAGAAAATCTAATCTTTAAAAATATCACCTTCAAATATGTGTGTAGGTGTGTTTGCATGTGCCCCTGTGTATGTCCAGACTCCTGGGATTTTCACTCAATTCTAAGAAGGGTGTGAGATGTTTGTCTTTTTTTTTTTTTTTTTTTTTTTTTTG
>NW_006408723.1:4319930-4322208 GCF_000296735.1 Chrysochloris asiatica | reverse complement strand
AATAATTTGAGTAGAATTGGTGACAGCTCTTCCCTGAATGTTTGGTAGAATTCACCAGTGAAGCTGTCTGGGCCTGGACTTTTTTTGGTTGGGAGTCTTCTGATGACCTGATCAATTTCTTCATTTGTTATGGGTGTGTTCAGGTTTTCTACTTCACTTTGTGTAAGTTTAGGTACATCGTATTTATCTAAAAATGTATCCATGTCTTCTAAGTTTTCAAATTTGTTGGAGTACAAGTCTTCATAATATTCTGTTATTATCCTTTTGATTTCCTTTGGTTCCATTGTGGTTTCATCACCCATGTGGTTTCTAATGTGTGGTATTTGTGTCTTCTCCCTCTTTTCTTTTGTTCGGATTGCCAATAGTCTGTCGATTTTGTTAATTCTTTCAAAAGAACCAGCTTCTTGTCCTGTTGATTGTTTCTATAGTTTTTCTGTTTTGTATCTCATTTATTTCTGCTCTAATCTGTATTATTTCTTTTCTTTTGGTGGTTGTAGGTTCCCTCTTTTGGTCTTTTTCTAATTGTTGTAGATGCTGTGTTAATGTATTAATTTTGGTTCCTTCTTCTTTATAGATGTGTGCATTTATTGCAATAAATTGTCTTCTCAGTACCGCTTTCGCCGTGTCCCAAAAATTTTGGTATGTGGTGTTTTTGTTCTCGTTTATTCCTATTAACTTTGTGAATTCATGTTTAATTTCTTCTACTACCCAGTCACTTTTCAGCAGGGTGTTATTCAGTTTCCATGTATTTGACTTGATTTCCTTGGTCTTCCTATTGTTGATTTCTAATTTGATCACATTGTGGTCTGAGAAGATGCTTTGCCGTATTTTGATATTTGTAAATTTATGGAGAGTTGTTTTGTGTCCTAAAACGTGGTCTATTCTGGAGAACGTTCCACATGCACTGGAAAATAATGTGTATTGTGCAGTTAAAGCGTTGAATGTTCTGTGCACATCTATGAGGTCCAGTTGACTGATTGTGTTGTTTAGTTCTTCTGTGTCTTTGTCAAATTTCCTTCTGGTTGTTCTAGCCATTTTTTAAAGCGGTGTATTAAAATCACCCACTATTATTGTAGATTCATCTATTTTTTTCTTCAATCTATTAGAGTTTGTTTTATATATTTTGGAGCTCTTTCATTGGGAGCATTGATATTTATTATGGTTATTTCATCTTACTCAATTGTCCCTTTAATCATGAGGTAATGTCCATCTTTATCTATTATGCTGTTTTTTGCCTTAAAGTTTATTTTATTAGAAATTAGTACTGACACTATTGCAATTAGCTTGGTATGTTTTCTTCCATCCTTTAACTTTTAATCTGTTTCTGTCTCTGTGTGTGAGATGTGTCTCTTGCAGACAGCATATTGAAGGATCTTGTTTTCTTATCCACTCTGCCACCCTCCGTCTCTTAACACGTGCATTTAATCCATTTACATGCAGTGTAATTATCGATAGGTATTGATTATTGTTGTTGTCAGGTGCCATCGAGTTGGAACTGAGTCATAGCACCCCCATGCACAGCAGAACGAAACAATGTCCAATCCTGGGCCAATTCCACCACCGCTGCCACACTTGACGCCATCAATGATGCCGCCTGGCTGATCCATCTTGTTGGGGGTCTTCCTCTTTTTCTCTGACCCTCCATCTTACCCAGCATGACATCCTTTATTGATTAATTGCTGCCAATATGTTTTTGTGTGTGTGTGTGTGTGTGGTATTCCTGCTTCTTTGTTCTGTTTGCCTTCCTTTGTTGAGTTCATGATTTTTGTGTTCTTTCTTGTGAGTTTCCTCATAGTTTTAATGTTTTCATGTTCTTCTTAGATTTTCATTCTCTTGGTATGTTGTGAAGTGTTAATTTTCTTTGAGGTTGCCTCATAGTCCATTAACTTTTCTGTCCATTTAGTGTAGTCTATTTTACCTTGTAATCAACCTGAACTTTTCACTATCTGGATCTCTGTTCCTACGTGTTTACCTTCTTTTACATTGTACTTGTTTTGATCATAGACTGACCTCCAGATTCTCTGAGTTTGTTCTTAAAGTTTTGTTTTGTTAACAACTCTTCTTTCTGTTGACTTAATTCAGTGAGGTGCTGCCACTTATGTCAATCTTTGGTTGTTGTCTGTTCTTGTTGGTTCTCAGTCTACAGAACTCCCTTTAGGATGTTTTGTAGTGCAGGGTTAGCTTTGGTAAAATCTCTTAGCTTCTGTTTATCCTGGAATGTTTTGATTACACCATCATATTTGATTGATAGCTTTGCTGGATAAAGGATTCTTGGTTG
>NW_006408723.1:4316673-4319175 GCF_000296735.1 Chrysochloris asiatica | reverse complement strand
TACTTCTAGGTCATTTGTCTCAGACATTTTATCTTTCTTCTGGACATGTGCTGATATGGTCATCTGCTTTTGCTTCTTAGACATGTTTAATGTTTCTCTGTGGCCTTAATACTTAATTGAGTATGTGTTTTTGTAATTTGTTATGCTTTCTGATTGCTTCCAGGAAGATGTGACCAGGATGTGGGCTACCCTTTTTATCTCTTCTTATAAAGAGCTCTGGTAGCGTAGTGGTTATGAGCCGCAAGGTTAGCAGTTCGAAACTACCAGCGGTTCTGCGGGAGAAAGATGAGGTAGTCTGCTCCCATAAAGATTTACAGCCTCGGAAACCCTGTGTAGGGTCGCTATGAGTCGGAACCAACTCCACGGCACTTAACAACAACAACAACATTGCTTAATTCAGAGTAACTTTCACAGTTGTTGTCTGTTTACCTGCTATATGGCAGCTGGTATTGGTTCTTGCCTGGGTTTTGGTGTTTTATAGGGTGTGATTGTAGCTTGGCTATATGGCAGCAGTTGTTGACTCTTCTTGTGTACTATAGGGAGACAAAGAGTCCTCCAAAGGCAGAAGTGGGGGCATATAACCAAAACACTAGTGGGGGGAGGGAGAAGGGAAAAAAATGAGAGAAAGAGGGGGAAAAAAGCAGCACCAACAAAAACCAGACTGAATACTGCAGACTCTAATCACAGAAAAGGGAGAGGAGGAAGAGAAGAAAAAGAAGGGGGAAAAAAAAATCTATAGCTTAATATGAGTATGTCTTTAATGTCCTAAGTTCCTGCCTTCAAAGCTGCCTGAGAGATTCCAAGTTGCCAGTGTTGGTTCTTATGGTATACCTCAGGCTCCAATCCCACCTTTGGCCTGTTTTGCCTTTAAACTCTCTTTCTCTCACTTCAGCCCTCTCCTCTTTCCCGTGATAAAAAACAGAACAAAAAGGAAATAGATAATAGAAGTTCAAGGCGTACGCTTGGGCTGAGTATCTGTGTGCATGCATGTCAGAAGAACCCACCAATGGTGAGTGTTGGGGGTGGCCACTCAGCTCAGGCTCTCCCTCTATTTACCAGAATGGAGGTGGGCAAACAGTGAGTGTGCCAATTACCAGATACCAAAGAAAAAAAGAAAATCAGAACAAAGCAAAACTGACAAAGTATATTGTCCACATTTTTCCCAAGGTTCCCACAGCGTTTTTCCATGGTGTTTCTGCTCCCCCTGTTTCATCCCACCACTTGTTCTCGCCCAGGATGTCGGCTCAGGACTCTGAGCCTGGCCTGGAAGATTCAAAAGTACACAATTTTTTACTTCAGCTCCAAACTCCACAAGCTATAAGTCTTCAAACCTTTAAAAATATTACTATCTCTGTGGTTCCGAGATTTGGAGTCCTGCCCTGCATCTTCTTTGCCTGGTATTCTGTGTTATTGCTGACAGCAACCTTCACTGTACCTCCACCCTAGCCGCCATCAAGGCCCACCTTTGTCTAATTATTTTTTGACTTTTTGCTTACTAATTTTTGACTTATTTCCTATGGTGCTGGTGGTTATGTGCTGGGGAGTTGGTTCCAACTCATAGCGACCCTGTACAGGGTTTCTGAGGCTATAAATATTTACAGGAGCTAAAAGCCTCATCTTTCTTCCATGGAACAACTGGTAGTTTAAAACTGCTGACCTTGCAGTTGGCAGCCTGATTCATAACCACTATGCTTCCAGAGTATGGGATTCAGAGAGGAATTTTATTTTATTTTGGATAAAATAATGTGGCATTTTATGTACATGTTGTTGTTGTTGTTGTTGTTAAGTGCCATCGAGTCTGTTCCGACCCATAGCGACCCTGTACATGTACAAGGGCATTTATAGTAGCAGCTAGACTGTAAAGGAGCAAGACTGAGACAAAATAGCTTGTGTTCCTTCTCTTGGCTGACTTCAGTTACTGCCAGTTCACCTCTGCACCAAGGTCCTTTGTGGTTGTCTTTACTGATTTTTCGGGAGGTTACTAAGCATAAGAGACAATTATACACATGGAACTCACCAGATGGAATACATAGAAATCAAATTGACTACATCCGCAGAAAGAGATGAATGAAAAGCTCCATATCATCAGTCAAAACAAGGCCAGGGGCAGACTGTGGAACAGACCATCAATTGTTGTTGTTGTTGTTGTTAGGTGCCATCGAGTCGGTACTGACCCATAGCAACCTTATGTACAACAGATCGAAATACTGCCCAATCCTGGGCCAACCTCATTACTGTTGCCACGCTTCAGTCCATCGATGCTGCCACTTGGCCAATCCATCCCGTTTGGGGTCTTCCTCTTTTTCTCTGACCTGCCACCTTACCAAACATGATATCCTTCTCCAGTGACTTGTCCCTCCTGACAATATGTCCAAAGTATGAAAGATGAAGTTTGGTCATCGTGGCATCTAAGGAGCACTCTGGCTGCACTTCTTCCAAAATAGATTTATTGGTTCTTTTGGCAGCCCATGGCACTTTCAATATTCTCCTCCAACACCATAA
>NW_006408723.1:4312410-4315142 GCF_000296735.1 Chrysochloris asiatica | reverse complement strand
GCTGGAGAGCAAGTTTCAGTGTCTCTTCTGACATCCATTTTGACCTTTTCCTTCTTTCTTGCCTTTTAATGACTTTTTGTTTTCTTCCTGTGTGGTATTCTTGATGTCATCCCACAACTCTTCTTGTCTTTGGTCATTAGTGTTTAATGTATCAAATCTGTTCTTAAGATGATCTCTAAATACAGGTGGGATATGTTCAAGGTCATGTTTTGGCTCTTGTTGACTTGTTTTCATTTTCTTTAGCTTCAGTGTGAATTTGCATATGAGTAATTGATGGTCTGTTCTACAGTCGCCCCTGGCCTTATTTTCACTAATGATATAGAGCTTTTCCATCATGTCTTTCCGCAGATGTAGTCAATTTGATTTCTATATATTCTATCTGGTGAGTTCCATGAATATAGTCATCTCTTATACTGTCTAAAGAAGGTATTTGAAATGAACAAATCATTGGTTTTGCAGAATTCTATCATGCATTCTCCACCATCATTTCTATCACCAAGGCCATATTTTCCAACTACTGATCCTTCCGTTTTGCTCCCAACCTTTGCATTCCAATCACCAGTAACGATCAATACACATTGATTGAATGTTTGATAAATTTCAGATTGTAGAAGTTGGTAGAATTCTTCTATTTTATCCTCACTGACTTTAGTGGTTGGTGTGTATATTTGAATAATAGTGGTATTAACTGGGCTTCCCTGTAGGTGCATGGCTATTATCCTATCACAGACAACGTTATACCTCATGACTGATCTGGATATGTTCTTTTTGATGATGAATGCAACACCATTCCTTTTCAATTTTTCATTTCTGGCATAGTAAACCATGTGGTTGGCAGATTCAAAATGAACAATAACAGTCCATTTCAGCTCATTAATGCCTAAGATATCGATGTTTATGTGTTCCATTTCTTTTTTGAGAACTTCCAATTTTCCCAGATTCTTACTTCATACATCCATATTCCGATTTTCAATGGATGTTTACAACTGTTTCTCTGTATTTTGAATTGTGCCCCATCAGCAAATGAAGGTCCCACAGGCTTTTCTCCCATGAGCTTTACTCCATTTGCGTTATCTTGGTCAACTCTCCTTTGATGAAGCATCTCTTCCCCAGTCGCATTTTGAATGCCATCCAACCTGAAGGGCTCATTTTCTGGCACTATATCTGCCAGTGTTTCTGTGCTAGTCATAAGGATTTCAGTGTCTAAATATTCAGTAGTTTGTAACTCTTTCTTCCTAGTCTGTCTTTGTCTGGAAGCTCATCTGAAACTTGTCCACCATGGGTACCTTGCTGGTATTTAAAATACCGGTGACATAACTTTCAGAATCACAGCAACTCACAAGCCACCACAGTATGAAAAACTGACAGATGAGTGGTGGCTGTTTGGTTTTAAGTGGGAACTGTCACTTTAAATTTCAAGGAGATCTGTGCACATGTGTAGTAGAACCCTCAATGGGTGGCAGTGGGTGTTCATTCGCTCAGGCACCCCCTCTAGTCACCAGAATGCTGGTGCAGTGAGAGACAATGAACAGATATCATAAAAAGAACGTCCACATCTATATCTCCATGGTTCTGTCAGGCATTTGTGGCTGTTTTGATCCTTCCCCCATTTCATCTCTCCCAAGATGGCAGCTCCGTGAGTAGCTGAGCGTCTTGAATTAGAAAGCAATGGATTTCTTGATTCTTCTAAAATTCCCCTAGCTTTAAGCCTTCCAATCTTCTAAATATTCCTTTATATGTGGTTCAGAGTTCTAGCACCATCCCCTGATCTTGCTTGGTCTGGTATTCTGTGTTGTTGGTGACGGAGCTCCTCACTGCACGTCTACCTGACCCACCATTTTAGCTTTACAGCCTTCATGCTGTATCACTCAAAATCACTTCAGAAGTCAGATCCCATGCTTCTTCCATGTCTAGAAGTGGTGAGAGTTTCCAGAAAGTCAGGGTATGGAGTAGGTCAACCTCAGTCTGTGGAACCGTGTTTCCTGCCAAAAAGTCTATCATCTGATGCGATTGAGTAAGTCATTAAGATCTAGAAGGAAGGAATTGTAGAGGTGGGCAAGTCTCAATCCATGAGTCAGATGAATTAAGATTGATCGGCAGGTCAGATGACCAGCAGGTCAGATGACTCCCAGGATCTGCAGGCAATAGATCAGCCACTGGCTCAATTCCAAAGAACTGGAGGTCATATTGAGAACCAGATGCAGTATCCAGACCCAGTGAGGTGGCACAGGAGGCACTCACTCATCTCTGCCAAGTTGAAAGACAACTATCTTGCTGATTGATTGGAAGAGATCCATATATGCCCATTCCAAAGAGAAGTGACTCAATGGAATGCAGAAATCATCAGACGATCTCTTTGATATCCCATGTGAGTAAAGTTTTGCTAAAGGTAATGCAGAAATAGCTACAATCATACATTAACAGAGAACTTTCAGAGGTTCAAGCCGGATTCAGAAGTGGCCGTGGAACAAGGGATATCATTGCTGATGTCTGATGGATCTTGGCTGAAAGAAGAGAATAGCAGAAAGATGTTTACCTGTGCTTTATTGACTACACAAAGGCTTTTGATTGTGTGGATCATGACAAGCTATGGACAACATTGCGAGGTATGAGTATTCCGGAACAGTTAATTGTGCTCATGAGGAATCTGTACCTGGACCAAGAAGCAATTGTTTGAACAGAACATGGCAACACTGAATGGTTTAAAATTTAAAAAGGTGTGCGACAAGGTT
>NW_006408723.1:4286421-4311730 GCF_000296735.1 Chrysochloris asiatica | reverse complement strand
AGGAGGGACCAGTCACTGGAGAAGGATATCATGTTTGGTAAGGTGGCAGGTCAGAGAAAAAGAGGAAGACCCCCAATGAGATGGATTGGCTAGGTGGCAGCATCGATGGACTCAAGCGTGGCAATAGTAGTGAGGTTGGCCCAGGATTGGGCAGTGTTTCATTCTGCTATGCATACGGTCACTATGGGTCAGTAATGACTTGTTGGCACCTGACAATAACAACAACTGACTCTGTAGGAGTCCTGGTGTGGCACAGTGGAATAATGCACTAGACTGTAAAGGTGGTTTAAACTGCAAAGTCAGCTGTTCAAGCTCACGAGCTGCACCTTGGAAACCCAATACATGGTCGCTATGGGTCAGAACCGATTCAACGTCACTTAATAACAGCAACATCTGACTCTAAAAGTCATGACTCAGAAAAAAATCCTGGAGGTGTGAGGATGTAGTATGTTTTCTCTCTTCCTTTGGAGCTGTATAGGTAATAAGTATAAGTTAAATGACCCCCAGGATGTAAAAATAAGCTTACTTGAGATTCCACTTAGGGCTCTTAAGTTCTGAGGTGTTCCATGGACACATTGGGGTTCCTGACTTGAGAAAGTGCATCCTGCCATGGATCTGACAGAAGGAGGACAAGAAGAGCCTGTATCTGACAAATGTGGACCCCTTGATATCAAGTAAGGTAGCTTTGATTATGATACAAACTCAAACTTCAAGGTTGTTGCTATATTGGATCCTTTTCCTATAATTAATTGTAGATTTGTAAGAATGGTCATTTTGGGTCCTGTGATTCTTCTTTAGAAATCAAATCCTACTTGCCTGTCACTATTAATGCAATCATGGTCCTTTCCTGCTTCATCATGGTTGCAAGTTATTCTGTAACAATGATGAATTGATCTGGCGTCAATCACAATTTTGTGATTTCCTTTGTTTTCCATCATCTATAATTAGCCCCAACACCATAATTTAAATGCATTAATTCTTCTATGGTATTGTAGAAGAATATTAAAAGCAGCATGGACTGCTAGAAGAACAAACAAGTCTGTGTTGGGAGAAGTGCAGTCAGAATGCTCCTTGGAAGCTAAGATGGTTAGCATTCATCTCATACTTCAGACATATTATCAGGAGGGACCAGTGCCTGGAGAAGGACATCATGCTGGGTAAATTTGAGGAAGACTCCCAATGGGATGGATTGGCAAAGTGGCAGCAGCAATGAGCATAACAATTGTGAGGATAGTGCAGGTCCTGGCAGGCAGTGTTTTGTTGTGTTGTGCATAGGATCGATATAAGTCAGAACTGTCTCGAGGGTAGATAATCACAACAATAACAATAATTAGCCCCATAGCTTTGGAGTCACTGGACCCTGTCTTGACCTCTTGCTGATGATCTCCCTTACCAGAATGACTGTCTTTGCCCTGTTTAAGGCTTAATAAAGGGAGTATGGTGCCATAGGATAAGCTGAGCTGCTAACTACAAGGTTGACAATTCAAATTCACCAGCTGCTTCTTGGCAACCCCATACCCAGTTGCTATGATTCGGAACCAACTTGTCAGTACATAACAACAACAACAATAGAATATGTGGGAGTCCTGATGTGCTACAGCAGGATAAGCAATGGACTGCTAACCACAAGGTTGGTGGTTAAAACCCACCAGTCACTCCTCAGAAACCCTATACAGGTTTGCTATAAGTTGGAACCAACTCCATGACACTTAACAACAACAACATAGACTGTGGCTAAAAAAAAAATTGTTTATTATAGATTAGTAAGTAAACATAAGCAAGACTGTACTTACTATGCTTAAGGAGCTTTGGAAGCGTAATGGTTACGAATCGGACTACAAACCACAAGGTCAGTAGTTCGAAACTACCAGCTGTTCTGTGAGAGAAAGATGAGGCATTCTGCTCCTGTAAAGATTTACAGCTTCGGAAACCCTGTACAGGGTCGCTGTGAGTCAGAACTGACTCCACGGCACATGACAACAACAACAACAACACATGGATCTAGGACACAAACTATAAGGGTTCTAGCCTTCTTGATCAACTTTCTCTTTCACCAGTTAACCAGAGCTGACTCTTCACAAATGGGCTGTCTGAACAGCCATTCTCTAAACTAGCCACCTCAAGCTAAGTCAGAGTCTCATTGACCAGTTCATCAATTCTCTATAACAGCTCACAAAATTCACAAAACCTATTTCCTATACTTAAGGAGCTCTGGTAGCATAGTGGTTACGAATTGGGCTGCTAACCTCAAGGTCGGCAGTTTGAAACTACCAGTTGTTCCATGGGAGAAAGATGAGGCTTTCTGCTCCTGTAAAGATTTGAAGCCTCGGAAATCCTGTGCAGGGTCACTATGAGTTGGAACCAACTCCACTGTACTTAACAACAACATTACCTATACTTTAAGTCCTGGTGTAGCATGGTAACCACAAGGTTGGTGGTTCAAACCCACCAACCACTCCTTGAAAACCCTATACAGGGTCTCTATGAATCAGAACAGATTCCATGGTACTTAATAACAACAACAACAATTACCTATACTTACCTGCTACCTGTTTTTCATAACCAGAAAGGATACAAGTGAAGAGATGCCTTGGGAAAGGTCTGGGAAAAGTCCTAACATGAAGCTTCCAACAGGCCCAGGGATGTGTACATGGATGTCCTTGCCACTCCAAGGAGCCCCAAAACAGAACTCCCAAGATGCCAGGTCTCTTATAATAGGCATGGCAATGCCTTCAGAAGCCTACATTGACCCCAGTCTTGAAAGTCAAAGAAAAATGGGAGTGTATGGGGGGAAGGTGTTGGGTAGAAGGTAGAGTAGGAAGTAGAAATCAATCTAGCCTGCTTTTGGGTGAAAAGAAACACAAATTTGAGTATTATTCAAAGTCCCAGAAGTTGATTTCCAAGTGTTCCTTCTCCACAGACCTCTGTGAGTGGACACAGAGGCTGGCAAGAAAAGTGAGATACTACAGAATCCCAAAGAGGTGTTGAAGAAGAACCCTTCGTGTCCATTGAGTCTTTTCGTGCACAGATAAAGCTGTGGCATAAAGTTAGGTCAGTAAGTATCTGAAAGAATTAAGCTACATATTAGTATATATGTATTGGAGTCCTGCTGTGGCACCACAGGATAATGTACTGGACTGCAAAGTCAGGATGAACCACAAGGTCAGCAGTTCAAGCTCACCAGCCACTCCTTGGAAACCCTATACAGGTTTGCTGTGAGTTGGAACTGACTTGATGACACTTAACAATAACAACAACAATATATATATTAATTTGAAAGTCCTGGTACAGTACTATAGGATAAGCACTGGACTGCTAGCCACAAGATTGTTGGTTTAAACCCACCAGATGCTCCTTGGAAACCCTCTAGAGTATCGCCATGAGTTGGAACTGATTCGCAGCCCTTAACAACAACAGTAGTAGTACTATATGGCTCATATATTATTACCATTGACCACAATATTTCATCAATATTATATGGATCTCATTGCTTTGTTAAAATTACTATGCTAGGAGGGGAAAGACCCCAGATTCAAATATATTCTGTTGAGATCCTTTATTAAACTTTAAACCGGATAAAGACAAAACAAAGCTATCAACCAGATGAGGAAAACCATCAGCGTACACAAAGTACAGAGGCCAAAGAATTACACCGAATCACACTCATAGAGTTTATTATTTGATCATCAAAAGATTGTGATTGGTGGTAAGTCACTGCCAATCTGTAGGACTACAGAAGCAGAAAAATGACCATGATTGGGGAACGTAATTGCATGTTAAAAGAAATACAGGCAAGTACCTAAACATATTGCATGAGGAAGGGATAGTCTCTTCAACAGATGGAGCTGGCAGAACTGGAAAGTGATATGCAAATAATTTTTAAAAGACCTCTACCTCATGGCTTATACAAAACCCAACATGGATTAAAGACCTGAATGTGAATCCCAAAATTATGAAAAATAGGGACAAATGTGAGGGCACTAATTCAGGGCATACACAGACTACCAAACATTTTGAAAACTCTACAAGAAAAGTATACAAAATAGATGATTGGGACATACTAAAAATTAAAAACTTATGTGCATCAAAAGACTTCATCAGAAGAGTAAAAATGTAACCTACAGAGTGGGAAAAAATCTTTTGCAACAACACATCAGACAAGGCACTCATTTCTAAAATATATAGGAAACTACAACACCTCTACAAGAAAAAGACAAATAACCCAATTTAAAAATGTGAACAGGACATGAACAGACACTTCACCAAGGAGGAGCTCTGGGCAGCCAACAAACATGTGAAGAAATTATCATGATCACTAGCCTTTAGATGCAAATCAAAACAACAATGAGATATCATCTCATACCAGCAATAATAGCAAAGATAAAAAAAAAAAATAGAGGACAATAAATGCTGGCGGGGATGTGGAGAGACTGGGATGCTTCTGCGTTGCTGGTAGGATTGAAAAATAGTACAAACTCTCTGGAAAGCAATGTGGCGCTTCATCAGAAGGTTGGAACTAGATATACCTTATGACCCAGCAATTGCTCTATTTGGTATTTACCCACCAGAAATATGAGCCATAACATGAGTAGATACATGCACACCAATGTTCATAGCAACACTATTTACAATAGCAAAAAGATGGTGACAGCTTAAGTGCTCATCAACTGAGGATTGATAAACTGTGGTACATACATACAATGGAATATTACGCCACCTTGAAGAACAACAAGGAAGCTGCAAGCCACCGCATAACATGGATGAACCTTGAGGACATTATGTTGAGTGAAATTAGTCACTCAATTAGTTACAAAAGAAGAAATACTGCATAGGACCACTACTGTAAAAGACTAAGAAAAAGAACCCATACTAAAGATGGGGAGGATTCTTTGCTGATTACTGGGGTGTGGGGATGGAGTGAGGGGAGGGAAGGTGGAGCACACGCTAGGGAATAGACACAGGATAGCTTGGGTGCTAGGGAGTGGGGCAATACACAAGAAAGGGGATGGGAATGGAAGAACAAAGTGGATGGTAAAACAATTAGGCAGGTTTGCATGAGCTAAGTGGGACAGAGGTAAATAATGATGTATGTACAACCTTGGAATAACAGGGCCCTGAGATACAGGGACTGAGACGTTGTTGGAATGGGTAAAAAGGGGGAATAATGTTAAGATGCTTGGCTGTCTTTTGAATCTTGGTTTTCCTTGCATTATATTATAAAATAGACACTGGAGGGGGAGAGAAAGGAAGAGCCAGAAATATCACCATAGAAAGCTTGTAAGTCCAAGTCTGAGTGCTTCGGTGTACATCCAAAAAACAGAGGGAATGAAAACAAAACAAATGCTGGTGAATGATGATGCATGGAGGGGATTGTAAAAAAAAAAAAAAAAAAAAAAATGGGGGTCCAGATGATTGATTCAGGGTCATATGGTCATAAGTTATACCCTAGTCATCAAATAACCAGGTAATCAAACTCCCTAGGGCCAGTCCTTTTCTCTTTTTTTTTTTTTTTTTTTAATGTTTTATTGTAAATTATTTTATAGTTTACATGGGAGAACATTAGCTTTACATTCATCCTATCATATATCATTTCATTGCCATGGCTACAATCTCCTCCATGCATCATCAACCAACCAAAGGGTATACCCTGTAAGCCTGCCTCCTGGTCATCAGCACACAGCCTCTCTCCATCTATGGGTCTAGAGTCCCCAGCCTCTCCATCTCTCCACGTC
This sequence comes from Chrysochloris asiatica, assembly GCF_000296735.1. Taxonomy (NCBI): domain Eukaryota; kingdom Metazoa; phylum Chordata; class Mammalia; order Afrosoricida; family Chrysochloridae; genus Chrysochloris; species Chrysochloris asiatica. Next base: position 4,305,998 of record NW_006408723.1, on the reverse strand, counting down.
ATCGTCTCTGCCTCCATCTCTGGCTTCGCTGCTTCTCCGGGTAGAGTCCAGCACTCCGCTCTTCTCCCTTGATGGTCCCAGGGACTTCCACTCCCAGACTGCAAAGTCAATCACTCCCCTCATTTTGCTACAAAACATCTACCTTTACATTTCCAACCCTCACAATCAGTCCCGATAACAATTATTCACTATTGTACCACAAGAGACCAATCCGCATCTCCTTTCATCAGCCCCACCCAAACGGATTGGATACTACTCAGTGGAGAGTCTACCTTCCTTCATGCCCTCTGGATCTAGGCTCCCTCTTGAAGGCTTGTAAGCCAGTCACTTCTTGCCTTTGTAGCCCCCCATTTTGGGTAGCCAATGTCTAAGTTTCCCATCCTGTCTACTCTGTGTATGGAGTGGGTAGGAATGATCCACTCAGTGGAGAGTCTACCTTCCCCCATACCCTCTGGAACTAGGTTCCCTCTTGAAAGGTTATAAGCCAGTTACTTTATACCTTTGTAGCCCCTCCCGCCCCCATTTTGCGTTGCCAATGTCTAAGTTGCCCATCCCTCTCAACCCTGTGTACTGAGGGGGTGGGAATGATCCTTGCTATAACGATTCATTTCCTCTTTTGAGCTACTACATCCATAAGTATAGGTCAAGTTCATCAAATGTTGTGGATTTCTCTTTTTTCCCTCTTCTTTCTTCCTGTAGTCGACTTCTGATCATCCAGCCATTGAAGCCAGGTCAAATGGATATTATCTGCAAGTATGAGTGTTCTTGTGCATCTCCCCTCACTTCATATCAGCTGAACGCTTCACTCTGTGCTCTAGTCCTCTGTGGCTATGTCCCTGGTTCCAGTAGTACCCAGGTCTCACCATACTGCTCGCCAACCAGGTCTCGATCCAAGTAGGCAGGAGTCTGTTGAAAATGGTTGGACTTAGATCACAACTTCATTGCTGTTTTCCCCCCTGTCAGTTGACCAGCATGGTCACCAGCAAGACCACATGCCTACTAGTGTATTCTCCTTGAGTATCAGTCTTGGAAGGGGGTTTTCCCTGAGGGGACCCGACCACTTGCCTTGATGGCTCCCCAGCAAACAACTTGTTTGTTCTTGTAGTAATCAGTTGGTCTGCTTATATTGTTTTGTATTTTTCCTGCTGGTTTTTCTTTCAAGAAGTATCTTCTGTTCTTCTAGCCACTCTAGGCTGGTCTGCTTGTCCTTTCAAGTGGAAATTTCCCACCTCAGAAGATTCTGGATGGGGATCAGGATTCCACCTATGGTCTTATGCAATGTAAAGGCTCTGCAGGTAACCTCTTTTACTGGGCAAGTTCTAGCCCCGTTTTAGGCTGAAGATGGACTTACAAGCTTTCTATGGTGATATTTCTGGCTATTCCTTTCTCTCCACCTCAAGTGTCTATTTTATAATGGTATGCCAGTGTAATCAAGATTCAAAAGACAGCCAAGCATCTTAACATTATTTCCCCTCTTTTACCCATTTAAACCATGCCTCAATCCCTGTATCCCAGAGCCCTGTTGTTCCAAGATTGTGCACACATTATTATTTACCTCTGTCCCACTTAACTGATGCAAACCTGCCTAAATGTTCTCCCTTCCGCCTTGTTCTTCCATTCCCTTCTCCCTTCTTGTGTAGTTTCCCCCCCCCCATAGCACCCAAGCTATCCTGTGTCTATTCCCTAGCCTGTGCTCCACCATCCCCTCCCTCCCCTCACCCTGCACCCGACATCGCAGTAACCAGCAAAGAATCCCCACCCCCCTTTAGTATGGGTTCTTTTTCTTAGTCTTTACAGTAGTGGTCCTATGCAATATTTCTCCTTTTGTGACTGACTAATTTCACTCAAAATAATGTCCTCAAGGTTCATCCATGTTATGCGGTGGCTTGCAGCTTCCTTGTTATTCTTCAAGGTAGCATAATATTCCATTGTGTGTATGTACTACAGTTTGTTTATTCATTGTTCAGTTGATGAGCACTTAGGCTGTCTCGATCTTTTTGCTATTGTAAATAGTGTTGCTATGAACATTGGTGTGTGTATATCTACTCGTGTTATGGCTCATATTTTTTGTGGATAAATATCAAGTAGAAGAATTGCTGGATCATAAAGTGTTTCTATTTCCAACTTTCTGAGGAAGCACCATATTGTTTACCAGAGAGGTTGGACCATTTTGTAATCCCACCAGCAATGTAGAAGGTGGACCCCAACTTTTAACTTAAATTGAGTGTTGTTGTTAAATGCCATTGAGCTAAATATGACTCATAGCAACCCTGTATAGGTTTCCAGGGAGTGGCTGGTGGATTTGAACCATTGACCTTGTGGTTAGCAGTCCAGTGCTTATTCTATGACACCATACCATGCATCTATATTTAGTAAAACAAGACACAAGCAGACACATTCCCTAGTTAATTGTGCTTATGAGGAACCTATACATAGATCCAAGGCTATGTTCAAACAGAGCAAGGGAAAACCAAATAGTTTAAAATTAGGAAAGATGTGTGGCTGGGTTGTATTCTCTCACTGTACTTATTCAATCTGTATGTTAAACAAATATACAAACTTGTTCTGAGAAGCTGGATTATATGGAAAAACAAAAACGTGGCATCAGGATTGGAGGAAGACTCCAAAACAACCTGCAATATGTAGATAATACAACCTTGCTTGCTGAAAGTGAAGAGGACTTAAAATATTTACTGATGAAGATCAAAGACCACAGCCTTTGTTATGGGTTGCACCTCAATATAAAGAAAACAAAAATCCTCACCACTGGCCCAATAAACAACATCCACATAAATGGAGAAAAGATTGAAGTTGTCAAAGACATCATTTTGCTCACATCAACCATCAACACTCATGGAAGCAGCAGTCAAGAAATCAAATGACATATTGCATTTGGCAAATATGCTGCACAAGTCCTCTTTAAAGTGTTCAAGAGCAAAGATGTCAGTTTGAGAACTAAGGTGTGCCTTACCCAAACCATAGTATTTCAGTAACCTCATATGCATGGGAAAGTTGGACAGTGAATAAGTATTACTTTAGAAAAATTGATGCATTTAGTTATGGTGTTGGAGGAGAATATTAAAAGTACCATGAACTGCCAAAGAAACAAATCAATCTGTTTTGGAAGAAGTACAGCCAGAATGCTTTTTGGAAGCCACAAATGTATGGCATATGCTGGGAGGAGGAGAAGGAAACATACTCTCTAGCCTTTCAACCAAATCACTAAGTGCACCAAGACTGAGAGTTAAGAATTAAAAACAGCTGCTTCAATTTACATGACGCAGTCACTTCTAAAGTTGCAGTTAAGCATGATCACATTTGCTACAGCAATTGAAACATCATTATCAGGCCATCAGTTGCCAGCATGGCACAGTGAAAAAAGCACATGATATCATACCCAAATTTTGGATGATCAGGTTTTGGGTGAAGACCTACTAAGCTGTGTGGTCTTGGACAAGTCTCTGAATATCTTTCAACCTCACTGATGACGCAAGGATGTTAAAACATTCTCCCTCACAGGGCTGCTGTCAAGACTAAATGTGATAATGTATCTAAGGACGCTGTGTAAGTGTGACGCAGCAGTTCTTGTTTTCAAATTTATTGCTTTTAGAGCTCTGTGAATTGGATGATGAGATACTGAAAAATGCTTCAACACAGAGCCGTGATTCATGGGATGCTGATTCACAGATGTCAGTCCCAATGGGTTTGGGGCAGTCCTGGGGAACTGCCCTCTTCGTACACTGGTGCTGCTGCTGGGGATTAGGCTTGCCTTTCCTCTGTCTTCCATTTCTCCACAAAATCTACCCCAAGCTATCCTCTGCCACAGTAGCATAGAGCCATCCTTTGGGCAGAAGATAATTAAACAGACTTTTGTAATTGACGTATAGACTTAACCACCAAACATATTAAACTTTCATGCTGAAAAGTACCACAATTTTCAAAGAACTGACTTCAAATGCACTTTTGAAGATCAGCATATGGGCACATTGAGCAATATTTTTCCATGTGTAGACCTGGCACCACTTGTCTGTAAATTAGATAAAGAACATTTACACGTAAATGAAATGACTTAGCTAAGTGCTGTGGTTAATGCACTGGACTGGTTAGTTTGAATCACGATCACTGGCCTCTTCTTGGAAACCCTACACAGGATCGCTATGGTTCGGAACTGATTTGACAGCACTTAACAACAACAATGTTTAAATCTATGAAAAAGATCAAGTAGCAAAATCATGGATGTGATTCTACTTTTATTGCCAAAGCTTAACCAAGCTAAGAGAAGAAGGGGGCTTCTTCAATGTGCTAAAAAGGTATTTATAAACAGATGAATATTACTGGTGAAATACTTAGCAACTTCTCCCTAGTTTGAGAACATAACAAGGATGTTTATTTTTACCAACCTCTTCAACAGTCTTTTTGCTAGAAAAGGACATCATATTCGGTAGTGGTTCAGTGAAAATGAGGGAAACCCTCTATGATGGTTAAGGTTTTGTATCAGTTTGGCTTCGTTAGGATTCTCAATGGTTTGGAAGTTAAGATGTAGTTAATCACCTCCACGGTGAGACCCAATATGATGTAATCACTCCCATGATGTGTTCTGATGTGACCAACTCTAATCTCAAGCAATTCTCCTATGTATTGTAGATCCTCTTCACTTCTATGAAGTTAATGAGGCCAGGTGCCACAGACAGCAATAGGTTGTAACTTGAGTCAATCTCTTTTGAAATATTAAACGAAAGAGTAATGAGCTGAACTCAGAGGGACCTACTACCACCAAGATAGAAGAATCATGAAGTACGTCCTTTGGACCTGGGGTCTCTGCACTGTGAAGCTCCTAGATCCAGGGGAAGATTGATACCAAGATGTATGGAAATCTCCATGAAGTACTGGGACTACAGATGCTCAAAGGAAACAAGGGCCTTTTCCCAGAGCTGACAAAGAGAAAGCCTTCTACTAGAGCCAGCACTCTGAATTTGGATGTCTAGTCTTCTAAACTGTAAGGAGCTCTGGTAGCGTAGTGGTTACGAATCGGGCTGTGAACCACAAGGTCAGCAGTTCAAAACTGCCAGCTGTTCCGTGGGAGAAAGATAAGGCTTTCTGCTCCTGTAAAGATTTACAGCCTCAGAAACCCTGTACAGGGTCACTATGAATCAGAACCGACTCCACAGCACACAGCCACCAAACTGTGAGATAATATATTTCTGGTTGTCAAAACAATCCACTTGCAGTATTTCTTTTATAGCAGTACTAGATGGCATCGGTTGACACAATAGTCATAGCAATGAACTCAAAGGTATCCACAGTTATGAAAATTGTCGAAGACTGTTTATACATGGAGCTGCCTTAAGTTGGAGCTGAATTGGCAGTAACTAACAGCAACATTCAACATTGTATTAGAGATGCCAGACAGTACAAAAAGTCAAGAAAAATAAGTTATGTAAAAATTAGACATTTTATGAATTCTACTCTGATTTCATATGGGCTCCATCGATTTTTTCAGTGGCTGGTTCTTTTGGAAGTACATCACCAGGCCTCTTTTCTGAGGCACCTCTGGTTCTACTTGAACCACCAACCTTTTGGTTAACAGCCTAGCACATTAACCATTTGCACCACACAGGGACTCCAGTATTCAATATTTACATATAGAAAAGCACAAGTTTGCTTAATGCTCAGTGTATTGAGAGAAATTTAATTCCCAACAAAATGCCATACTTTTCAGCTTGAGTGCTTCTTGGAATAGATTAACTTAAAGAAACTGTACATTTGCTCATTAACTCAGTGGCTATTCTTCCCTCAGTGGCTATTCTTCCTCAAAATAGTTTTTCCAACTTTTCCATTTGTTCCGTAGCTTCAATAGTAAGTTTGTTAAATAACCCCCCTCCCCCCCGCCAATATACTGTCACAAATAATTTTTAAGGTAAAATTGTTTAAATTGTAAGTACTGGAAATAAGTACCTGATGATGGGTTTACTGTGTATGAGAATTTCCTCTTAAAAAATACTTAGCATTTTTCTAAAGCCCCTGGTGGCTTCTTAAGGGCACCAATTTTCCCTGGAAAGCTAAAGGGTGCAAATAAACACTTGAACTCCCAGTGTTATCCTGTGCCTCTCGGGAGATTGGTATCCCTAACACAGCCATGGTCTTGAATACTTTTTCATATATAAAGTGTCTTCAGGTTAAGCCAGTATGCAGAAAACAGAAAGGAAACATATACAGGTACAGATAGTAAATTGCAGTAGTCAACGGAAACTATTAGATACTTTTTACTAAAGTAAAATATATAATCTACCCTTTTAACCATTTCCAAGTGTACAATTCATCCACATTAATTGCATTCACCATGTTCCGTAATCGTTACTGCCATCCATTTCAAAATGTTTTTTCATCATTCCAAACAGAAACTACACCTCATAAGCAATAACATAAGCAAAAAAATAATTTTTTCCTTCTCCAGCCCCGGTAACCACTAATAAGCTTGTTTTGTTGTTTTTCACTGTTAGTAATTTATTAAGGACGCAACACAGTACAACTCGAAGTCAGATCAAGTGGCTACAACTCCACAGGATCAGGAAATATTTAGGCAAAGTGTCCCTTCCTCAGTGCAGGACAGTTCTCTCAGCTCCCCCAGCCATGTATGCTTCCTTTCACTGCCCCCTGCCCCCAGGATAGGTTTTTCTCAGCTTTGCCCCTTCTGAGGCCAGGCTTTTTAGCCCCTGGAGGCAGGCTCCCCTTGGGCCCCTTAGGACAGGTTCCCCTTGGCTTGCCATCTGTTACTACTGACTCTGCTGCTGGTCCCCTTCTGGCCCTCTTACTATCTTCAGTGTTACAGCCTTTGGCTCAATGATGTGCTAGACTGCAATGTCAGTTTAAACTACAAGATCAGCAATTCAAGCTCACCAGCAGATCCTTGGAAGTCCTATAGAGGGTTGCTATGAGTCAGAACCAACTTGATGGCACTTACCAACAACAGCAACCCTCTCCTGTTTCTTCTATTTTTTCTTTCTTCCTTCAGCTTATCTTCCTGCTTCTTTCTGCTTTGAATATGGGGTTGGCTCCATATATACACAAACTCTTAATCAATTTCAAGGCATGGCCCTCCATCAGGGCCAAGAAATGACTGATCCCTTCCAGGTAGTCCATAGAAACTTCATTTGCATAGTAGGCTATAGACAGTTCATTTGTATAAGTCTATTGACCAATCCCTGCAAAGTGCATACCAATCATAGGGCAAGCTGCAGCCCAGGATCTAAAAAAAAGTATCAAATCACAAGTTAATAACTTGCCCAAGATATGTCAATCTACCTGGACAAAGGTTACTTACAAACCCTTTGGAGTAGAAAACTAGAAACATTTGAATACTAATGACATTAACATAATTGCTTACTTGCTTTATCCCTATAGGTGTATATGTGGCACTGTAGGATAAACAAATATAAAACGCTGAACAGTCTGTAGTCCTTTCAGAATCTGGTGAAAGGAGAAACAACTGGCAATATGAGTGAAATCCGATCACTGAGTAAGATGAAGGAATTCAGGGAAGATATATATGCATTTAAACAAAGGAGCTTTGGGTAACCTAAGATGCAGATGATATAGGTTCAGGCTGTGGGTATGTATTGCTGTATGGATAGAGCTAATTGTCTACATTCTGTTGAAGTTGGGGTTTTGACAGGGGTAAAAACGGGGATTGTGCCCAAGGAAAGAGGAGGTGAGGATCACTGGAAGGCTAAAGGTGATGAAAGGCAAATATGTAGATTTAAAAAAAGGGGAGGAGGAACCTAATGAAGAGATGAGGAACGTGGAACTATGGAACATTTTTGAACACTGGAACCTTCAGCTAAGTGGTGGTGGTGAGGAACAGATGTCAGAGACTCTGGTTCATGACCCCATGATGCCACCTCACTCTCTTTCATCACCTTTTGGGCCAAAAGCCCACAGAGGTCATCTGAGCACTCAGTGATCCTTCACTGAGAGCATTATGCATTGTGTTCCTCACTCTGATCCAAGAGATTAATGTGTTCTTCACCCTGTTCAACATGAAGAGGGTAGAGACAGTCAGGATTTACTAGTTGATTTACTAGGATTTATTAGGGGATCTAGCTGACCAGAGACTACTTGAGGGAAAAGGCATCCTAGGGTTATTGGTGGTTTTTTTCTCTCAAGGTAAAGTGAAACTTTGTAGAAAACCAGGACAGACATCAACACCTAAAATGCGTCTGCATCCAAACAATTTCTACAGAAGAGGCAGAGTATTAAGTATTAAGGTTTGCATGTTGCCAGAAAGTTTTGATTATTGTATGATACCTCCTTTAGACTTTTGACTAGCCAGTGAGGCAACAACACTTACAGAACAACCAGAGTGTGCTGTCAAATCTGTGGTCAACTGTATGCTGCAGTTGTCCAGTTGATGTAGACTCTTGGTAATAGTATGTACAGTCAAACAAAGGTTTGCCCAGTCTGGGTCATCCTCACAATTTGTTTGCATGTTTGAGTCTATCAAGAAGTTCTCATGGCACAGTGGTTAAAGCACTTGTCTGCTAACTGAAAGGTCAGTAGCTCAAACTTATCAGCCAGCTGCTTTATGGGAGAAAGATGTGGTGGTCTGCTTCTGTAGAGATCACAGCCATACGGTGCACTTCTTTTTTTGTCCTGTAGGATCACTATGAAGGAGCTCTGGTAGCATAGTGGTTACGAATCTGGCTGCAAACCTTAAGGTCAGTAGTTCGAACCTACCAGATGCTTCAGGGGAGAAAGATGAGGCTTTCTACTCCCGTCAAGATTTACAGCCTTGGAAACCCTGTACAGGGTCGCTAAGGGTCAGAATTGACTTGACAGCACTTAACAACAACAACAAGGGTCACTATGAGTTGGACTCAACCTAGTGGCAATGGGTTTGGTTTTGGTGTACTCACTGGATGTCTATTTCATCAAACATGAGTGATCCATGCTGATGAGTCAGACAATGTTCTATTGTAATTTGTAGGGTTTTATTGACTGATTTTTGGAAGTAGATCCCTATGCTTTTCTTCCTAGTCCATCTTAGTCTGTAGGCTCATGCATGAATAACTGCTTTTAGAAAAACTAGTACAAGGATGGTGCCTATGAGATAGAGGTTAAAGATATCCCAACAGTTGGACTTTCCCAACATATTAGACAACTCCATTGTCATTGACATCAATTGCCACTCCTCCCTTCTCTCAAGTCCCAGAGTTCGGTAGCACTTTGCAACATCTTACAAAACTCAAAACTGACTAAGGAAATGGCTAATGCTATTGTGGAGGTTGGCAAGGAATCTTCTCACCTACATAGTCTCAGGTGCTGAAGAACCCAAATCTGCAGATCAGACAACAGACTGTTAATACCCATGGTTGCAAGGCTACGGGAGCTGGTGAATCAGGTTAGGTGATGGGCTAAAAGTCCCATGAACTGGAGGTCAGATATAATGAGCCAGATACAAGACCCAGGGTGAGAGAGTGACCTGGTCTAAAGCAGTCCTATACATTGGAGTCAGACCATGTCCCCAAAGGAAACTAAGGGTGGTGACTTGAGTTACACCTGGTAGTAAAGTGTTGTTGTTAAGTGCCATCGAGTTGGTTCCTACTTATAACGACTCTGTATAAGCCTATATACCCTTCCAAGAAGCCGCTGGTGAATTTGAACTACCAACTCTGTTTTAAACTGACTTTGTTGTCGAGTGCTTATCTTATAGCACCACATTAATTCCACTGTAATCTTTACATCTCAGCAACTCATTTCAAAATGGGTCCATAATCACAGGTACAGAGGCTAAGCTTTATAATACATCACAAAAGGACAAATTTGGCTCAAAAGTTCATACATAATAAAAATTTAGCTGCTCTGCAACTCTGCTGAAACCTGCCCATCATGGAAGACCTAGCTGGTATTTGAAATATTGGCATATCATCCAACATCATAGCAACGTGCAAGTCACCACAGTATGACAAACTGACAGCAGTTGTTGTTGGTGGTGGTTATGTGCCATGGAAATGGCTCTGACTCAGAGTGACCCTGAATAGGGCTTCCAAGGCTGTAAATCTTTATGGGAACAGAAAGCCTCATCTTTCTCCAACTGGTAGTTTCAAATTGTTGACCTTGAGGTCAGCAGCCTGACTTGTAAATAACAGGCTACATTTCTTTCTGATTCCCACAACTTCCCTCATGGTGCAAAATGGCCAGAAGGTCTTTACTCATGCCACTTCAAGGGCACCTTTCTAATAGAAGTTGCTGAAAATACAGTGAATGTCATAGTCAAGTAATAAGGAGTGAAGAGAGCAAAGGTTTTAGAATCAAAACCAGATGTCAAATCATCTCTGTCTACTGTCAAGAAGGATTTTGGGCAAGCTGCTTGATTTCTTTGTGCTCTTCTCTCTTCTGTAAAATAGGGTGATGTTTTTGTTACTAAGGATGGTGATGCCTAACTCATGGTGTTATAAGTAACACAGCAAGGATGGCCACATAAATGTCAGTTGTTGTTGCTCTAACTGAGGATTAGTATCTTTGATCACATGACAGTCCATCTTCAGCCTGTCTGGCCTGCAGCAGGGCATGCTGGGGTGGAACTCATATTACTGAGTTCTACATGAATGAGGTGGCTGCAGACACACCTCAGATTTCATGGAGATCCATATACAGATCACACAGTCTTCCCCAGACACAGTGGGGCAAGGACAGGTGGAGTTCTTCATGGGCATATGCAAAATAAGCTCCATTTTACATTAGTTTTCAGAAATTAAAAAGGGCTTCAAGAGTCTGTGCCTAGAATCAATAGTTTCATAACCTTGATAAATAGAATCAAAGGAGAAACTCCTATTTAAAAACTACCAGGTATTTTCCCCTAGTAAGGAGCTCTGGTAGCATAGTGGTTACGAATCGGGCTGCAAACCTTAAGGTCAGCGGTTCGAAACTACCAGCTGCTCCGCGGGAGAAAGATGAGGCTTTCTACTCCCGTAAAGATTTACACCCTCGGAAACCCTGTACAGGGTCGCTATGGGTCAGAACCGACTCTACGGCACTTAACAACAACAACAACAATGAGAGATACAGTTGGAATTTGTAGTTGTGGGGAAATTGCTTTTCTGTTTGAAAAAAGGGATAAGAAAATAAAAAACTTAAGTGTTGGTTTTGGTTTATCAAAAGTAAAACCAAGATTCTACTTTAGAATAGCAATCAAGACAATGCTCAATTACATCATTTCCTATGATGGTCTTCACTATGAGTAGAATTGTATTTCTTTATTCATTCATTTAGGTTTTCACTTAAGTAGTGTGCACTGAACCCCCACTATGTATCTAGTGCTCTTTCAGTTTTGTGTCACTGCCTTCATGGAGCACATAGTCTAGTCATGGTGACAGACACCAACAATCACATCCCTGGGGCTATATGAAGTCAAGGATGTGTGATAGGCCACCCAACCTGGTCTTGGAGGGCTTTTCTGAATAAGGAAGGTCTAAAAGATGAATCAGAGTCTGTATCAAAAAGGGGGTGAGGCTGTGAAGGTGACATTGCAGGCAGAGGGAAGAGCATGTACGACTGTCTTAAGGGAAGCAGTATCGTGGACTCTGGACTGAAAGGAAAGCCAGTAGGGCTGCTTTGTCAGACTTTGAGGTGGGGTGGGAGAGGTGAGTGGCTCCAGGTGAGGCTGGGGTCATAGGTAGTTCTAGACAACTCAGAGCCTGGATATTTATCTTTACCCAAGACCAGTGGGAAGTTACTGAGGGGTATTATTAATGAGGACTAAGGTGCGCCTGACCCAAGCCATGGTATTTTCAATAACCTCATATGGATGCGAAAGCTGGACAGTGAATAAGGAAGATCGTAGAAGAATTGATGCCTTTGAGTTGTGGTGTTGGAGGAGAATACTGAAAGTGCCATGGACTGCCAAAAGAACCAACAGATCTGTTTTGGAAGAAGCGCAACCAGAGTGCTCCTTGGAGGCCAACATGGCTAGGCTTCATCTCTCATACTTTGGACACGTTGTCCGGAGAGAACAGTCGCTGGAGAAGGATGTCATGCTGGGTAAGGTGGAGGGTCAGAGAAAAAGAGGAAGGCCCCCAATGAGATGGATCAGCCAGGTACCATCATTGATGGTGTCAAGTGTGGTGGCGGTAATGAGGTTGGCCCAGGATCGGACATTGTTTCGTTCTGCTGTGCATGGGGTCGCTATGCGTCAGTTCTGACTCGATGGCACCTGACAACAACAACAACATTATTAATGGAGGTTATCATAAGTCAAATAAACTTGAAGGCATTGTGTTTTTTGTTTGTTGTTGTTATTGTTGTTTTAAATAGAGTCCCAAAGATTTACACCCTCGGAAACCCTGTGCAGGGTCGCTATGGGTCGGAACTGACTCGATGGCACTTAACAACAACAAGTTGGTACAAACGGTAAAGTGCTCAGCTGCTAACCAAAAGATTTGTGGTTTGTGTTCACCTAGAGGTGCCTTAGAGGAAGGTCTCAGTGATCCACTTCTGAAAAATCAACCATTGAAAATTCTACAGAGCACAGTTGTACTCAGATGCACAGTCGGTAGTCATGAGTGTGAGTCAACTTGACAACAACCTTTTTTTTTTTTTTTTAATCCAGGCACTGACCATCATGAAAAATATTTTTAAGAAATCACTTTGAATAAAAGGAAGTGGAAGGATGTAAGTGAGGCTGATCAGTTAGGACAGTCTCATATCTTCAGGAGATAAAAGGGCATTTGGGATGAGATGGAAAGAAGTGTATTTGAGAACATTAGGAAGCCAAATGATGGTTTGCTCTGGGAGTGAGGGACAGGACGTGCCAAGAAAGACCTCCATATTACTGGGTGGATGGGGATGCCATAGTTTACATTACCCGGGACAGGTAACACAGGGAGATGTTTGAAAAGTTGATCATGATTCTTGGTTTGGACATGCTGAGTGTGTGGGCCATTGTTGTGGGGGGAATCTGACTTGTGGGCATTGATTCAGGGATCATCGAGACCCACACTAATTTCTGGAAGGGTCTCTTGTGATACAATTGGATACAGTATTATTCCCTAAAGTATTTCTATCACAAAACTTATGAGGCTCAGAACCATTCCCAAGAAAAACAGGTGGAGAGGCCAGACAGCTTCCCACAGATATAAAAATAATATCTCCTTCCCCTTCTGAATGGCTATTCCCCAGGCAGCCAGGCTGGCTTTGTGACAAGGTGCTGACTGAACCATCCGTGGTGTGGGTGGTGGATAAAGCTGGGTGGGGATGCACACACAGCTGGGATGACCTCTGTGCACCCTACAGACCAAGGACAAGCAGTCCTCAGAGTGTTTCTGAAATGTCAGCAAAAATGACAGATACTAAATGCTGATGCTGAGTGACTGAAGCTAAATGTTACAACCAGTCATGGAGCTTGAGTCCCTTTTTACTTAATGATCTGGGAAAATGAAAAGCATGCACATTTGGGATCTACCCAAGGCAGAAGTGCAGTTGCATATTTGAGCTTGTCTCCTCCCTGCCACTAGCTCCTCTGTAATTTCTAAGAATATCCCAGCCCCATTCTGCAGTAACCTCATTCTTTACCCATGCCCAACTAATGAAAGATTTGTAAAGGCTGCAATTGAACAATCAAATACCAAGAAAACATTTTTAAAGGCTCGAGATTTATGATATGCCTGCTAGGTCACTAAGCATGTAATAAAAGCCTGAATTTAGTCACATATGTCTGGACAGGTAAACACTGGCTGGACGGAGGGACAACTTTTTAACTATGCCTATGAACTGAGTCTGCTCACAGTATACAAAGGGGTACAGGCCAAATTCTGGGAAAATACAGAAATTTAACTCTCTGGAGGTGGCTTATCAGAATCAATTTAAAAGTGGATAGGACTATGAAAGAAACTATATGCAGCAATGATTCACCCTCAGGTCTGATGGTAAATATGTTACTCAGAAATTTTGGTAATATAGAAAAGGCAACTAGGATGACCTTGATGTGTCTTCAAGGAAACACAATATGATGTAAATAAGGCTAAATATCCACATCTGCGTCTGCCTGTGTGTTGTATTATGTTGACTTGTGTGTTTCTATGATGCTGGAAGCTGGGCCAATGATATTCAGATATCAACAAGGTCAACTGATGATCTACTTCCAAAAATTAGCCACTAAAAACCCTATGGAACACAGCAGAACATTACCTCACTAGCTTGCTTTAAACTTGTTATTACCAAAACAAAAAACCAAACCCACTGCCATCCCATTTCTGAGCAAAGATATCAGTTTGAGGACTAAGGTGTGCCTGACCCAAGTCATGGTATTTTCAGTTTCCTCATATGCATGTGAAAGTTGGATGATGAATAAGAAGACTGTAGAAGAATTGATGCACTTGAGTTGCAGTGTTGGAGAAGAGTATTAAAAGTACCATGAACTGCCAGAAGAATAAACAAATATGTGTTGGAAGAAATATAGCCAGAATTTTCCTTAGAAGCAAAATGGTGACACTTCATCTCTCATACTTGGGATATATAATCAGGTAGGACCAATCCCTGGAGAAGAACATCATGTAAAGTGGATGGTCAGTGAAAAAGAAGAGGTCCCAAACAAGATGGATTGGCACAGTGGCAGCAGCAATGGACTCAAGTGTAAAAACTGTGAAGACCAAACAGTGTTTCCTTCTGTTGTGCACAAGGTCCCTATGAGTCAGAATTGACTCAATAGCACCTACTAACAACCTAACAAAACTTTAAGGGGGCAGAAAACCTCTTATTTTTCCTATTGCACAGCTGGTGGCCTTGTAGTTAACGTTCAGTGTTTATCCTACAGTGCCACCAGGGACCCAGACATATCATTATTATTTGCTGTGACTGTGACCTAGACCCCACGGTAAATATTAGTAGTAGAGCATAAAGATTAAATGCATGTCTTCTTCTAATTATTGATCCTTCCTAAAGACATCTGTCAGACTGCAAAGTCATTTGAACTACAAGATTGGTGGTTCAAGCTCACCAGCTTCTCCTTGGAAATCTTTTACAGGGTCGCTATGGGTTGGAATAGACTTGATGGCACTTAACAACAACAAAAGACATGCTACTGATCTCACCTAAACATTGATAATTACTGGTTATTGGAATGAGAAAGTTGGAAACAAAGAAGAAGGTTCAATAGATGGAAAACAGGCCCTTGCTGATAGAAACCATGCTGGAGACCACACAGAAATAGGTATTTTGTTTATGCACAACGAATGTCTTTTTCTTTACAAACATGTTTTCTCAACAACATAAACAGCAACTATATACCTAGACCCCCCCAGATGGAATACACAGGAATCAAATTGACTACATCTTGGGAAGAAATGATGGAGAAGTTCAGGGCCAGGGGTCAACTGTGGGACAATTGCTTATAGGCAAATTCTGGTTGAAGCTGAAGAAAATTAAAACAAATCCATGAGAGCCAAAATATGACCTTGAATATATCACACCTGAATTTAGAGACCATCTCAAGAACAGATTTGATGCATTAGACATTAATGACTAAAGACCAAAGGAGTTGTGCGACGACTTAAAAAATATCACACATGAAGAAAGCAAAAGGTCATTTAAAAGGCAGGAAAGAAAGAAAAGCCCAAAATGTATGTCAGAAGAGACTCTGAAACTTGCTTTTCAGAATAGAGGTGCTAAAATGATGGAAGAAATGAGGAAGTAAAAGAGCTGAGTAGAAACTTTCAAAGGGCAGCTCTAGAGGAGAAAGTCGAGTATTATAATGAAATTTGCAAAGACCTGGAGTTAGAAAACCAAAAGGGAAGAACACACTCAGCATTCATCAAGCTGAAAAAAGTGAAGAAAAAAATTGAAGCTTCGGATAGCAATATTGAAGTATTCTATGGGAAAACTGTTGAATGATGCAAAAAAAAACCACCCAAAGTAGATGGAAGTTATACACAAAGTCATTGCCCACCCTCCTCACCCAAATGGTCAAAGTTCAACCATTTCAAGAGGTAGTATATGATCAAGAACTCATGGTACTGAAGAAAGAAGTCTAAGCTTCACTGAAGGTATTGGTGAAAACAAGGTCCCAGGAACACAAATTGAGCTCTTTCAACAAACTGATGCAGCGCTAGAGTGGCTCACTCATCTATGCCAAGAAATTTGGAAGGCAACTACCTGGTCAACAGACGGGGAGAGATAAATATTTGTGTACATTCCAAAGAGAGGTGACCCAATGGAATGTGGAGATTATTGAACAATATCATTAATATCACCTGCAAGCAAAATTTTGCTGAAGATAATTTTTAAATGGCTATAACAGTACATTAAAAGGGAACGTCCAGAAATTCAAGCTGGATTCAGAAGAGGACATGGAGCTAAGGATATCATTGCTGATCTCAGCTGAATTTGTTGCTGGTTTTTGTTTTTTGGTTCCCAAGTTTTATTCAAGGATTTATTAAAAATATTCTAGATAAGTGAGTTTAAATCTTCCTCTTCTTCCTCTTCTTTGTCCTGGTTAACCTGGAAATAATGTAATTCATAACTTTCTTTGCTGTTAGCGACTATATGCAACCAATCATGTAGATTATTCTTCTTCAAATATTTTTTGGTGACATATTTCAAATACCTTTTGGAAAAAGGCACCTTGGGGAGAACAAACAAGGTGGCGGATTGGGTGGAAATGCAGTGAGACGCTCCATCAGCAACAACACAGAATACCAGACCAGGCAGGCTCAGGGGATGGTCCCAGAACTCTGAACCACATATAAAGGAAAACTTAGAAGGTTGGAAGGCTTACAGCTAGGGGAATTTGTAGCAGAAGCAAGGAATCCATTGCTTTCTAATTCAAGACACCCAGCTGCTCCAGGAGCCACCAACTTGGGTAAGACCAAGCGGGTAAGACCAAGCGGGGGAAGGATCAGAGCAGCCACGGACACCTGACAGAACCACGGAGATAAAGGTCTGGACATTCTTTTCTTTTGGTAACTGTTCATTGGTCCCTTGCTGTCTGTGCACCTCCATTCTGGTGACTATAGGGGTGCTTGAGCTAGTGGACAACCCAGCCCCACCCTCGGAGGGTTCTACTATGCATGTGCACAGATCTCCTAGAAATTTAAAGAGACAGTTTCCACTTAAAACCAAATGGCCACAGCAGGCGCTGAACTGTTTATAACAAGAAAAAAGGGCTGAACAGGGATAGTGGAGTGGACAGGCAGACTGAAAAGGAAATAGGCCAAAAATTAAATCCTAAGTTACATCAAAATGACCAACAGTGGCATCTTGAAATTTCTCAAGAAGAAGAGTGAAAAGGGAAGCTGATTTCCTGATCACATCTATCTGGAAGCAATCAGAAAGCATTTAAAAAAAAAAAAGCACATCCACCTAAGTATTAAGGCCACATATAATTCCTGAATATGCCCAAAAAATAGAAGCAGAGGACCATATCTGCACATGTCCAGAAACAAGATAAAATGACTTAGGCAAATGAGCTGGAAGTAGACCTATACTCTATACTGGAAGATGAGCAGGCTTTGGAAATACCCAAGAAGGAAATCAGAAAAATGATTATAAAATGTATCAAAACACTATATAATGGAGTTGAGAAAAATAAGAAAAAAGGCAGGAAAGTGCTATAGGAACAATCAAATAAGATAGATACAGCATTGGAAACAATTCAAAACCTACAGAAAGCGGTCCAAACGATCAATAACAAAATATCAGAAATGGACAATACACTGAAAGGGCAAAGGAGTAGAATTGAAGAGATAGAAGCCAGAATTAGTGAGCTAGAAGATCAATCTCTCAACAGTACTAAGATAGAAGAGTAAACACAAAAAAGGATTTAAAAATCTGAAGAAGGCCTAAGATTCCTGTTGGACAACATGAAGAGGAATAATTTTAGCAGTATTGGCATTCCGGAACAGGAAGAATCATACAAGTCCATGGAGGAGATAGTTGAAGAGCTTCTGGAAGAAAATTTTCCTAACATCCTGAACAGTGAAAAGATAAGCATTCAAGAAGCTCAATGAACTCCAGGAAGTATAAACCCTAAAAGACAATCACCAAGACATATAATACTCAAGCTCTCCAAAATCAATGATAAGGACAGGATCTTGAAAGCAGCTAGGGAAAAGAGAAGTGTAACATACAAAGGCAAACAAATCAGATTAAGCTCGGATTTCTCAACAGAAACCATGCAGGCAAGAAGGCTATGGGGAGACATATATAAAACCCTGAAAGAAAAAAACTGCCAACCAAGAATCCTCTACCCAGCAAAGATGTCAATCAAATATGATGGTGTAATCAAAACATTCCAGGATAAACAGAAGCTAAGGGATTTTGCCAAAGCCAACCCTGCTCTGAAAAACATCCTAAAGGAAGTTCTGTGGATTGAGAACCAACAAGAACAGACAACAACTACAGAATGACGTATGTGGCAGCATCACCCTGAACGCAATTGACAAGTGAAAGAGTCAAGAACAGAATAAAATTATAAGAACAGAGGATCTGGGAGTTCAGTCTATGATCAAAACAATTACAATATGAAAAAAGGTAAACATAGAGGACAGAGATCCAGGTGGTGGGAAGGTCAAGTAGATTTCAGGTTAAAATAGAATGTCTTAAATGGAGGGTAGAACTAATGAAATATAAGGTAACCACAATGGAATTAGGGTGGGGGCTTTAGTTTGGGTGTTGGGGAGGGCAATACAAGAAGGAAGGAGGAGGCAGAAGACCAAGATAAATAGGGGAACACTGAGACAGGTTTGAATGGCCTAGTGGGACAGAGGTAAATAGTGATGCATACTCAACCTTGAAACAACAGGCCTCTGGAATACAGGGATATGGTGTAGCTTGAAGAGGGGAAATAATACTAAAATCCTTGACTGCCTTGCTTACTATTGTAAAATAGACACTTGAATGGGATAGAAAGGAATGTTGGGAAACATGATTAGAGAAAACTTGTAAGCCTGCCTTCAGCCAATAACTGATTGGACTATCTAAAAGGGGTTCTACAGCTTGCCCAGTAAAATAGGCCTCATGCAAAGCCTTTACAGAGTATAGGACCTTAGGTGGAATCCTGAGTCCCATCCAGAACCTTATGAGGTGGGACATTCCCACTAGAAAGGACAAGCAGACTGGAACAGCTACAGTGATAGAAGATACATCTTCAAAGAAAGATCATGAGGAGAAACCCAAAACAAAAATGTCAGCATGACTGGCTACTACAAGAATAAACAAGCTGTTCTCCAGGAAGCCATCAAGGCTAACAATCAAGTGCCTTCAGGACAAACTCCCCTCTAAGACTGAAACTCAAAGGGAATACACAAACAAGCATGTAAGCTTGCTGGCGACCACATTGGTCTACTGGTGAGTGGAAGGGGTGGAAAGGCAGCAATGAAGAAATCAGCTGAGTTCAACCCCAGTCCACTGAATCCCGTTGACCTGGAGATGAGCGAGAAAAGAGGAAGGGCTCGTTGGTCCAAAGTGTGGTGAGACCTGAGGACTCTTGAGCCCATGGACAAGGACTTAGTCACAGAGGGCTAGAGCTGATATGAAGTGAGGGGAGATGCACAAGAACACCCAAACTTGCATACAGTAGTACCCTTTTG
>NW_006408723.1:4282728-4286321 GCF_000296735.1 Chrysochloris asiatica | reverse complement strand
TTTTTTTTTTTTTTTGATAAAGGAAACAAGGGTAAATTGCTTCAATTTGATGAACCTGCCTGATATTCACAGTGGCAGTTAACTTTAAATACCAACAGATAGGGAAAGCGTCTTCACATCAAGTATCAGTGCTGTCCCCTTTGTACACAGGGTAGATAGGGATGGGCAACTTAGATATTGGCTATCTAAAATGAGGGGGCAATAAAGGCATGAAGTGACTGGCTTACAAAGTTTCAAGAGGGAGTTTAGTTTAAGAGTATGGGGGAAAGAAAGAGTCCCCTCTGAATAGCTGTCATCTTGTCTAGATGGGTCTGGTGAAAAGAGATGGGGATAAGATTTGTAAGATTCAATAGTGATTAATTGTTATCATGACTAATTGCGACTGTCACAATTGTAAAGGTAGAAGTTTTGTAACAAAAACAGGGGAGTGGTTAATCTTACAATTCAGAAAGAGAGGACCCTAGGACCATCGAGAGAGAAGGGCACAAGCAGAATGCAAGACCTTACCAGAGAAGCAGCAGTGCCAGAGATGGAGGCAGAGATGGGGGCATGGAGAGGGAGAGTGGCTGAAGACTCTAGATTCATGAACTAAAAAGAGAGGGACTAAGAGCTGGTGGCCAGGAGGCAGACTTGCAGAATGTGCCCTTTGGAGATGTAAATTATTATATATACCTGAGTGGTTAAAAAAAAGGCACCTCGGAGGTAACAATAATCTTGCTCTTGATTCTTTAAATGGTTACAACCCCTCCACCGAGATTACCAGCTTTCCCACTGACTGATTTCTTTCTTAAAGAAACTGCTCAAAATTGGCAGCATCCATGATTCCCTCTTCTACAGGGTGGGTGCAATCAAGAGTGAACTTCAGAACCTGCTTCTGTTTTTTGTCCCCCTTTGCCACAAGCTTTTTCACAGGTCCCATGGCAGCAGCGGAGGCAGAAAGGGATCTCAACTGGATCTTAGTTGAAAACAGAACACCACAAAGATGTTTACTTATGCTTTATTGACTAAGCAAAGGCTTTCAACTGTGTGTATCATGACAAGGTATGGATAACATTGTGAAGAACGCTTAAGTAGAGAACATTTAATTGTGTTCACGAGGAACCTGTATATAGATCAAGAGGCAGTAGTTAAAGTGGAAAAGGGGGATACTGAATGGTTTTAAATTAGGACAGATGTGCCCGGGGTTGTATTCTTTCACCATACTTATTCAATCTGTATGCTAAGCAAATACTCGAGAAGTTAGAGTGCTAGAAGAACAAACAAATCTGTGTTGGAAGAAGCCAGGATGGCAAGAGTTCTTCTCTCAGACTTCGGACATACTATTAGGAGGGACCATTCCTGGAGAAGGACATTATGCTTGTAATGTGGTGAGTTAGTGAAAAAGAGGAAGAGATGGATTGGCACAGTGACAGCAGCAACTGACTCAATTGTAACAATTTTTAAAATGGCGCAGGACCAGCCAGTGTTTTTTTTCTGTTGTGCCTAAGGTAACTATGAGTCAGAACTGACTTGACAGCACCTAACAACGAGATGTCTTTGAATAGCAAAGGCATATCAAGTAAATTCCTGGTACCACAGGATCATAACAAACTATGGATAACATTGTAAAGAATGGGAATTCCAGGACACTTAATTGTGCTCATTAGAAACCTGCACAGTGCTAGACCAGAACAAGGGGATACTGAATGGTTTAAAATTAGAATAGGTGTGAGACAGTGTTGTATTTTTCACCATGTTTATTCAGTTTGTGTGCTGAACAAATCTGAGAAGCTGGCTTAGATGAAGAAGAACATGGCATCAGGATTGAAAGAAAGACTCATTAACAACCTGAATTATACAGATGATATAATCTTGCCTTCAGGAAATGAAAAAGTTTTAAAATACTGATGAAGATCAAAGACTACAGTCTTCAGTATGGATTGGACCTCAAAATAAAGAAAACAAAAATCCTCAAAACTGCACCAATAATGGAGAAATGCTTGAAGTTGTCAAAGACTTCATTTTTCTTGGATCCACAACTAAAATACTTATGGGAGCAACAGTGAAGAGATCAAACGTTGTATTACATTAATCTGCCCCAAAAGACCCCTTTAAAGTGTTCAAGAGCAAGATGTCAGTTTAAGGAGTAAGATACGCCTGACCCAAGCAATGGCATTTTCAATTTTCTCATTTGCATAGGAAAATTGGACAATGAATTAGGAAAACCTTAGAAGAATCCATGCATTTGAATTATGTTACAGGCTAAGAATATTAAAAGTACATTGGACTCCCAGAAGAACAAACAAATCTATCTTGGAAGAAGTACAGTCAGAATGTTCCTTAGAAGTGAAGATGGTGAGACTTTGTCATTCTTTGGACAGGTTTTCAGAAGGCATAAGTCCCTGAGGAAGGACATCATGCTTGAAAAAATTGAGGGTAAACAAAAAAGAGGAAGATCTCCCAAAAGATGAACTGATACAGTCGTAGCAAAATGGGTTTAAATATAGCAACAATTGTGAGGATAGCATAGGACTGGGCAGTTAGTATTTTGTTCTATTGTGCATGGGGTCACTCTGAATCAGAAACTGACTTGATGGCAATTAAAAACAATAATGCTACAGTGCTCTGTCACAGCTGTCATTATTACCCAAGTATAATGATGCTTTGAATCACATGACTTTGTCTGCCCCACTTACAAGCATGCACTATAAGCACATGCAATTTCTTCATTGTTGCTCGTGTTCTTAACATTTACTGGTTTTGTAAAATTTTCTAGTATTTTAGCTACAATTTAGTGGTAATTAGTATTTGTGTCATGACAAGCTATGGAAAACATTGCAAAGTATGAGTATTCCAGAACATTTAATTGTGCTCATGAGGAACATGTACATAGACCAAGAGGCAGTTGTTCAGATAGAACATGACAACACTGAATGGTTTAAAGTTAGGATAGGTGTGCAACAGGGTTGAAAGAATTCACCACACTTATTCAACCTGTATGCTGAGCAAATAATCCAAGAAGCTGAGTTACATGAAGAAAAATGTGGCATCAGGATCGGTGGTGAGGGTTATGTGCCATGATGTCAGTTCCAACTCACAGCAACCCTGTAAAGTGTTTCTGAGACTGTAAATCTTTACAGGAGCAGAAAGCCTCATCTTCCTCCCATGGAAGAGCTGGAAGTTTCAAACTGTGATGCAGTCTGATTGGTAACCACTACACTACCAGAAGAGGAAGACTCATTACAACCTGAGATATGCAGATGATACAACCTTGTTACTGAAAGTGATGCGGACTTAAAATACTTACTGATAAAGATAAAAGAAAACAAAAATCTTCACCACTTGACCAATAAACAACATTCTTGTTGTTGTTGTTGTTAGGTACCATCGAGTCAGTACCGACCCATAGTGACCTTATACACAGCAGAACGAAACACTGCCCGATCCTGGGCCAACCTCACTACTGTTGCCACGCTTGAATCCATCGATGCTGCCACTTGGCCAATCCACCTCGTTGGGGGTCTTCCTCTTTCTCTCTGACCCTCCACCTTACCAAACATGATATCCTCTCCAGCAACTGGTCCCTCCTGACAATATGTCCAAAGTATGAGAGA
>NW_006408723.1:4280207-4282388 GCF_000296735.1 Chrysochloris asiatica | reverse complement strand
TTTCTTGACTGCTGCTTCCATGAGTGTTGATAGTTGATCCAAGAAGAATGAAGTCCTTGACAACTTCAATCTTTTCTCTGTTGAAAATAAGGTTGTTTATTGGCCCAGTGGTGAGGATTTTTGTTTTCTTTACAATGAGATGTAATCCATACCTAAGGCTGTGCGCTTTGATCTTCATCATCAAGGGAGAAAAGATTGAAATTGTCAACGACTTCATTCTTCTTGAATCACCCATTAACACTCACGGAAGTAGCAGCCAACAAATCAAATGAAGTAACTGCATTAGACAAATCTGCTGCACAAGACCTTTTTTTTTTAATGTTTTATTGTGAATTATGTGATAGTTTACATGGGAGAACACTAGTTTTACATTCATCTTATCATATATAATTTCAGTGCCACGAGTACAATCCCCTCCATGCATCATCAACTAACCAAAGGGTATACCCTGCAAGTCTGTCCCCCTGTCATCACCACACAGCCCCTCTCCCTTTCTGGGTCTAAAGTCCCCAGCTGCTCCATCTCTCCACGTCATCATCTCTGTCTCCATCACTGGCATCACTGCTTCTCTGGGTAGGGTCCCACTTTTTGCTCTTCTGCCTTGATGGTCCCAGTGATCTCCACTCCTAGACGGAAAAGTTAATCACTCCCCTCCTTGCTATAAAACGTCTACCTTTGCATTTCCAACCCTCACAATCAATCCTGATAATAATTATTCACTATGTTATCACAAGAGACCTATCCACATTTCCTTTCATCAGCCCCACCTAGAATGATTGGATACTACTCACTGGAGATTCTATCTTCCTCCAGGCACTCTGGATCTAGGTTCCCTCTTGAAAGCTTGTAAGCCAGTCACTTCTTGCCCTTGTAGCCCCACCACTTTGAGTAGCCAATGTCCAAGTTGCCCATCCCTGTCTACTTACTCTGTGTATGGAGGCAGTGGAAGTGATCCTTGATGTAAAGATTTCTTCCCTCTTTTGAGCTACTGCATCCATAGGTGTAGGTCAAGTTCATCAAATTCTATCAGATTACTTTTTTTACCACTTCTTTCTTATTCTCTGCTATTCATAAGGTTTTCAGTGACTAACAATTTGGAAGTACTTCGTCACTCTTTCTTCCTAGTCTGTCTTTGTCTGGAAGCTTATCTGAAACCTGTCCACCATGGGTGACCCTGCTGATTATTTAAAATACCGGTGGCATAGGCCTCAGAATCACAGAATCACAGCAATTCGAGTCACCACAGCACGACAGACAGATGAGTGGTGCCCGTTTGGTTTTATGTCGAAACTTATTCTAGGTGAGCTCTAATCATCCGGTCATTAAAGCCAGGTCAAGTGGGTATTATCTGCAAGTGTGCATATGCCTCCTCTTCTTTTCAGCTGGATGCTTCACTCTCCACTCTAGTCTTCCACTGACTCTGGGCCCAAGAGTTCCCAGGTCTTACCACACTGCTGGCTAACCAGGTCTCCCCCTGGGTTCACAACAGTCTATTGAATGTTGTAGGGATTAGTTCGCAGTTTCATTGCTGTTTTTCCCTCTCTTCCCCTTATCGATGACGAACATGGTCATCAATCAGAGTGTGTATTCCCATTGGTTCTTAGTTTTGAAAGTGGGTTTGCCCTAAGGGGACCCAACCACTTGCTTTGATGTCTCCTGAGCAGCAACTTGCTTGTTCTTGTAGTAATCAGTCAGTCTTCCTATATTGTGTTGTATTTTTCCTGTCGGTCTTTCTTTAGAGAAGTATCTTCTGTTCTTCTAGCTGCTCCAGGCTGATATGCCCATTGTTTCAAGTGGAAATTTCCCACTTCTGTAGATTCTGGATTCTATTCAGGATTCCACCTCTGGTCTTATGTAATGCAAAGGGTCTGCAGGAAGCCTACTTCACTGGGCACATTGTAGCCCCACTTTAGGTATTCCAATCAGTTATAGGCAAAAGACAGACTTACAAGCTTTCTGTGGTGCTATTTCTGGCTATTCCTTTCTCTATTTTATAATGGTATGCAAGGGAAACCAAGATTCAAAAGATAGCCAAGCATCTTAACATTATTTCCCCCCTTTTGCCCATTCCAACCATGTCTCAATTCCTGTATCCCAGAGCCTTGTTGTTCCAAGGTTGTGCATACATCATTCTTTACCTCTGTCCCACTTAGCCCTTGCAAACTTGCCTAATTGTTCTCC
>NW_006408723.1:4277503-4279084 GCF_000296735.1 Chrysochloris asiatica | reverse complement strand
CATGTTGAGTTGGTTTTTGTATAAGGCATAACGTGAAGGTCTTGTTTCAATCTTTTGCATATCGCTTTCCAGTTCTGCCAGCACTATCTGTTGAAGAGACTATCACCTCCCCATACAATATATTTAGGTGTTTTATCAAAAATCAGGTGGCTATATGTAGATGGGTTAATTTCTGGACTCTCAATTCTGTTCCATTGATCAATGTATCTCTCATTGTACCAGTGCCAAGCTGTTTTGACCACTGTAGTCCTGTAGTAAATTTTGAAGTCAGGGAGTGAGAGGTTTCCGACCTTATTCTTCTTCTTAAGCAGTACTTTGCTTATCCTGGGTCTCTTTCTTTTCTATATTGTTGTTGTTATGTGCCGTGGAGTCAGTTCTGACTCATAGCGACCCTGTACATGGTTTCCAAGGCTGTAAATCTTTACGGGAGCAGAAAGCCTCATCTTTCTCCCACGGAACATCTGGTAGTTTCGAACTGCTGACCTTGCAGCTTGCAGCCCGATTCATAACCACTATACTACCAGAGATCCTTTCTATATAAAGTTTGTAATTGTTGTTTCCATCTCTTTGAAGAATGTCGTTGAAATCTGGATTGGGATTGCATTATATGTGTAAATTGCTTTGGGTAGTATTGACATTTCCACAATATTAAGTCTTTCTATCCAGGAGCATGGTACATTCTTTCATTTTTGTAGGTCTCTTTTGGTTTCTTGTAGTAGTGTTTTGTAGTTTTCTCTGTATAAGTCCTTTGTTTATCTGGTTACATTTATTCCTGATATTTAATCCTTTGGGTGGCTATTGTAAATGGTATTGCTTTCCTAATGCCCTTTTCAATGCTGTTATTTTTGGTATAGAGGAATCCAACAGGTTTTTGTATGTTGATCTTATATTCTACCACTTTGGTGAATCTTCCAATGAGGTCTGGTAGCTTTTTTACTGACTCTTTGTGGTTTTCTACGTATAGAATCATATTATCTGCAAATAGAGTTTTACTTCCTCTTTGCTAATTTGGATGCCTTTAATTTCCCTGTCTTGCCTTATATGTCTTGCTAAGACTTCCAGTACAATATTGAATAGTAGTGGTGACAAAGGGCATCCTTGTCATGTTCCTGTTCACAGAGGGAAGGCTTTCAGTTTTTCTCCATTTAGAGTAATGTAGGCTGCTGGTTTGTATACATGCTCTTAATTATGTTGAGGAATTTCCCTTGAATTTCTGCTTTGTTGAATGTTTTTACCAGGAATGAATTTTGGATTTTGTCAAATGCCTTTTCTGCATCAATCGATATGATCATGTGGTTATTTTCTTTTTTTATTTTATTAATATGGTGGATAACGTTGATCATTTTTCCAATATTGAGCCATGCTTGCATTCCAAATATGAATCGAATTGATCATGATGTATTATCTTTTTGATATGTTGCTGGATTATGTTGGCTAGGATTTTGTTGAGAATATTTGATTCTATGTTCATGAGAGATACTGATCTATAGTTTTCTTTCTTAGTGATTCCTTCCCTGGTTTTGGTATGAGGGTTATGCTTGCTTCAGAAAATGTATTAGGAAGTTTTACATCCTACTCTAT
>NW_006408723.1:4270018-4277139 GCF_000296735.1 Chrysochloris asiatica | reverse complement strand
CCAATGGTCTGTCAATTTTGTTAATCCTTTCAAAGAACCAGCTTCTTGTCCTGTTGATTCTTTCTGTAGTTTTTCTGTTCTCTACCTCATTTATTTCTGCTCTAATCATTATTATTTCTTTTCCTTTGGTGGCTGTAGGTTCGCTCTGTTGGTCTGTTTCTAATTGTTGTAGATGCTGTGTTAATGTGTTAACTTTGGATCTTTCTTCTTTTTGGATGTGTGCATTTATTGCAATAAATTTTCCTCTCATCATCACTTTTGACGTGTCCAAAAGGTTTTGGTATGTTGTGTTTTTGTTCTCATTTGTTTCTAGGAACTTTGTGAGTTCCCATGTTATATCTTCTACTACCCAGTCGCTTTTCAGCAGGGTGTTATTCAGTTTCCATGTATTTGACTTGATTTCCTTGGTCTTCCTATTGTTTATTTCTAATTTGATAGCATTGTGGTCTGAGAAGATGCTTTGTAGTATTTTGATATTTATAAATTTATGTAGATTTGTTTTGTGGCCTAACACATTTTGTGGCCTAACATTCTGGAGAATGTTCCATGTGCACTGGAAAAGAATGTATATTGTGCAGTTGTTGGGTTGAATGTTCTGTACACATCTATGAGGTCCTGTTGGCTGATTGTGTTGTTTAGTTCTTCTGTTCATCTATTTCTTTCTTCAAATCTCTGAGTTTGCTGTATATATTTTGGAGCTCTTTCATTGGGAGCATAGATATTTATTATGGTTATATCTTCTTGTTCAGTTTTCCCTTTAATCATGAGATAATATCCATCTTTATCGATTATGCTGAGTTTTGCCTTAAAGTTTATTTTATCAGAGATTAGTACTGTCACTCATGTTTGTTTTTTACTGCAATTAGCTTGGTATATTTTTCATCCTTTGACTTTTGACCTGTTTTTATCTCTGTGTGTGAGATGTGTCTCTTTCAGACAGCATATTGAAGGATCTTGTTTTCTTATCCATTCTGTCACTCTCCATCTCTTAACAAGTAAATTAAATCC
The DNA here is from genome assembly GCF_000296735.1 of Chrysochloris asiatica. Classification (NCBI taxonomy): domain Eukaryota; kingdom Metazoa; phylum Chordata; class Mammalia; order Afrosoricida; family Chrysochloridae; genus Chrysochloris; species Chrysochloris asiatica. Next base: position 4,276,131 of record NW_006408723.1, on the reverse strand, counting down.
ATTTACATTCAATGTAATTATCAATAGGTATGGATTAATTGCTGCCATTATTTTTTTTGTGTGTGGTGTTGCTGCTTTCTTTGTTCTTTGTGTCCTCCTTTGTTGAGTTCATGCTTTTTTGTGTTCTTTCTTGTGAGTTTCCTCGTAGTTTTAATGTTTCCATGTTCTTGGATTTTCATTTTCTTGGTATGTTGTGAAGTGTTAATTTTCTTTGATGTTGCCTTATAGTCCATTAACTTTTCTCTCCATTTAGTTCAGTCTATTTTATCCTGCAATCAACCTGACCTACTCACCATCTGGGTCTCTGTTGCTACGTGTTTACCTTCTTTTACACTGTAATTGTTTTGATCATAGACTGACCTCCCAGATTCTCTGAGTTTGTTCTTATAGTTTTGGTCTGTTCTTGTTGCTGCCTTCTGTCTAGTTAATTCTGGGAGGTGCTGCCACATGTGCCAATCTGTGGTTGTTCTCTGTTCTTGTTGGTTCTCAGTCTACAGAGCTCCCTTTCAGATGTTTTGTAGCACAGGGTTGGCTTTGGCAAACTCCCTTAGCTTCTGTTTATCCTGGAATGTTTTGATTGCACCGTTATATTTCATTGATAGCTTTTCTGGATAAAGGTTCTTGGTTGGCAATTTTTTTCTTTCAGGGTTTAATATATGTCTCCCCATTGCCTTCTTGCTTGCATGGTTTCTGCTGAGAGATCTGAGTTTAATCTGACTTGTTTGCCTTTGTATGTAACACTTCTCTTTTCCCTAGCTGCTTTCAGGAGTGTCTCCTTATCTTTGATTTTGGAGAGCTTTATTATGATATTTTTCAGTGATTTTCTTTTGGGATCTATCCTTCCTGGGGTTCGTTGAGCTTCTTGAATGTTTATCTTTTCACTTTTCAGGATGTTAGGGAAATTTTCATACAGTAGTTCTTCAACTACTTCCTCTGAACTTGTGTGATTCTTCTTGTTGAGGAATGCTGATAATTCTTAAGTTATTCCTCTTCATGTTGTCTAACATGAATCTTAGACTTTCTTCAGATTTTTATCCTTTTTTCTTAGTTATATTGAGAGATTTGTCATCCAGCTCACTGGTTCTGCCTTCCATCTCTTCTATTCAACTCCTTTTCCCTTTCATAGTATTGTGTATTTCTGATATTCTATTGTTGATCATTTGGACCTCTTTCTGTAGGTTTTTAATTTTTTCTAATGCTGTATCTATCTTATTTGATTGTTCCTGTAGCCTTTCACTGACTTCTTCCTTATTTTTCTTAACTTCATTGTAAAATGTTTTGAAACATTTTAACATCATTTTTCTGAATTCATTCTCAGGCATTTCCAAGGCCTGCCCTCCTTCCAGAATGGAGCCCAGGTCTACCTCTAGGTCACTTGCCTCAGACATTTTATCTTGTTTCTGGACATATAGTGATATGGTCATCTGTTTTTCCTTCTTAGACTTGTTTAGCATTTATCGGTGGCCTTAATACTTAATTTTGTATGCTTTTCCTTCTTGGACCTGTTTAGCATTTGTCTGTGGCCTTAATATTTAATTTTGTATGTGTTTTGGTATTTTTTTATGCTTTCTGATTGCCTCCAGGTAGATGTGCTCAGGATGTGTGCTTCACTTTTCACTTTTCTTATTGCTTATCTCAGAGTCACTTTCACAGGTGTTGTCTTCCTCCCTGGTATATGGCAGTTGGTATTGTTTCTTGCCTGGGTTTTGGTGTTTTATAGAGTGTGATTGTAGCTTGACTATATGGCAGCAGTTACTCTTCTTGGGTAATATAGGGAGATAAAGAGTCCTACAAAAGTAGAAAGTGGAGCATAAAACAGCATCAGCAAAATAAAACAAGAAGAAAAAAAAAAACCCAAAAAACAACAGCAAAATATAACTAGACTGAGAATACTGCAGTGTATAATCACAGAAAAGGGAGAGGAGGGAGAGAAGAAAAAAAAAATGTTTTTGTAGCTTAATATGAGCATGACTTTAATGTCCTCTTTTCAGCATCTTGCTTCCAAAACTCCCTGAGTGATTTCAAGATGCCACTGTTGGTTGCTATGCTGTATCTCAGGCTTTAATTTAATTTTCAGCCTTTTTTTTTTTTTTTTTAACTCTCTTTCCCTCTCTACACCCCCCTTGTTCTGGCCTTTCCTGTATTTAAAAAATACATATGTTGAGGGCCTGCTCTTGGGCTGAATATCTGTGCCATGCATGGCAAAAGAACCCACCAGTGTTGAGGGTAAGGTATGTCCACTTGGTCGGGCACCCCCTCTAGTCACTAGAAGAGAGGTGCACAAACAGTTGGGTAGCCAATGACCAGATACCAAAAAAAGGAAAATCAGAACAAAGCAAATCCAACAAAATGTATTGTCCACCTTTGCTCTAAGGTTCCTGCAGCATTTTTCCGTGGTATTTATGCTTCCCCACTTGATCTTGCCATTTGGTCTCACCCTACATGTCGGCTCTGGGTCACCAAGCTCAGCAGATTCAAAAGTACATGATTTCTTACTTCAGCTTCAAGTTCCACTTGATATAAGCCTTCAAACTTTTAAAATATTCCTATCTATGTGGTTCCGAGTTTCGAAGCTCTGCCTTGGATCTGCTTTGTCTGGTATTCTGTGGTATGGCTGATGGCGAACTTCACTGTACCTTCATCCTAGCTGCCATCAAGCCCTGCCTTTCCCGGCACAAGACCTTTTTAAAGTGTTGAAAAGTAAAGATGTCAGCTTGGGAACTAAGATGTGTCTGACCCAAGCCATGGTATTTTCAATAACCTCATATGCATGAACAAGTTGGATAGTGAATAAGGAAGATCATAGAAGAATTAATGCTTTTGAATTACAATGTTGGAGGAGAATATTAAAAGTATCATGAGCTCATGAGCTGCCAAAAGGATCAACAGATCTGTGTTGGAGACCAGGATGGCCAATCTTCATCTCTCATATTTCAGACATATTGTCAGTAGGGACCATTCACTGGAGAGGTATATCATGTTTGGTAAGGTGGAGGGTCAAAGAAAAGGAGGAAGGCCCCCAGTGAGATGGATTGGCCAAGTGGCAGCATCAAGGGCTTAAACGTGACAATTGTGAGGCTGGCTCAGGACTGGGCAGTGTTTTGTTCTGTTGTGCATAGGCCACTAAGAGTCAGTACTGACTCTATGATACCTAACAACAACAGTATTTGTGAACCTATATCAGTAACTTTTTTGATCAAGAAGTAGTAACTAAAGAAAAAGAAGGGGGGAAATAATAATGTGGCCATTTAATTTGATTTTTCAAACAAATATATTCTTAGTATTTGCATGATCTAAGAAATACTACATTTAAACAGTTTACAATAATACTGCATGTTATTCTATTGTTGAAATTGATCATTAAGTGTTACTAAGAATTCTATGCAGTCTGGTATGGGAAGTCCATGTGCAGTAGGGGGATACTGACCCTAGTGACAGCACCACTTACAGGCCCTAGTGCCAATGTCTGGATTCTCAGGACCCAGTCATGGATTGAAATTCCTCTTATTCAGAATCCTTGCAATTAAAGAGACAGAAAAACAAGTACAGTGGTTAAATATCACATCAAAACATTGCCAAAAAATCCAGCTCAAGTAACTACAGAATCCAGGGGATAAAGCTGGCTCCAGATCTGTCTGGGTCCAGGGATCTTCTCTCTCTCTTCCCATACCTGGGCTTTACCTTCCTGTGTGTTGGCTTAATTCTTATGCAGGAATTTCACCATGGTGATGGACAGCAGTTCCAGACTCCTGCCAGTCTCAGAGAAAAGAAGCTCCTGTTCCCTATAATTCCAGTCCGAGTCCTGGTACTGGTTCTCCATAGTCTAAAAGGGGTTATGAGATCATTACCAAGCCAATCTCTAGCACCAAGAGAATGTGGCATTTTTTAGTTGCCTAGGCTAGACTATGTGCTGAAGAGTGGGTTAAACCTACTTTGTTGTTGTTCTTAAGTGCTGTCAAGTTGGTTCCTAACAATAATAATCCTCTTTGGGTCAGATAAAAACAACAGTGTCTAATATCAATATGAAAGGGAGTTGTCAGCTATATCTAGTCTACTCTATGGTTTACCTTCTGACTCATAAATTTCAATCAGTAGATTTATTCTCAGCAGATAATTGGATAACTACACAAAAAAGTTTTGTCTGCTGGTGGTCATTGCAGTGCTACTTATCATAGTGAAACATTAGTAAGTCTGTCAAGAGGAAAGAAGCTCTGGTGTTTTCGTGGATTAAACACTGGACTGCTAGCTACAAGGCCAGAAATTCAAACTCACCAGCCACTCAGCAGGAGAAAGAAGAGACTTTCTGCTCCTGTAAAGATTTACACTCTCAGGTATCTGATGAAGCAGTTCTATTCAGTCATATAGTGTCACTATGAGTCTAAATCGATTTGACTGCAGTGGTTTTTGGTCAAAAAGGAACTATTTAAGTAAATGATTCACCTTCAAATACCATGCAGGCCACACACAAAAAAATTATGGGGTTCTATATTTATCACTTTTAAGATGGCCAGATGTAAAAGTTACTCTGAATTAAGCAATAAGAAGAGTGAAAGGGAAGACCACATCCTGATCACATCTACATGGAGGCAATCAGAAAGCATAAAAAATACCAAAACACACACTCAATTAAGTATTAAGGCCACAGATAAATGCTAAATATGTCCAACAAGAAAAAGCAGATGACCATATCACTACATGTCCAGAAACAAGATAAAATACCTGACACAAATGACCTAGAGGTAGACCTGAACTCCACTCTGGAAGGAGGGCAGGCCTTGGAAACGCCTGAGTAGGAATTCAGAAAAATGATAACAAAATGTTTCAAAACACTTTACAATGGAGTTGAGGAAAATAAGGAAGAAGTAAGGAAAGCGCTATAGGAACAATCAAATAAGATAGATACAGCATTGGAAATAATTCAAAATCTACAGAAAGAGGTCCAAATGATCAATAATAGAACATCAGAAATAGACAATACACTGAAAAGGCAAAGGAGTAGAATAGAAGAGATAGAAGCCAGAACTAGTGATCTGAAAAACAAATCTCTCAATACCACTAAGATAGAAGAGCACACAGAAAAAAGGATTAAAAAAATCTGAAGAAAGTCTAAGATTCATGTTGGACTGACTACATGAAGAGGAATAACAAGAATTCTCAGCATTCCAGAACAAGAAGAATCACACAAGTCCAAAGAGAAATAAGTTGAAGAATTCCTGGAAGAATGTTTCCCTAACATCCTGAAAAGTGAACAGATAAACATTCAAGAAGCTCAACAGAACCAAAGAAGGATAGACCCAAAAGAAAATCACCGCAACATAACAAAACCAAACATAAGGAGGAATCCTGAAAGCAGCTAGGGAAAACAGAAGTGTTACATACAAAGGGAAGCAAGTCAGATTAAGCTCTGATCTCTCAACAGAAACCATGCAAGCAAGAAGGAAATGAAAACATCCAACAATCATTCCTGATTAGAAAAACAAAACAAAACACTCAACAAAGTAGGAAATAAAGGGAAATTCCTCTATATAATTAAGAGCTTATATACAAAACTAACATCCTACATTACTCTCAATGGAGAAAAACTGAAAGTCTTCTCTCTGTGAACAGGAACCAGACAAAGATACCCTTTGTCACCAATCCTATTCAATATTGTGCTGGAAGTCTTAGCCAGACATATAAGGCAAGACAGAGAAATTAAAGGCATCCAAATTAGCAAAGAGGAAGTAAAACTCTATTTGCAGATAATATGATTCTATATGTAGAAAACCACAAATAGTAAAAAAGCTACGAGATCTCATTGGAAGATTCACCAAAGTGGTAGAATACAAGATCAACATACAAAAACCTGTTGGATTCCTCTATACCAAAAATGACAGCATTGAAAAGGACATTAGGAAAGCAATACCATTTAAATAGCCACCCAAAGAATTAAATATCAGGAATAAATGTAACCAGATAAACAAAGGACTTATACAAAGAAAACTACAAAACACTACTACAAGAAACCAAAAGAGACCTACAAAAATGGAAGAATGTACCATGCTCCTGGATAGAAAGACTTAATATTGTGGAAATGTCAATACTACCCAAAGCAATTTACACATATAATGCAA
>NW_006408723.1:4255624-4265969 GCF_000296735.1 Chrysochloris asiatica | reverse complement strand
GATCACTAGCCATTAGAGAGATGCAAATCAAAACAACAATGAGATATCATCTCACACCAGCAATAACAGCAAAGATCAAAAAAGTAAAGGACAATAAATCCTGGCGGGGATGTGGAGAGACTGGGACACTGCTGCATTGCTGGTGTGATTGCAAAATGGTCCAACCTCTCTGGAAAGCAATATGGCACTTCCTCAGAATATTGGAAATAGAAATATCTTATGATCTAGAAATTCCTCTACTTGGTATTTACCCACAAGAAGTATAAACCATAACACGAGTAGATATATGCACACCAATGTTCAGAGCAGCACTATTTACAATAGCAAAAAGATCGAGACAGCCTAAGTGCCCATCAACTGAAGAATTGATAAACAAACTGGTACATACCCACAGTGGAATATTATGCTACCTTGAAGAATAACAAGGAAGCTACAAGCCACCACATAACATGGATGATCCTTGAGGACATTATGTTGAGTGAAATTAGTCAGTCACAAAAGGAGAAATACTGCATAGGACCACTACTGTACAAGATTAAGAAAAATAACCCATACTAATGTGGGGGTGGGGTGGGATTCTTTGCTTGTTACCGGGTTTGACGGGAGTGGTTAGGTGAGGGAGGGTAAGGTGGAGCACAGGGTAGGGAATAGACACCGGACAGCTTGGGACAGAGGTAAATAACGATGTTATTCAGGGCTCTGGGATACAAGGATTGAGACATGGTTGGAATGGGGAAAAGGGGGAAAATAATGTTAAGATGCTTGGATGTCTTTTGAATCTTGGTTTCCCTGGCATTCCATTATAAAATAGACATTTGAGGGGGAGAGAAAGCATTATCCAGAAATACCCATCTTCTACCTATAACTGATTGGAATACCGAAAATGGGGCTACAACGTGCCCAGTGAAGGAGGCTTCCTGCGGAGCCTCTGCATTACATAAGACCATAGGTGGAATTCTGAACAGTATCCAAAATCTACTGAACTGGGAAATTTCCACTTATAAGGACAAGCACACCAGCTTGGAATGGCTAGAAGAGCAGAAGATACTTCTTGAAGGAAAGACCAACAGGAAAAACACAAAACAGTAAAGGCAGTCCAACTGATTACTACAAGAACAAGCAAATCGCTCTCCCAGGAGACATCAAGGCAAGTGGTTGGGTCCCCTCAAGGCAAATCCCCTTCCAAGACTAAGACTAAATGGGAATACACGCTTTGATTCATAACCACATTCATCACAAATAAGGGGAAGAGAGGGAAAAATAGCAATGAAGTTGCGAGCTCAACCCTACAATTGTCAATAGACTCCTGTGAACCCAGGTGGACACTTGGTTGGCCAGCAGTTTGGCAAGACCTGGGGATTCTTGAGCCCAGAGTCATTTACATAGCCACAGAGGTCTAGAGTGGTGAGTGAAACATCCAGCTGATAAGAAATGAGGGCATATGCATAAGAACACCCACACTTGCAGACGACCTGGCTTCAATGATTGGATGATCAGATCTCAGCTAGAAGAAAGAAGAGGTAAAAAAGAATAATCTGCTAGAATTTGATGAACTTGACCTACACCTATGGATGCAGAGCTCAAAAGAGGGAACATATCTTTACAGTGAGGATTATTCCCACGCCTTTCATACACAGATTAGACAGGGATGGGCAACTTGGACATTGGCTACCCAAAATGGGAGAGGGAGGCTACAAAGGCAAGAAGTGACAGGCTACAAGCTTTCAAGAGGGAGCCTAGATCCACAGGGTGCAGAGGAAGGTAGAATCGCCAATGAGTAGTATCCAATGTGTCTGGGTGGAGCTGATGAAAGGAGATGCAGATAGGTCTCTTGTGATACAATATTAAATAATTGTTATCAGGACTGATTGTGAGGGTTGGAAATGTAAAGGTAGATGTTTTTTTAGCAAAAGGAGGGCAGTGATTGACTTTGCCGTCCAGGAGCAGGGGTCTCTGGGACCATCAAAGGAGAAGAGCAGAGAGTGGGTCCTTACCCAGAGAAGAACTGACGCCAGAGATGGAGGCAGAGACGATGACGTGGAGAGATAGAGCAGCTGGGGACTTTAGACCCAGAAATGGAGAGGGTCTGTTGTGCTGATGACCGGGGACAGGCTTGCAGCATATACCCTTTGGTTGGTTGATGGTACATGGAGGGGATTGTAAGCATGGCAATGAAATGATATATGATAGGATGAAAGTAAAACTAACGTTCTCCCATTTAAACTATCATAATTCACAATAAATCATTAAAAACAAAAAAAAAGCCTCTTTCTCTGGGCAAGTTCTAAAACCTCTTTTAGGTATTCCAATCAGTTATAGGCTGAAGATGGGTTTACAAGCTTTCTATAATCGTGTTTCCCAATATTCCTTTCTATCTCACTGAAGTGTCTATTTTACAATACTAGAAGGGAAACCAATATTCATAAGACAGTCAAGCATCTTAACATTATTTCATTTTGGTTAATTTTTATACTCTCTTTACTTTCCTGTTGACAAATGGTTAAGTGTGTGGCCATATCTAAAGGTTGGTTGTTTAAACCCACTGAGAGGCACCTCAGAATAAAGGTCTGATCATCTATTTCTATCTATGAAAACTCTATGGAGCACAGCTCTACTTCGACACACATGGGGTCATCCTGCATTGCAAATGACTTGATAGTAACTGGTTTTGTTTTTTAAGCTTTACTTTGCTAAATTTTGACCACAAATGCATATTTTTAAAATCCAAAATATTGATGCCATTAATTTCCAAGGTAACACTAAGCTAAGGTATGTTTCCTGGTATCTCCTGTCTTTAGAATTTGTATGTTTTTAAGGGAAATGTTGTACTAGTGGAGGTTAAGAGACTTACCCTGGAGCTCCTCATTCCCAAAGTACCCTCCCTGTCCTTGTCATGGCCATCTGGGATGGCCTGGCTCTGTACCTGTAGCAGCAGTTTTTTGTTTGTTTATATTTTCCTTTTAGTATTCTATCCTTTCTTAAGCTTTTACAATAATGGTCTTATGCAATATTTCTCCTTCAGTGACTGACTAATTTCACTTAACATAATGTCCTCAAAGTTCAACCATGTTATGTGGTGGCTTGCATTTTCCTTGTTATTCTTCAAAGTAGCATAATATTCCATTATGTGGGTGTACCAAAGTTTGTTTATCCACTCTTCCATTGATTGGTACTTAGGCTATCTCCATCTTTTTGCTATTGTGAATAGTGCAGCTATAAACAGTGGTGTGCACGTCATAGATCGTATTTGTGGATATATACCAAATAGAGGGATTGCTGGATCATAAGGTATTTCTATTCCCAACTTTCTGAGGAAGCGCCATACTGTTTTCCAGAGTGGTTGGACCATTTTGCATTCCTACCAGCAATGTAGGAGGGTTCCAGTCTCTCCACATCCTTGCCAGCATTTATTGTCCTTTGCTTTTTTGAACTTCACTGTTATTGCTGGTGTGAGATGATATCTCATTGTTGTTTGATTCATAGAGGTTACTAATCAAGCTGCTAACCTCAAGATCGTCATTTTGAAACTACCAGCCATTCTGTGGGAGAAATAGGAGGCTTTCTGCTCCTGTAAAGATTTACAGCCTTAGAAACCCTGTGCAGGGTCACTATGAGTCGGAACCGACTCCATGGTACTTAACAACAAAACAATGGCTAATGATTGTGAACATTTCTTCATATGTTTGTTGACTGCCCAAATCTCTTCCTTGGTGAAGGGTCTGTTCTTGTTGCAGCAGTCAGTTTTTTATGTCTTTGGCTGAGATGCCCCAGTGTTGTAAGTAAACCTTTGATTTGTCCAGTGGTGTTCAGGGGCTACCCATCTCTTTTATGTGCCTACCCACTGCCATTGTGTCTATTCCAACTCACAGTGACTCTGTAGGACAGAGGAAACTACTGTTTTCTCTGGAGGAGCAATTGGTAGGTAGATTTGAATGGCTGATCATGCAATTAGTAGCTTAACGCTTAACCCACGACACCACCAGGGTTCCTAATCTATATGCCTAGGACAATAAATCTTTCCTAAGTAGAATCTATCTCCCTCCACTGCTCCCCTTGTCTTTTACTATGTCTTCTGTGGTGAAGACTATGAGTGCCACTGTTTCTCTTTGGCTACATTTCAGTTTATCTGTACAGCAAATGCCCCCAGGGTATCTGCACAGACATGGAAATCAAGACCTGTTCTCAATTTTGCCATTAAACTGCTTTGTGAAAAGGGATGTTTCTTTCATTGATACCAAATCACTTTTAGCTGTTAGAAAGAAAAACAGGACCACTCATTGCTATTCATGGATGAACATAAAGAAAGCACTGGTTCACATCTTATATAGGTTTTTTTTAATAACTGCATTCACCTCTAAATTAGTACAATTCAAGATTTTGCCATTTTTAAGTCTATGGTTCGCAAGCATGAAGTTGCTAAAGGAAAATGATAATCAATTTTGAAATAAAAACTGGAAACTTAAGGGTGTTTATCTGGTTGTTGTTAGGTGCCATCTAATCAGGAAGTTCTGATTCATAGAGACCCTATACACACCAGAAACTAACACTGCCCAGTACTGCTCCATCCTCACAATTGTTCCTGTATTTGAGCTCATTTGCAGCCACTGTGTCTATCCACTTCATTAAGGGATCGTCTTCTTTTTCTCCGACCCTCTACCTTACCAAGCATGATCTCCTTCTTCAGGGACAATATGTCCAAGTACATGAGAAGAAGTCTCTCCATGCTTGCTTTTAAAACTTGTAAAAAATCCTTTGTAGTATATTTGCCCAATATACTTCACCATTTGATTTCTTGACTGCTGATTCCATGGGTGTTAACTGCAGATCCAAGTAAAATGAAATGGCAATTTCAATCATTCCTTCATTTAACATGATGTTGCTTATTAGTGCAGTTGTGAGGATTTCTGTTTTTTTGATATTGATGTGTAGCACATATTGATGGCTTATAGTTTTTGAACTTCATCAGTTAGTGCTTCAAGTTCTCTTCACTTTCATCAGTGACATTATACATGAAGAAATATAAAGTTCATTAGAAATATAGGAAATAAAAGACTAAAATTGATGTCTGAAACCTGCTGTTGAACACAGAGCAGTTAACGTAAATGGAAGAAATGATGAAATAAAAGAACTAAACAGGGGTGGGAGGGAAGGGAAAATTATTCATGAGCTAGAGTGACTATGTTAGACAGATGTTAGCATGGGTAATGTTGGTAGAGGGAAAAGGGAGGTAGTGGCATGACACAGGGAGGAGTGCAAAAGTTAAAGTGAATAGAGGTTAATACTGTTAGCTGATGGTTGTTGTTGTTATGAGCCATGGAGTCAATTCAACTCATAGCAACCCTGTACAGGGTTTCCAAGGCTGTAAATCTTTATGGGAGCAGAAAGCCTCATATTTCTCACACAGAACAGCTGGTAATCTCAAACTGCTGACCTTGTGATTCGCAGCCCAGTTCATAACCACTACACTGCCAGAATATGTGGATAGAATTGAGATTAATGTAATGAAACAAAGTGTATGATTTATTGACTATAAACCTGATGATATGCTCTGTAAACCTTCACTCAATTCACAATAAAAAGTTTTGTTTTTTTTTTTAAAAAAAAGAAAGACCTGAACGTACAATTTCAAAGGTGGCTCAAAAAGACAAAGTCATGTATTATAATGAAATGTGCAAAGAACTGGAGTTAGCAGGCCAAAAGGGAAGAGCATGCTTGGCATTTTCAAGCTTGAAGAGTTGAAGAAAAAAAAGTCACGTTCTGAGTCGCAATATTGAAGGTTGTTATGGTATTGAAGTGGTTACAAGTTGGGCTGCTAACTTCAAAATCAGCAGTTTGAAACTACCAGCAGTTCTGTGGGAGAAAGATGAGGCTTTCTAGTTCCATAAAGATTTACAGCCTCTGAAACCCTATGCAGGGTCACTATGAGTTGGAACTGACTCCACAGTATACCCCACCATGGGTAATATGGGCTCCGCCTTAATGTAAAGAAAACAAAAATCCTTACTGCTGGACCAATAAATAACATCATGATAAGTGGATAAAAGATTGAAGTTGTCAAAGACTTCATTTTGCTGGATTCACTATCAACACTCATGAAAGCAGCAGAAAAGATATCAAATGATGAATTACAAATTGGTTGCATAAGACCTCTTCAAAGTGCTCAAGAGCAAGGATGCCAGTTTGAGGACTAATGTATGCCTGACCCAAACTAAGGTATTTTCAATAGTCTCACATGCATACAAAAGTTGGACAATAAGAAAGACCAGAGAAGTATTGATACATTTTAGTTATGGTGTTGGAGAAGAAAATTAAAAGTACCATTGACTGCCAGAAGAACAAACAGATCTGTGTTGGAATAAGTACAGCCAGAATGCTCCTTAGAAACCAGATTGGTCAGACTTCATCTCTCATGCTTCAGACATATTATCAGGAGAGACCAGTCCACAGGGAAGGACATCATGCTTGGTAAAGTAGAGGGTAAGCAAAAAAGAGGAAGACCCCAACAAAATGGATTGATACAACGGCAGCAGCAGTGGGCTCAAGTGTAGCAACAATTGTAAGGATGGCTCAGGACTAGGCAGTGTTTCGTTCTGGTGTGCATAGCGTCTCTATGGGTAGGAAACAACTTCATAGCACTTAACAACATGGAAAAAATATTAAACAAAGTAGGGCACATCAAAGGAAGATGAAAGGAGTATACAGAGTCAGTGAACAGAAATAACAGGTCAATATTCAACCATTTCAGAAGGTAGCATATGATTTTTAAAAATCAGTGGGATTAAAAAAAGAAATCCAAGTTACACTGAAGACATTGGTGACAAACAAGGGTCTAGAAATTGACAGAATACAAACTGGAATGTTTCAAAAATAGATGCAGAGCTGGAGATGCTCACTCATCTATGCCAAGAAATTTGGAAGATAACTACCTGGCCAACCAACAGGAACAGGTCCATATTCATGCCCATTCCAAAGAAAGGTGGTCCTACAAAATGTAGAAATTATTAAACTATATCGTTAATATGACACACAAGTAAAATTTTTCTGAAGATAATTAAAAAACAGTTGCAGCAGTAGTACATAGACAGGGAGCTGCCAGAAATTCAAGCTGGATTCAAAAGAGGACATGGAATGAGGTATATTATTGATGATTCCAGATGGATATTGGCTGAAAGCAAAGAATTCCAGAAAGATGTTTGCTTCATTGAATATGAAAAGGCAGTCAACTGTGTAGATCATAACAGATTATGGATAACATTGCAAAGAATGGTAATTCTAGAACACTTAGTTGTGCTCATGTGGATCTTGTATGTAGCTGAGTAAATAATCTGAGGAGTTAGAATATATGAAGAAGAACATGGCACCAAGATTGGAGGAAGTTTATCTTAGCATTAGCATGAAGAAAAATTTGCCATATTTTGGCCCTAAATTGTATAACTTTGACCACACTCTTATTTGTACTTCCATTCACCTTGAACAGAGTGAGGATCACATAACAGGTGTATTTTACAAGTCAAGCTGTTAAGATAACCATAGTTTTAACAAAGAGAATCCCTAATGTCTGTAGAGTGCATTCTCCACACTGCTGCCAGGTTGCTTTACAAGTTACTAAGACACATTCTTATCAAGTTACATCCCCATAGGCAATGGAAAACCTTTCATGGTTTTCCATTGCCTATGTCATAAAGTCCAAATTCCTTAGCACAGCATTTTAAAGGCCTTCACCATCTAACCCCACCTCCCTTTCCCTTTTCCTCCCTCCGCCCCCTATGTTGACAGCACAGAAGCATTGCCACTTCCTTGCTTTATTGGAGTCCTGGGGCAGTGCAGACAGTTTAATGCTTGGCTTCCAACTAAGAGGTTGGGAGTTCGCATCCACTCAGAGGCACCACAGAAGGAATACTGTGATCTATGCACTTCTGCAACCTAGATAATGAAATCCTACAGAATGCAGTTCTTCTCCAATACACATCTACTTCAGTTGGAATCAAGTAGATGGCAACTTGTTGCTTTTATACAAGCTGGCTTCTCTGTCTGGAATGTTATTTGCCTCTTCTTTCAAGTTTGGGTTTCACCTTTTTTGTGAGACCTCCATGTCTCCCTGTGGCTGAAGCACCCATAGTACCACACATGTCCCTCTTACAGACCTCGCCCCATTGACTTTTCCACTGGACTCTGAGTCCTCTGGGGAAGTGGTTCCCAAGAATCTTCTGGGCAGTTTTTTAGATATACAGATTCCTGAGTTCCATTCCCAACACTGGGAGTGGGGCTCAGAGATATGTTGATTTTAAAAACCTTCCCAGGTGATTTTGACTGGCAAGCAGGCTTGGTAAGCACTGTCCTAGGATAAGCCTGTCATTTTCCATAGACATTAGCCCCATGACTGCAAAGAGAAAACAGAGGCAGGATTGACATGAAATAGAGTTAAGGTGTACTGAGGGCTTGCTTGTGCCAGGCATAGTCCTAGGAGATTTTACATGTGTTCACTTAGCCTCAAGCACATTGAGAAACAGATAACATTGTGTCCATTACTAGAGACAAAGGAATACCTAACCACCAAGATCCAGTGCTTCAAATCTACCAGCCGCTTCTCGGAAACCTTACTCAGGGTTGCTACAAGTCAGAACTAACTCGATGGCACTTAACAACAACAAAAACAAAGGCACTCAGGTGGCAATGTAGGTTAGTAGCAATGTGGGTCAGCTGCTAACTGCAAGGTTGATGATTCAAGCCCACCAGCTGCTCCTTGGAAGAAATATGAGGCTGTCTGCTCCTGTAAAGATATACTGTCTCAGAAATCCTAAGAAATATCTGTATTTTTAGAATCTCCATTCTTGCTCCCCAACACTAAGTCAACCTTTAAGACCTATCAGTTCTATGTTCTAATTGCCATTCTCTGTCATTAGACCTCTGTACAGTGGAAAGTATTAGTTCTGTGGTAGAATTCTCACCTTCGATGTGGGAGGCCTGGCTTCAATTCTTGGTCAATGCGCCTCATGCACAGCCACAACAAATCTGTTAGTGTTATGTGTTGATATGATGCTTAATGGAGTCTCTATTGTTGGTGTTTAAGTGTGATCCAGTTGGATCCAACTCTTAGTGATCCTGTACATGGTTTTTGAAGAGTGACTGGTAGATTTGAACAGCCAACCTTTCAGTTAGCAGTTCAGTGCTTATCTACAGTACCATAACAAGACCCCCAGATGGTACAAATGGAATCCATTTGAAAGGTAGGCTGGAGGTCTGCTTCTGAAAGGCCACAACCTTGAAAACCTTGTGGAACAGTAGCCCTGAGCTGGAATTGATTAGACGGCAACTAACAGTTACAATAATGATTTGGAACAGGTTTCAGCAGATGAGAAAAAAAAAAAGGTCTGGTGATCTACTGAAAATCAGCCAATGGAAATCCTGTGGCCCACAATGATCTGATATGCAAGTGACCATGGGGAAGGAACAGGACTGCTTTGCTCCATTGTACATGGGGTCTCCATGAGTTGGATGGAGCTAACAACAACGTAACTTCTAACTGATCGCTGGGCATCTCTTGCCATCTTCCCTCTAATCCACTTTTCTACCTGTATAACTATTCAAATATGTAAATCTTCCAAAGATACTCTGTTTACAGTACCTTTGATCACATACAAACTTCCAATTTGGTTATAAAAATTTTTTTAAATCTCTATTTTTTCCTTTTTACCTTCAAGATTTTTTTACCTTTATAAAAAGTGTTTGATCAGGCTTTCCTTGCTTTCTGAGTAGAAATCCAGTTGACTCCTAACAGCAATAGCAACAGCAACACTTTGTTGTCTTCTAATTTTAGAATGTATAGAAAGTTTATACACATTAGCATGAAAAGACAAGTCTTAGGAAAATGGGCAACAGATATGAGTAAGCAATCCACAGATAAAGAAACCCAAATAATGAACCAACATAGGAAAAGAAAGCCCCAATCACTAGTGGTTAGAAAACAAAGTTCTGTCATTTTATAATGCTTGCAGCAGTGAGGGGAGAAGGATGCTTTCATAAACTGCTGGTATAAGCAGACATTTCTCCAGCCTCTTTGGAAAGCATTCTAGTAACATCTTAAAAGCAAAACAAAACTGCACATACTGCTTGTTCTAGTTTCCACTCCTGGCAACCTCCCTATTTCCTAATACAAAACCATAAGAATAAAGAACAACCCTGAGCATTACCTGACCATTTCTAAAGAATGGTTGGTTTTTACTATGGAGTATCTACATCATGACATAACACGGCACTATTAAGAATGTGAGTGGGAGAGAACAAACAAGATGGCTGATCAGGTGGACATATAGCAGAGAGCTCCGCCAACAACAACACAGAATAC
>NW_006408723.1:4224376-4233767 GCF_000296735.1 Chrysochloris asiatica | reverse complement strand
TTTACCTGTGTTCTACTGACTACGCAAAGGCTTTCAATTGTGTGGATCATGACAGGCTATGGACAGCATTGTAAAGTATGAGTATTCCAGAACACTTAAGTGTGCTCATGAGGAATCTGTACCTGGACCAAGAAGCAGTTTTCGAACAGAGCATGGGAACAATGAATGTTTTAAAAATAAGAAAGGTGTGTGACAGAGCTGTATTCTTTCACCATACTTATTCAACCTGTATGCTGAGCAAATAATCCAAGAAATTGGGTTATAAGAAGAAAAATGTGGCATCAAGATTGGTGGAAGACTTATTAACAACCGACGATATGCAAATGATACAACCTTGCTTGCTGAAAGCGAAGAGGACTTAAAACATTTACTGATGAAGCACAGGTAAACACTCTTTACTTATGAAGATCAAAGAGCACAGTCTTCGGTATGGATTACATCTCAGTGTAAAGAAAACAAAAATACTCACCACAGGACCAATAAACAACATTCTTATCAATGGAGAAAACATTGAAGTTGTCAAGGACTTCATTCTTCTTGGATTAACTATCAACACTCATGGAAGCAGCAGTCAAGAAATCAAACAATGTATTGCATTAGGCAAATCTGCTGCACAAGACCTTTTTAAAGTGTTGAAAAGCAAAGGTGTCAGCTTGCGGAATAAGATGTGCCTGACCCAAGCTATGGTATATTCAATAACCTCATATGCATGCAAAAGCTGGACAGTGAATAAGGAAGATCATAGAAGAATTGATGCTTTTGAGATATGGTGTTGAAGGAGAATACTGAAAGTGCCATGAGCTTCCAAAAGAACCAATAGATCTGTGTTGGAAGAAGTGCAACCAAAGTGCTCCTTGGATGTGTTTTTTTTTAAGTGAAAATTGTAATCATTTTATCTCTGCTCTCTTGTCATGATGACTAAAGGTAGGGGCATACTTTAAATAAAATATTTTTTGTGTGCTCACAAAAAAAACAGAAACAAAAAGAGCCTATTGCAGAGGCCTAAATATTCGGGGTCCCATACCTCTGGAGACTGTGGAAGTGCTTCTTCAACTCTTATGCCATCTGTTGACACCCCTAGCACTGAAGGTCCCTTTCAGTCTCCAAATGGCATTTATGTGTGCTAGCATGCCCTCCATATCAGTCTCACATCTTCTCTGCACAAAGGGGCCCTAGTTACTGTGACTGATCGATATCTTCTGCTCTGTGATCATGCCCTGGCTTTAGAGAAGGGTAAAGTGAGGCTGACTTTAAATCCCAGGATGAGTCTGAGGAGGTAGAGACACCACTTGTTAAACCACCAGAAAACTAACCAAGGTGTGTGGAGAATTAACCCAGGATGCACACACACCAGGGAGGGTATACACAAGTAAGAACACATTAGCCAAGTTTATTAAACATTATCTTGCTTCCTTTGCATGTTTCTAATTTAACACGTTTATGAAAAACAAACAAAAAAATCAACCAATTTATCTGAAGAGAAAATCAGTTCAGCTAACTTTCAAACTATATTGTTAATACATTCTCCTTTTTGTAATAATAGCTTTATTTCTACATGCACTTGCATTTCTGTAATCATGGAAATGAAGAAGACAAAGAAAAAAAAAACAGGAAAATGTGGAAACAATTGTGTTACATGTATCTTTGACTCTGGGGAGTGCTAATTCCAGAAGCTTTTTACATTAAATAACCTGAGCTTCATATTCCATTTGTGGTCAGCCAGTCTTCTATGTAGAAAGGATTGAGCTGGATAATAACTCCCATTAGCACTGTGAGGAGAGGCTTCACATATAAATCCCCTCACAAATAGGAGAGCAGTAGTGGGTGTTGTGCTTAGTCAAACTTCAAACTTGGGTGTTAACTTTTTTACTTCTAGAAAAGTGCCCTTGGTGGTTTGTTATCTTTTGAGTTGATGACACAGGAACATTCAGCTGATGATGTTTTCCTGCTTTTCCTTGTCATCAGGGTTGTCCAGCATCCTCAGCCTTTGCTCTAGCATCTGCTTCCATTCTTCCCTGAGCCTGAAAAGAAGAGAAAATATACATAGTAAAGGTGTTGGTTTCCACAATTGCTGGCCCAATAAAGGTTTAGAAAAAAAAAAAAGAGAAAAGAAACACATGGATTTTAGAAATTAACACTAATTTTAAAATCAATAAACAAATGGCAAAGACTATGAATAGGCAGCTGTCCCCAAAACTTACTCCTTCCAGATTGGTTTGTGGTTCCAGAGTAATCTCAGTCAAAATCTCAGCAGACTTTTGTATAGCTAAAGACAGTTTCTAAATTTTATATTAAGAGATTTGCCAAAACAATTTTGAACAAGAATGCAATTGGAGGACTCACACCATCCAATATTTAGACTTATACCAGGGTGCTTCAAAAATTCCATTATCTTTTCATTTCACTTATCTGCAACTTTTTTGAAGCACCCCCTCATATAAAAATAGTTACTGTCAAGTTGATTCCAAATTCATGGTGAGAACTGGTACTGTGCTCCATAGGGTTTTCAATGACTGCTTTTTTGGGAAGTAGATCACTAGCCCTTTCTTTTGAGGTACCTCTGAGTGGACTTGAACTATCAACCTCCAGCTATCTATCAGCTAAGTGTGTTAATTTTTTTTTTTCACCATTCAGGACTACCCAAGCTACCATAATTAAGACAACGGGGTAGGAATAGAAAAATCAATAAATGAAGCAGAATATAGAGTCTAGACAAATATGGTCAAATGATTTTTGAAAAGTGGGCAGAGGCAAACCAAGAGAGGTCACAGTCTTTTGGGTAAATGGTGCTGGAACAATTGGTCATTTATATTAAGAAAATTGACTTCGATCCATTGTTGTTATTAGTTGCCATCAAGTTGACTCTGACTCATGGTGGCTGCATGTACAGGACTGCTCCATAGGGCTTTCCAGGGTGTGACCTTCTGAAAGCAGTTTGTCTCACCTCTCTTCTGAGGCACCTCTGGGTGGAATTCAACAGTCAATCTTTCAGCTAGTTGTTGAGCCCTTAACCATTTGTGCCATCCAGAGATTACCACCTTGATCCATACAAAATCAGCTCCAACTAAATCACAGACAAACATATAAAACTATAAAACTTCTACAAAAAGCACAAAATCTTCATGACATTGGAAAATGGAAAGGATTCTTAGATTTTGTCATTGTTGTTAAGTGCCATGGAGTCGGTTCTGACTCATAATGACCCTATATAGGGTTTCCAAGGAGTGGCTGGTGAGCTTGAACTGCCAACCTTGTAGTTCAAATTGGCATTACAGTCTAGCGCATTAACCTACAGCACCACACCAAGACTCCAGGATTCTTAGATAAGACACCAAAAATACAATTCAAAACTGAAAAACAATTGTATTTCATCAAAACTAAACACTTGCTATGTGAAAGAGAATAGAAAGTAAATCATAAATAAGGAGAAAAATATATGACCTAGTGGCACAGAGGATTTGGTGTTGGGCTGTAACTGCAAGGTTGGCAGTTCAAACTCACAAAACACTCCATGTGAGAAAGATGATGTTTTCTGTTCCTATAAAGAGTTACAGCCTCATAAACCCTATTGAGAGTCACTATGAGTTGGAACCAACCTAATGGTGCATAAAAACAATGCTCAGGGCGGGAATTTGGTTTACGAATTGGGCTGCAAACCACAAGGTCAGCAGTTTGAAACTACCAGCAGTTCCACACGAGAAAAGATGAGGCTTTCTGCTCCCATAAAGATTTACAGCCTCGGAAACCCTGTATAGGGTTGCTATGAGTCAGAACAGACCACGGCACACAACAACAACAACAGTACATAACTTAATTTTCTCAAGTTCTTTGCAACAAAGAGAGCCAAAAGCTATCAAAAAACTTTAAACTCTTATGTCTTGCTGTAACAATTTAATTTCCAGAAATTTACCCTGTAATACATATTCATGTATGCAAAAAGTATGTGTAGGGTATACTTGTTGTTAATTGCCATTGAGTAGGTTCCGATTCATAGTGACCCTGTAGAGTAGGTTTCCAAGGAAAGCTGGTGAGCTTGAACTGCCAACCTTGTAATTCAAACCGACCTTGCAGTCCAGCACATTAAACCACAACACCACACCATGACTCTTTAAGTGCCGTCAAGTCAGTTCTGACTCATAGTGACCCTGTATAGGGTTTCCCAAGAGAGGCTGGTGAGCTTGAACAACTGACTTGTGATTCAAACTGACCTTGTAGTCCAATGCATTAACCCACAGTTTTTTGTTGTTGTTGTTGTTAGGTGCCACCAAGTTGGTGCCAACCCATAGCGACCTTATGTACAGCAGAACAAAACACTGGCCGGTCCTGGGCCAACTTTACTACTGTTGCCACGTTTGAGTCCATCGATGCTGCCACTTGACCAATCCATCTCATTGGGGGTCTTCCTGTTTTTCTCTGTCTCTCCACCTTACCAAACATGATATCCTTCTCCAGCGACTGGTACTTCCTGACAATATGTTCCAAGTATGAAAGACGAAATTTGGCCATCTTGGCCTCCAAGGAGCACTCTGGCTGCACTTCTTCCAAAATGGATCTATTGGTTCTTTTGGCAGCCCATGGCACTTTCAATATTCTCCTCCAACACCATAACTCAAAAGCATCAGTTCTTCTACGGTCTTCCTTATTCACTGTCCAGCTTTTGCATGCACATGAGATTGCAAAGAATGGGAATTCAGGAAAGCAAGGAACCTGTACATAGATCAAGAAGTAGCTTATTGAAAATACCATGGCTTGGGTCAGGCACACCTTAGTCCTCAAGCTGACATCTTAGCTCTTCAACACTTTAAAAAGGTCTTGTACAACAGATGTGCCTAATGCAATACGTCATTTGATTTCTTGACTGCTACTTCCATGAGTATTGATAGTTGATCCAAGAAGAATGAAGTCCTTAACAACTTCAATCTTTTCTCTGTTGATAAGAATGTTGTTTATTGGCCCAGTGGTGAGGACTGTTGTTTTCGTTACATTTAGATGTAATCCATACCGAAGGCTGTGCTCTTTTATCTTCATCAGTAAATGTTTTAAGTTCTCTTCACTTTCAGCAAGCAAGGTTTTATTATCTGCATATCGGCACCACTTGTCTGTCAGTTTGTCGTACTGTGGTGGCTTGTGAGTTGCTGTGATTCTGAAAGCTATGCCACCGGTATTTTAAATACCAGCAGGGAAATCATGGTGGACAGGTTTCAGATGAGCTTCCAGAGGAAGACAGACTAGGAAGAAAAAGTGATGAACTACTTCTGAATATTTAGTCACTGAAAACCTTATGAATATCAGAGAAACACTGTCAGATATAGTGCCAGAAAATGAGCCCCTCAGGTTGGAAAACACTCAAAATGTGATTGGGGAAGAGCTGCCTCCTCAAAGTAGAGCTGAATGTTATGACATGAATGGAGTAAAGCCCGTGGGAGAAGAGCCTGTAGGACCTTCATTTGCTGATGGGGCACAACTCAAAATGAAAAGAAACAGGTGTAAACATCCATTGAAAATCGGAACATGGAATGTATGAAGTAAGAATCTGGGAAAATTGGAAGTTGTCACAGATGAAATGGAACACATAAACATCAATATCTTAGGCATTAGTGAGCTGAAATGGACTGGTACTGGCCATTTTGAATCTGACAATCCACAGCTTAGAACATTTTAAAGCCAGAAAATAAAAAACAATTGAAATAGCCTTCGAATGTGATTGCTTACAACATTACAATGGAAAACAAAATCAGTTGCATCATCACAATATAATACAATAAAGAAGAATTGAAGATGCTGATACAGAAAAGATTCTGATATATATTAAGTGCAAGGTAAAGAATAGTGAAGACAGTATAGTCCCATTTTACATAAAAATGCAGAGTGAATATTTATTTGCTTACTTAAACTGAAAATTTTGAGAGATATACAAGAAATTATTAATGACTGTTATCTCTGAATTACAAATCTAGGAGGTTATATTGTAAATAAGCTTATTTGTTCTTCTATACCCTTTGTGAGGTTCAAATCTTTCAAACTGTTAAATAGACACAGTCATTAAGTCCTAAAGCAGAGTCATGGATGCATATTTCAGGAAATGAGAATATATAATCAGGAAGAGGGAAAATGGGATTCTACTTTAATTTTTCTCTCTTATAAATAACACTAAAATAGGTATGGTAGTGGTGGTGGTGTGCCATGGAGTTGTTGCCCCTGTACAGGGTTTCCAAGGCTGTAAATCTCTACAAGAGCAAAAACCCTCATCTTTTCCCCATGGAATGGCTGGTAGTTTCGAACTGCTGACCTTTAGGTTAGCAGTTTGACTCATAAACATTATGCTACCAAAGCTCCTTAAAATCGGTATGATCATACTTTAAATTCTTTCCATATTCCAATCTATTTTTTCCCAAAGAGATTCCCAGAGATGAAATTACAATTTAGAGAGTACTGATTATGCCTGGGCTTCTAACTGCAAGGTCAGCAATTTGAATCTACCAGCTGTTCAGTGTAAGAAAGATGAGGCTTTGTGCTCCCGAAAAGAGCCTTGAAAACCCTATACAGGGTTACTGTGAACTGACTCGATGGCATACAACCACTATCGAGCACCAATATTATCATAACAAACTATGGATAACATTGCAAAGAATGGGAATTCATGAAATCAAGGAACATGTACATAAATCAAGAAGTAGTTCTTAGAACAGAACCAACATACTGAATGGTTTAAAACCAGGAAAGGTATGAGATACGGTTGTATCCTTTGACCATACTTATTCTATCTGAGCAAATAATCTGAGAGAACAGTCCCTGGAGAAGAGAGAGAAGAGTCTCTGGACAAGGACATTGTGCTTGGTAAAGTGGAGGATCATCGAAAAAGAAGAAGACCCTTGATTAGATGGATTGACACAGTGGCAGTACAGTGGGGTCAAACAAAGCAACAATAGTGATGATAGCACAGGACTAGGCAATATTTTGTTCTATTATGAGTTGGAGATTTCTTCTGATTCAAATAACTGCAGGGGCTGATTAACCTATGAGTAGGAACAGACTCAATAACACTTAACAACAGGCACCTATTACCAAATTGCTCCCTTAATAGCCCAAGAAATAATGGGAAGAATCTGGACTGTAGACCTGTTATTTGGTAGTGGTAGTTGTTTAAGCACAATAGCAATCAAGTACTGAAAATTGAATAGTGAAAGAAGAATAATGAGGGGAATATTGTTGAGATACTGGTTATCATCTTCCTCCTACCTCATCTGTAAGTACAGGGAATAACATAAAAATATGATTTTCCTGTTTAAAAGGGGGAATTCAGACGTGAAACTGCTCCTTTCTCATTAGTGGGCAACTGCCTCATACACAGGCATAGCTCATTCCAGACTTGTGTAGCATTAGTCCAAGAATACTGTACTTATGTAATGATGATTTATGCAACTTACATAACCTCCTATTTTGATATCCACATGGCTTAGACTGGGTTCTCTAGAAAAACAAAACCTAATGAAGCACATATATGTATATATAATAGAAAGATTTATCTCAAGAAAATGGCTTACATAGTTGTAAAGACTGGCAAATTCCAAGCCTGTTCATCAGATGCCAGGCTGGAGGCTTCTTCTGACTCAAGTAGCTGCAGAGGCTGACAAATTCAAGATCAACAGCTCAGACAGCAAGCTTCTGACTCATGGACTGCAGAGGCTACTGAATCTCCAGGACAGTAGGCAATATAACAGACCATTGACTCACGTCCCAAGAAGTGGAGGCCAGATGATGAGAACTGGATGACAGGTCCAGAGAAAGCAAAAACCTATATAGCTTTGCCAGAGGGTTTATTGTGGAAAAAATATATGTAACAAAACACTTGCCATTTCAACATTCTTCTGGGTTTTTGTTTTATTATGAAAAAGGCAGATAATAATTTTGCTGCTACTGCTCTGCTATAGTAAGGCACAAGCCTTGACAGTGGGAGAGAGGGGCCTGAGCCTGACTTCCTTATAGCCTGCAGCTCACTGGCTAGGTCTTTCATCATGGAGCATAAATCATATGGATACTTCAATTTAGTGTCTCAGTTACAGTTACAAAGTGATCACCATGCACTGTACTTGATTTTTCTTAAATAATCTCTATCTGTTCCAGCTTCTCCAGGAGCCCAACGCCAATCATGCTCTGATGTCAGACACTCGAGCCAGACTCAGAGAGAGTTAAGGGGTTTCCATTTCTGAGCTACCCACTTAACCTTATGATCTCACCTCTAGGACCTGTACCAGAACTATCAGTTACCAGGAGAAATATATTCATTCCAGCTCTGGCCACATTTTCTGTCAATGTGTGGCCTAATGAGCATGTCCCTGGTAAAGCACCTGCTTCCACTGTACCCAGTTTTGGCACAAGTTCTTGCCAAGGTTTGTTGTTGTTAAGTGCTGTCGAGTTGGTTCAGACTCATAGCAATCATGTAAAGGGTTTTCAAGGAGCGGTTAGTGAGCTTCAGCTGCCGGCCTTGCAGTTCAAACCAACCTTGCAGTCCAGTGCATTATCCTGCGCAGATACACCAGGACTCCTGATGAGAATCATAATTTACATTTCTAACATGTTCCCAGGTGATGTTAATGCTGCGGATTTGGGACTAAATAGAAGAACAGCTAAGAAACGATGGTTTCAAAATGTATTATATATAAGAATTACCTTGGGATCTTGTTAAAATGCAGATTCTGATTCTGTATATCTGGGGTGAAATACAAATTCTCAGCAGGGTTTTGAATCAGGTCACAGTTTCAAAATCTTGGGTTCACCCAGCACAGGGAAATGGACACAAGGCATAATTAGATGTGTTCTGTCACATTGCTCTTCTATTGTTGACCTAGAGCCTTTCTTTATCCTTGGATTTACCTTTTAAAAATTGAAGTGAGAATTTAAAAAGTGTGTGGGAGTTATGTGTGTCTGTGGAATATTCAGTAATGTATACTGGATCTTGGGGAACCATAGCCTACAGATATGGAATAGGGATCCACTGATTTATGATTTATTCATTGGGCTGCAAGTGTGTGCAATAAGATTATTATTCTGTTAGGACAGAATTTCAAACTGTTTGCTCAAATCAATAGATACTTGAACAACTGTTCTGACATGCTGGTTTTGATTGGAAAACATCTAGATTCTCATTTTGTGTGTGTGCAGCCAGGCTCATCCGAGATGTAAGTGTGTGTGTTTAGCAAAAGTAGAAGCAAAAACTTTCATTCATTGTTTTATCACATTGAGAAGGCTTTCTGGTGTGGTGGTGGTTCTTATTCACAATAATAGCAATTGTTGTTATTGTTAAGTGCCAATGAGTCTGTTCCGACCTATAGCAACCCTGTATAGGGTTTCCGCTGACCTTGAGGTTAGCAGCCCAATTTTTTTTTTTTTT
>NW_006408723.1:4208209-4223076 GCF_000296735.1 Chrysochloris asiatica | reverse complement strand
GGGAATTTCCCATCTCTGGAGATCTGGATGTGGTTCAGGCTTCCACCTATAGTTTTATGTATTGCGGAAGCTCCACAGGAAGCCTCCTTCACTAGGCACAGTATAGCCCCATTTTAGGTATTCCAAAGCAGCCCAATTTGTAACCACTAGGTTACCAGAAGAGTCCTGGTGTGGCGCTGTGGGTTAATGCACTGGACTACAAAGTCAGTTTGAACTGCAAGGTCAGTGGTTCAAGCTCACCAGCTGCTCCTCAGAAACCCTTTACAGGGTCGCTATGGATCAGAACTGACTCAACCGCACTTAACAACAACTACAACATGCTACCAGAGCTCCTGGTAGTATAGTGGTTACAAATTGGGCTGCTAACCTTAAGGTCAGCAGTTCAAAACTACCAGCAGCTCCATGGGAGAAAGAAGAGACTTTCTGCTTCTGTAAAGATTTACAGCCTCGGAAACCCTATACAGGGTCACTATGAGTCGGAACCAACTCCACGGCACACCACTACCATCACCACCAAGGAGCAGCTGGCAGGATTTGAACTGCTGATCTTGTGGTTCACAATCCAGTTCTGATCCTACATCGCCACACCAGAAGTCCATATACGTTGTTGATTAGTGCCATTAAGCTGGTTCCAACTCATAGCGACCCTGTATAGGGTTTCTGAGGAGTGGCTGATGGATTTGAACTTCCAACCTTGCCACCAGTTGTTCTGTGGGAGAAAGATGAGGTTTTCTGCTCCTGAACAGATTTAAGGCCTTGAAAACCCTTTACAGGTCACTATGACTTGGAACTGAATTGAGAGCACTTATTAACAACAATATATACATATAAGGGGGCTTCAAAAAGTTAGTGGCAAAATAGAATTAA
This sequence comes from Chrysochloris asiatica, assembly GCF_000296735.1. Lineage (NCBI taxonomy): Eukaryota > Metazoa > Chordata > Mammalia > Afrosoricida > Chrysochloridae > Chrysochloris > Chrysochloris asiatica. The sequence continues at coordinate 4,222,209 of NW_006408723.1, read as the reverse complement.
AAGATAATGGAGTGATGAAGCAGCTGGGGACTTTGGATCCAGAGAGGGAGAGGGACTGTGTGCTGAAGAATGGAGGGGGGGGAATCGTAGGGGGCGGGTTTATAGGGTATACCCTTTGGTCAGTTGATGATGCATAGAGAGGATTGGAACCATGGCAATGAAATGATATACGGTGGAATGAATGTAAAATTAAAGTTCTCTCATGTACAATATCATATAATTCACAATAAAACATGAAAAAAGAAAAAAAAAAAAAAAGATAATGGAACTTTTCCTTTTCCAGGAACTTTTTGAATCCCCCTACACTGTTCTCTCTATATATCATATATATAAACGTACATGTATGTGTATATATATATAATATAGAGAGAGAGCGAGAGAAAAACTAGTTTAAATATTTATGATGTTGTTGTTGTTAAGTGCTGTAGAGTTGGTTCTGACTCATAGGCACCCTTTATAGGGTTTCCAAAAAGCAACGGGTGGATTGGAACCACCAGCCTTGTGGTCCAGTACTTTTCCTACAATACTACACCAGGACTCCTAAATGTATGTATATATGATTGTTACATGTTGTAGCGTTGGTTCCAACTTATAGTGACCCTGCAGCTGGTAGGTTTGAACACCAACTTTGTGACTCAAAGTCCACTGCTGATTCGCTAGATAGATAGATAGACAGCTAGCTAGCTAGCTAGCTAGCTAGCTAGATAGATAGATAGATAGATAGATAGATAGATAGATAGATAGATGATAGATCACATACAATTTACTAAAGCAACATTTAAACTAGTTTTTTCACACATGTCGATTGTCCTAATTCTGAAATTCAATTAACTCCATGTACTGGGGACTATAACAGAAAAGGAGTGAGGAAGAATTTTTTAGTTCCTCAAGATAGGTATAACAGAACCTCATTTTTGTTTATGTAAAACAATAGAGTTCCTGTGTGGCACTATAGGATAAGTACTGGACCACAAGGTCTGTTTGAACACAAGGTCAGCGGTTCAAGCTCACCAGCTGCTCCTCGGAAACAGTATGAGTCAGTAACTTGATGGCACAACAACATAGGTCAGTGGATCTCAAATGGGTACAACTTTGCCCTACACAGGACATTTGCCAATGTCTGGCGATATCTTTGGTTGTCTCAAAGAGGGATGGGATGTTAGTGGCATTTAATGATTAGAGGTCAGGGATGCTGTTAAACATTCTGTAATGCACAGGAAAGTCCCTCAGCATGGTATTATTCAGCCCCAAATGTCAATAGTGTTGAAATTGAGAAAACCTTATCAAAGGTGACAAAATTGAAGGCATATATAGAAGCATTCAGCCCCTGGCTTTGCATCTGGTGCAAATGGTCAATGAGGTCAACTTTGAACTAAAAGGTTGTCAGACACCAGTAGTGTCTCAGAAGAAAGATCTGGTGATGGACTTCCAAAATGAATTATTTAAAATCCTATAGGGCATGGTTCTACTCTGACACACATGGAGTCTGTACAAGTTGAAGCTGACTTGATGGAAAAGCTGCTTTTGAAATAGTAGAAAACAAACCACATACTTTCTCAGGGCACTTCTTCCCTGACGATTTTCCTCCAGCTCTCGATAACAAGTCTGTTTGCTGATTTCTTTTTCCCAGAAGCTTTTGAGCTCATGACAAGTTTCACAGCAGAAGACTTCTCGGCGGATATATTGATTGTTCATGCCCTGAAAGATACAAGGAAAAACAAACTCCAGTTCCTCAAATCGTGCACTCTAATTTTTCAGGGATAGAAAGATGAGTTTGAATTCAGACACTGCCATTTATAATTTACCTATGTGTGCATAACTGAAAATAGAAGAGCTGAGATTTGAAGCCAGGTCTGTCTCTCATCAAAGTGGATGTGCTCTGCTTTGCAGACTTTTGGATCATAGGAAACATCCACTGTATTTGGAAATGGTTGCACCCTAGCAAGCTTGTACGTGTGTGTGTGTATCCCATTTATGCAAATAATACATGTATTCTACTTTATTTGGGGAAAAAATTACTTTTAAAAACTTAATTTCCTCATATTAAAATGGATATCCCTGAGAATTAAATGAACTATTGTAGCAGTCAAAGCACTCTGTACAATATATGGGTCATGGTAAATGTTCATCATCATCATCTATATTCAAACTAACAACTCAGCAACCACAATACAAAGTGTTATTTCATTTAATGCTCACCAGGTTGTGGAAGATTTTATTATTGCTATGTTTTTGGAAGGAGTTGAGAGTTTGATTGTCCTCCAGCCCTAGAGCTAATGAGGAATCTAACTAACCCAGAACTTCTGATTCCACAGTCCAAGTCTGTCCACTCATTTAGGCTACCATCCCATATAAGTAACAGTGAGTAAGGAGTCATGCTTTGCCATGGCTAGTGCAATCTTGAATGGTCTCATTTAATTCTATCAATAGTTCTGGGAAGCAGGTTTTATTATTCCCCTGGTTACTAGACATGGAGCCAAGCTTAGAAGTTTAAACTCTTGTCGAAATCACTGAACCAGTAAACGCTGGTGCTGGACTCTGAACACACACAGTTTACTTGATTTCAGAGGTCCTGCATCACTGTTCTCAGCTAAAACCTGTTTCCCCTACTCATTGAGGGGAAAGTTCACCTACCCTAGAAAAATGAGGGCTAATTGATGTCTGACATCATACAATGTCATCATAGAGTCCTGGTGTGGTGCTATAGGATAAACACTGCACTGCTAATCACAAGGCCAGTGGTTCAAACCTACCAGCCACTCCTTGGAAACTCTGTACAGGGTCACTATGAGTTGGAACAGACTCAACGGCACTTAACAACAACATCATAGGGTATAGTTACCCCAAATCAATACAATTAATGTCATTTGATCTGCAAAGTTGTTTCTTGGGTTCATGAATGCCCAGTCTGTGCTTTCAATACTGAAAGTCTCTGTGGGCAAGCCTTGTTCAATAACTGAGGCAGCAGTCAACAACATGATCTTATGGAGGTAAGAGTTCCATGGGCACCATGCTAGGGATAAGGTCCAGTAAGATCATAAATAGCAACCTACTTACTTGATCTGTTTAAAACATTACTTTTTAAAATGCCATAAGGTCAATATTGAGTCATTGGCAGAGTTGGAATTTGTACAATAATGTTAAATTTCTTAAGTTGACAACTATTGTATGATTATCTAAGAAAATGACCATGTTCTTGGGAAATATATGTTGAAATACTTAGAGGTGAGATGTCATGATTTGTTCAACATATCACAAATGGTTCAGAAAAAGTATGGTTGCTGTTGTTGGTGGTGGTGGTAAGCCACAGAGTCATTTCCGACTCATAGCAACCCTATATAGAGTTTCCAAGGCTGTAAATCTTAAACAGGAGCAAAAAGTCTCACCTGGCTTCCATGGAGTGGCTGGTTGATTTGAACTGCTTACCTTGCATTTAGCAAACCAGCTCATAGTCCACTATGCTACCAGAGCCCCTTCATAAAAAGTATATTCAATAAATAAATAGAAAGTAAAGCAAATGATAAAACAATAGGGTAAATGGTGATGACAGGTGTGTCTGCAGTGACACTGTATGGGAGAATGCTGGCAAAATTCTTCTTTTTAAAAAATGACCATTTTATAGTGCCAGCAAGTAGAAAAGAGCCTTAAAAAAAAAAAAAAAGGTTGGTGCATTGCAAAAAGACAAGGGAGCCAACTGCAAATAGCTCCCTGTCTTAGTCTGGGCTCTCTAAAGAAGCAAAACCAGTGAAACTTACATATGTAAGTATATATGTTGTTGTTGTTGTTGTTAAGTGCCATCGAGTCGGTTCCGACCCATAGCGACCCTGTACAGGGTTTCCGAGGGTGTAAATCTTTACGGGAGTAGAAAGCCTCATCTTTCTCCCGCGGAGCGGCTGGTAGTTTCGAACTGCTGACCTTAAGGTTCGCAGCCCGATTCGTAACCACTACGCTACCAGAGCTCCTTGTAAGTATATATAGTCATATAAATTTAGAGAGATAAAGAGAAGTTTATATCAAGGAAATGGCCCATAATTGTAGAGTCCAAGAAGTCCCCAACTCACAAGACAGCAAGCATATCCTGACTGTCCATTATATTGGGAGCAGGCCACACTCCCAGGAATCATCCTTTCAATTGATTGGCTACTCATAGCCAATCATGGCTGCTCATAGCCAATCATCAGAGTTAACTATGCCTGTATTAGGTTTCAACAAGAGCATAACCACATGTCAACTGCCAAAACACTAGGACTCCTGGAGCAAATAAGTTGACACAAAACATTAACTATCACATTCCCCATGGCCACAACTGAAGCAATGTGAGCAACAAAAATAAATAGAATAAAATAGACATCCACGAATCCAAACTGATATAAATAAATAATTGAATGAATAAATAAATGAGGGTCCAGGGATAAATATTCTTTAGAGTAGAATTCTAATTAATAAATGTTGGCGGAATGAGGAAAACAGAAAATTAGTATTAGGAGATCACAGTAATAATTGCTGCAGGCAGGACATCTTCATGAATGATAAAATTGTTGTCATTAAGTGCTGTTGAGCCGATTCCGACTATAGGAACCTTGTATAGTATTCCCAAGGGGTGACTGGTGCGTTTGAACCACAAACCTTGTGGTTAGCAATCTAATGCTTCTTCTACAATGCCACACCAGGACTCTGAATGATAAAATTAGTGGGTGAAAATTTAAGGAGAAGCAGGACATTCACAAAATATTTCTCTGAAAATTTACTAACTATAGTGGTGGCTTTAACATATTACCACAAAGTTTATAATACCCTTTCTTCCAAGAAGTTAAGCTTAATTCCCTTCCCCTTGAGTGTGAGATGACTCAGTGACTTGCTTCTGAAGAATCTTAAAAAAAAAAAAAAAAAAAAAGCCTCATTTCCACTGTGTTGATTCTGACTCATATCGACCCTGTGTAGAGTTCTGAGGCTATAAATCTTTATGGGAGCCAAAAGCCTCACATTTTTCCAGAGCCTCTGAAGAATAGAGGGGAAAATAATAACTTTACAGTGGAGAAATAAGGCAAATACCACCTTAACCAACTAATTAAGGTAATAACAACAGTTATAGGTAAGTAATATAAAGTGACAGAAGGCACATTACCTCTGTGGTGACCTTCCCTTCAACCCAAAAACCCGACTATTCATGAGAAAATAGCAAACTCAAACTGAAGGACATTCTAGATGACCATGTTTCCTTAATAGTGTCCAGGTCATGAGAGACAAGAAAAATTCACTATTATAGACGACAAGAGACATATACATTTACACATATGCACTCACATGTGTATACACATAATACTATACACATACACACTTACATATATGCACTCATGTCATTCAATCTGAGTTTATTTTCTTGTGAGTAGATAGGTTTTCGGTTTTGAGACTTATTTCATAACTCATGGGGAAAACCTCTAGTTTCCCCCATGGACCTCAGAGCCAAGAGAAATATACACTGGTCCATGTAATTAAAACATCAAAAAGCAAAAGCAAAGAGTTCAGCCCACCCCACCCCACCCTTCCCTACACTGCTAACCATAGCAGGGTTGAATTATACTGGCTACATCCTGACTGTTCAATTTGCATCTAGTTACTTAATTGGGGTTGGAAGGGAATTGCGATGCCATTAAACCCATTCTGCCTGCCACACACAGAAGAGCCCTGATTCTTCCCAGCTCCTGGATTTATGAACGTTTGTGTGCCTGGTAGAATTGGGACCAAGAGTTAGGCCTCCAATTCTCCATAGCTTGGATTTCACACTATTGTCCCCTCAATGAGACTCTAAACCTCACATGGCCTGACTTAAATGGTGCCTTACACACAAAACCAAATCAGTTGCTGTTGAACTGTGCTCCATAGAGTTTTCATCAGCTTTTCTGAATCAGGCTTTTCTTCTGAGGTACCTCAGAGTGGACTTGAACCTCCAACTTTTTAGTTATTAGCAGAGCAATTTTCTCTACCTCATCCCATGGAGGGATTCCTCACATGGTGAGTTGGAAATAGTTTTGTTTGCCTAATGGAAAAAACACCTATGATTCCCTTATCTTACTCTACTTACTTATCCACCAAAATTCTCCAAAGAATTGAGCTAAAACATAAATTCCTTAGCACATTTTATATTTTGTACATATTAAAATTTAAAGTTGGCTAAAATACAAAACTTGGCTAAAATATCGTTCCTCCATTTAGTCTTTGCCATTCCTGCCCCACAGGTTCCAGAGTTCCAGCCCAGTGGCTACTTAACTATCATAAATCAATGTTACTTTTCTTCTGAGAAGAAAAATAAATGAGTGATGTATTCCTTTTCAAAAAGTGGGAACTAGCCAGGGCCTAATTTCCCGAAAGTGATGGGTGTCCAGAGACATTTTTTAATTTAAAAATAAAAGGAATATCTGAAACACAGACTTCTGTTGAGTGAGAATTTTAAAAAATCAGGTAAGTTTAGAAAACTTACTCTGTGGGACAGGACTGTGTAATAACCACCACCATGATTTGAATTTGAGTAGTGAGGGAGAAGTAAGACTTCAAAACATTTTGTGCTTGTTGAAATGTTTTACCAAATACATGGACTGGGTTTGCAAAATTTTTTAAATGTTGTCTTAATACAGCATCTTTGCCAAGAGTGTAACTCTTTGAACAAATTAATTTGAAAGTTTTCTGACAAGAAAGAGTGACTAAATTATGGTATGCCATAATTTTTATATGTACCTCACAATCTAAAAAGTATGCCATGCTACGTACCCTTTCATACATTTTACATAAGGGTATATATTATTACACATTCTTTTTCATGGCTACACGCAGTCTGTATATGGATATAGCATAATTTATTCAACTATCCTCATGTTGTTGAGCACTGAGATTAATTTCTATATTATTAAAAATGCATATATTTTGTTCACTTATACAAGTGTATCTATAGCATAAGCTCCTAGAAGTGTAGTTGTCAGAGAGCATGTGCAACTAAATTACGATAAAATTTCATATTGCACTCTGCAGTTTTGTGGGTGTTGAAATATTTATGGATTTATAAGAGCCTCCTCTAAAAGAGTTCTTCCATTCTCCTTCAGGAGAGGAGAGACCAGGCTGTCACTGCATGTGGCTCTTAGCGCCCAGACACAGAAGAACATGCCTGAATGTGCAGAGCCTGGAAGATAGTTGGCACTCAAAAATATGTTGAATTAATGAATGAATGAATCATGGCAGTGTGGAAAGTGAGACCATATGCATTTCAGTGTAATTATGCTTCAATCACTTTGTTTAAAAAAGTTTGGTTTGAAAGACTCTGGAAAAGGTACTTCAGTTTTAGTCTCTTGTAAAATAGGTTTTTTATGTCAAGAAAATCTATCATTTAAGAAACATTCTGTCTCTTCAAAATTACAGGGTGTCCCAAGTGAGGAGAATTGGGTACCTTGACATATGTGTAGGGCAAATAGCCACAACTAAACAGATCACCCAGAGTCAAGAGCTTTCGACTAGAGTTTATATATATTGAGATAATTTGTTTCCTTTGCAGTAAATCATTACCAGTTTGGAAAAGTCGTTTCAATGGCAAGTCTTCAATTTGCTTTACTAATTAGCTTATGGGACTCCTTGGATGGGGAAATGGCCTAGCACTTGACTACTAGCCAAAGGATTGGAACTCACCCAGAAGTGGTATGGAAGACACACCTGGCAATATGCTTCCAAAAGGTCATAGCTTTGAAAATTCTATGGAGCAGTTTTGCTCTGTACACAAGGGGTTGCCATGAGTTGGCATCAACTCAATGGCAGCTAACAACTACAATATAATTATGTTACACATGAAGAATTCTGATGTTGTTAAGTGCTGACTCATAGTGACCCTCTATATTGTTGTTCTTAAGTGCCGAGTCAGTTCCAACTCATAGGTACCCTACATAGGGTTTCCAAGGAGCAGCTAGTGGGTTTGATATGCCAACCTTGTGGTTCATAGTTCAGTGCTGCTCCTATATCTTTGTATAAATAATTTTTAAAATAACACTGAATCTTGGATTGTGTTAGGCTCATGCACTTTTATCTGTGTTGTTCTTGTTGGTAAGTGCTGTTGAGTTGGTTCCGACCCATAACAACCCTGTATAGGGTTTCTGAGGAGTGGCTGGTGAGCTTGAACTGCCAACCTTGTGGTTCAAACTGAATTTGCAGTCTAGTGCATTAACCCACAGTGCCACACCAGGATAGAGACCACATAATACTCAACTGTTTAAACAAAAAGCAATTTCTACAGTTCAATTTCCCATGTCCTAAGTTATTAGTTGGAGTCCTGGTGTGGTGCTGTAGGATAAGCCCCAGTGCTGCTAGTCACAAGGTCAGTGGTTCAAACCCACCAGTCACTGCTTAGAAACCCTATTCAGAATTGCTATGAGTCGAAGTGGACTGGATAGCATTTAGCAACAACAATGACAAGTTATTATTAGCCAGGGAGTACAGTGGCTCTGTAGAGAAAGTACTGGACTGTGGACTTCAAAGCTGGTGGTTCGAACCCACCAGCTGATCCAAGGGAGAGCCTTTCTTTTCCTGCAAAGATTTACATACAGCCTTGGAAAATCTATAGGGTCTCTATGAGTTGGAACCAACTCAATGGCACTTAACAGAAAGGCATTATCAGTCAAGTAAATACTCCAAATTAAAGATGAATCCTCTAGAATATCAGCGAGAAGCCTCTATGGTCCAGCACCTATAATGAATGTTTCCTTTGAACTAAGTTATCCATCAAACAATGTGATATTTTCTTTATTTTGTTTAAACAGAGCTTTGTTCAGTGAAAGTGATACTGATTTCTGGCTTTTTCCCACTAGAAATCCAAGCATAACTGATGCATAGAAATCAGAAAAGATCTGTTGGCCCAAACTGGTACATGTCAGGGTTCAAAGTTAGGGAAAAAATGAATGAGTGGCCAACATAAGACAGACTTATAAGGAGTACATCTGACTAAATTCCCAGTCCCCAAAGTGAGATGAACTCCCACATCTGACAACACAATCTCAAGGCACTGTACCTTTAAGGTGAATTTGTAGGTGAGCTGATCACCTACTCAGGTGCAAAAGAGAGCAAGTATCCCAGGCCCACTCCTGCCTTCTCAGCTCTTGGATGTGTGAAGGCTACAAGCGCAGTCCTGAGATCTTATTGTTGCAGTTCTTTATATATGGAGTAGAAGAGTTACAGAAACCCTCAGCCTTTCAAGGTCATTTGAGCCCAATTAGAAACAGAAGCAGACAATATCTTTCCAGGGACATAGTAGCTTTCCCTCATGGTGAGAGATGGCTCTAAACAAATTTAATCTCTTGCTACCTGACCCACCCTGGGACAGGCAAGCTTCTGTTTTGGCAGGTCCCACAAGAGCTGTGACTTGGCTCGAGCCAAGAGAGATGATTTAAAAGAAGTACTGTGACTTGTAAAAAAGCTATCACTGCCTCTTAGTGTGTAAAGGGGTCTAGAATGATGGAGAGTCACACTTGGGTGTAATGTGACAGGAAGACTTAGAGAAGTATCTTGTTCTTTGGAGTCATTAATCCTTGCATGGAATCTGGTGACGACATATCATGGTCTGCTTAGTTCTCTACCAGCTGTAGCAGGAATTGACCCCTGGTGAATGTTTTCCAGTAAAATGCATCCAACTGAAATCGTCTTCTCTTTTTAGAGTAGCTCTTATTCCACAATGAAGAAGCACATTTCGTCCTTAAGGAAAACATTTAGAATAGTCACTTATCGGATAACAGAAGCAACTCCGGTTTTCATCAAATCCTTTTATTGTACTACTAAATTCATATGCATCGCATGGGTCAGTGACTTAGAAATTTATAACTTGGATTACACATGGCAATCTTGTCTAATACCAATGTTTAAATGCTATCTTGCTGACATGGCAATATTTAATGTTGAGTCTGTGGGTGTATTTTAGTAAGTCCATTTACTGGATGCCTAACCAATTCCACAGCACTTAAGAACAACAACAAAATTAACAGTGGAACCAAATCTTACACAGACCAAGAAAAAGTTCAAAAGTCAACTATCAGTTGGGAAATTGGTGCTTACAGTTTTCTGGGATTCCCAAGGGCCAATATTGGAACACTATCAGGAAAAAAGTTCAACAATCAGCAGTGCTCATTACAGTGAGATACTCACTGAAGAGCTGAAGCCTAAACTTCAGATTAAACACAGAGGACTGCTATCAAAGAGCGTGGTGAGCTTGCATGACAATGCCCTTCCCACTCCCCACCTCTGTCCAAACTGTTGACACTCCACAAAAACTTCATTCTGAGGTGTTAAAGCATCCTCCCTCTAGTCCTGATCTTGCTACTTTAGACTTTCATCTGTTTGGTCCCCTGAAAACAGCCCTTCAAGGACGAAGATTCTCCTCCGATGCAGCAATGAAGACAGCAGTGCATTTGTGGCTCACAGATCAACCTAAAACTTTTTTCAACAGGGGAATATGAAAGCTTGTTGACAGATGGGCAAAGTGTATTGAAAAGCAAGGATATTGTGTTGAAAAATTATGTATTTGTCTTTTCTAAAATTTGATTAAAATAAATTCTACAAACAGATTATGGATTTTTGACTGACCTTCATATGTTATATATATTTATAAATATATGTATATCAATATATATGCCATATATATATATTTTTTTACCTTTAATATATATACTGGGGGCTTCACAAAGTTCATGGGAAAATGGAAATAAAAGATAATGGAAGTTTTTCACAAATTTTTGGAAGACCCCTTGTGTACACACAGATATATACTTTCTCCTGCTATCTAAAAGGAAAACATTCCTATGAAACATCTCATAAGCCCAAATATTGTAAAGCAAAAAAAAAAAATTACCATTAATTTATATGGGGAACAATTTTGAGCATTCCCTGACCCAAAAAAAGAATTTACCAAATAATATCAATTAGCATATAATATCTAAAATTGCACCAACATGGGCTAAAATGCTGGACCTCAAGGTTGGTTTGAACCTCAAGATTGGTGGTTCAAACTCACCAGCTATTCTTTGGAAACCCTATACAGGGTCACTATGAGTTAGAACTGACTTGATGGCACTTAACAACATAGTGTTCACATATATAGTTCAAAACTATGACAGCTTGAAACTGAGATGTTGAGTGTAGTTCCTAGGGAAGAGCTTGGAGATGTCACTCTCACTTCTAGAGGGCTACATGCTGCCTTTTCAGTGACTCACTGTGAAACAAATGCTGGACACTAGTTTTGTTTTTTCATCCTTGTTCATAAAAGCAAGTCTTCAGATTTCTTCCTGTTAGCAAATACAAGTACTAAAGTGGGTTTTTTCTAAAGCACAGTGATGTTAAGTGAACTTTTTGCAGACAACATTTTACAGCAGTTAAGCATTCAGCAACTAACTTAAACATTGGTGTTTTGAACACACAAACAGCTCCACAAGAGAAAAGCTCTGGTGATCTGTTCCAATGAAGAGTACAGCATATGAAATTCTACTGGGCAATTCTATTATGTCACATGGGAGTGCCATGAGTTGGGATCTCCTCAATGGCACACAACAACAGCAATATGCTTGTATCTATGCTTTTGGAAACATCTCTCTCTCTCTCTTCATATAGATAGATAGATATCCACTAAAGAAAATACAGTGAAACTAAATAATTAACAGAGACAGATCATTGGCTGACATAGTTTCTCCTTCTTTCTTTCTCTCCCTAATTCTTTTCTTTCTTCCATTTTCTCTTCTCCTCCCCTCCCCTTTACTTTTCTCTTCCTTCTTCTTCTTGCCCCCTCTCTCTTTTTCCCTACATGCTGTGAAAATTGCTTTGGTTATATGTTGTTCCTCAATCTTTTTAAAACGTCATTAGTAAAACTCAATGAATTTTATCCCAACAGTTTTTATATGGTTCTACTCCACTTGGCTTGTAGCAATTCTGTAAATGCCTATGTAACCTACTAACATGAAATTTTGAAAAATATATCATTTGTGCCACTTCAAAGAAAGAGCACTTATGCTCTTCTTAGTTCAACTGAGTTTCTAATCTACAAGTACCTTGATGCCCAAATTTGATCCTACTTTAAAAAAACAAAAAGCAATTAATGTATTTTGTTGTTGTTGAGAGTATGCATAGCAAAACATACACCAGTTCAACAGTTTCTTCCTGTACAATTCAGTGACATTGATTACATTCTTGGAATTGTGCAACCATTTTCACCAACTTTTTCTGAGTTATTTCTCCCCTATACTCTTAGTTACCCAGTGCTGCTATAATAGAAATACCACAAGTAGATGGCTTTAACAAACAGAAATGTATTCTCTAACAGTTTAGGAGGATAGAAGTCCAAATTCAGAATGCTGGCTCTAAGGGAAACCTTTCTCTCTTTGTTGGCTCTGGGGAAATGTCCTTGTCTCCTTTAGCATCCGAAGGCATAGCATTCCTTGGAGAGCTCCATGTTTCTTGGCATCAGTCTTTGCCTGGACTTAGGAGCTTCACAGTGTAGGGATCACAGGTCCAAAGGATACACTCTACTCCTGGCTTTTTTTTTTTTTTTTTTTTGACGATAGTTCATCCCTCTGATCTCTACTAATACCTCTTTCCTTTTATCTCTTGTAAGTAAAAGGTGCTGCAAGCCACACCCAGGGAAACACTTCTTACATTGGGTCAGGGCTGTGATGGGACTATGAGTGCTACATCCCACCGTTAGTCCTCTTACTGGTTTATTACATTAGATCACATCATGGGGCATCATCACATAATTGCCATCATTATATAACTGCCAAGTCACTGAGAATCATGGCTCAGTCATGCTGACAAATATTTTTTGAGCACATGGTTCAACTCATGATACCCATTATCCTATTATAGACAGAATTGTACTTCAAGATAGATCTTGAAATACTTTTTTACCATGAATGTGCCACCATTCCTCTTCAATCTTTCGTTTCCAGTGTAGTAAACCATATGATTGCCTGATTCAAAATTATCAATACCTGTGAATTTCAGCTCACTGAATGCCTAAGTTATCTATCTTTATGCATTTCATTTCATTTTTTATTTTCCTAGATTCAGACTTTATACATTCCTGTCATATTTTGTGTGGCTTCCAACCTGAAGAGTTCATCTTCTGGCACTATAACAGGCAATATTCCACTGCTATTCATAAGGTTTTCCATGGCTAACTATTCAGAAGTGGTCCACTTTCCTTCTTCCTAGTCTGTCTTTGTCCAGAAGCTCTGCTTAAACCTGTCCATCATGGATGACACTGATATTAATTACAATACCAGTGGCATAGTTCCCAGCATCACCACATAGCATAAGCCACCACGGTACGACAATGAGTGGTGGTACATATCAGGGTACTCTAAGATAAATGCAAAGATATATGTCTGATTAAGTCTTTTTACTTGTCATTTAAAAAATATATATATTTGATTGCATCTACCTGTAGTTTTAAACCATGACTCACCTGTCATCTGTCATACTCTCATGAATTGTGTGATACTGGAAGCTGTACCATTGCTCTTTCAAGTCCTAGTGTGGTCACCAAAGGTTTCAGTGGAGCTTCCAGACTAAGATTAGGAAGAAGGAAAGGTAGTCCACTTCTGAAAAATTAGCCACTAAAAATCTTATGAATAGCAGTGGAATATTGTCTGATTTAATGCCAATGATTCCTTCAGGTTGGAAGGAGTTAAAATACACTGAAGAAGAGCTGCCTCCTCAAAGTAGAGTTGACCTTAGTGATGCAGATAGAGTAAAGTTTTCAGGACCTTCATTTGCACATTTGGCATGACTCAAAATGAGAAGAAATAGCTGCAAACATCCAATTGGAATGTGGAATGTGTGAAATATGAATCTAGGAAAAATTGGAACTTCTAAAAAATGAAATGTTTCTCCGCTATGCATAGAGTTTTCAGTGACTAGAGATTCGGAAGTAGTTTGTCACTCTTTCTTCCTAGTCTGTCTTTGTTTTGTAGCTCATCTGAAACCTTTCC
>NW_006408723.1:4197020-4205579 GCF_000296735.1 Chrysochloris asiatica | reverse complement strand
CCCAGGATCGGACATTGTTTCGTTCTGCTGTGTATGGGGTTGCTATGAGTCGGTTCCGACTTGATGGCACCTGACAACAACAACAACAAATGAAATGGAATGCATAAAGATCAATAATGTAGGCACTAATGGACTGATATGGGACTTCTGATGTGGTGAGTGGATCAGCACTAGAGTGCAAATCACAAGGTCGGCAGTTTAAACTCACCAGCTGCTCTCTGGATATCTTATACAAGGTTGCTATGAGTCGGAACCAACTCGATGGCACTTAAGTAACAAATGGACTGGTATAGACCCCTTTGAATTGTACAATCATATGGTTTACTATGCCAAAAATGACAAATTGAAAATAAATGACATCACATTAATCATCAAAAAGAACATTTTGGGATTTATTCTGAAGTACAACTCTGTAAGTGATAGGTAATATCCATATACTTAAAAGGAAGACCAATTAATACAACTATTATTCAACTTTCCACACCAACCACTAATGTCAAGGCTGAAGAAACTGAAGCTTTTTTTTTTTTTTAACCAACTTCTGCAGTCTGAAGTTGATCAAACATGCAATCAAGATACACTGATAACTAATGGTTTTTGGAATGTGAAAGTTGGAAACAAAGAAGAAAGATCAGAAGTTGGAATGTTTGGCTTTAGTGACAGAAACAACACTGGAGGTCATATGATAGGATTTTGCAAAACCAACAACTTATTCATTACAAATATCTTTTTTCAACAATATAATAGTGACAATATAGATGGACCTTACTGGATCAAATATACAGGAATCAAACTGAGTACATGTATGGAAACCAATGATGGAGAAACTCAATATCATTAATAAAAATTGAGAAAAGATCATCAATTGCTCCTATGCAAATTCAAGTTGAAGCTATAGAAAATTAAAACATGGCCACAAGAGCCAAAGTATGACCTTGAGTATCTCCCATATGAATTTAAAGACCATCTCAAAAATATTGTTGTTAAGTGTCATGGAGTCAATTCCAACACATAGTGACCCTGTATAGAAATTCCAAGGAGCAGATGGTGAATTTGAACAGCCAATCTTGTGTTTCAAACTGACCTTGCTGTCCAGTGCTTTATCCCACAGTGCCACACCAGGTTCCCTATCTCAAGAACAGATTTCACTTAGTTAACGCTAATGATAAGTTGTGGGATGACATCAAGGACATTATGCATGAAGAAGGAAAAAATCAATAAAAAGACAGGAAAGAAAGAAAATACCAAAATGAATGTCAGAAGAGACTCTGAGTTTGTTCTTGAATATAGACTAGTTAAAGGTAATGGGAAAAATAATAAAGTAAAAAGCTGAGCAAAAGATTTCAAAGGGAAGTTCAAGAAGACAAAGTAAAGCATTATAATGAAACATGCAAAGACCTGGAGTTTTAGGAAGAACAGACTTGGGGTTTCTCAAGCTGAAGGAGTTGAAGAAAAAACTAAAGCCTCTAGTTGCAGTATTGAAGGAGTCATGGTATGGCACTGTAGAATAAGCACTGAATTACTAACTGTTACTTGGAAATCCTACAGGGTTCCTATGAGTTGTCACAGACTCTATGACATTTAACAACAACAGCAATATGGACAAGATATTGAACAACACAGGAAGCATCAAAAGAAGATGGAAGGAATACACAGTCACTATACCAAAAAGAAGGAGCTCTGGTAGTGTAGTGGTTATGAATCAGGCTGCAAGCCACAAGTTCAGCAGTTCGAAACTACCAGCTGTTCCGCAGAAGAAAGATGGGGCTTTCTGCTCCCGTAAAGATTTACAGCCTCAGAAACCCTGTGCAGGGTCGCTATGAGTCCACAGCACATAACTACAACATACCAAAAAGAATTGGTCAATGTCAAACCATTTCAGTAGCTAGCATGTAATCAAGAACCAATGGTATTCAAGGAAGAAGTTTTTGCATTAGCAAAAAACAAGGCTCCAGGAATGGACAGAATGCCAATTGAAATGGAGGCACTCACTAGTCTGTGGAGAAATTTGGATGACAGCTACCTAGTCAATGACTGGAAACGTTTCTATTTGTGACCATTCCAAAGAAAAGCAACCCAACAGAATGTGGGAGTAACTGAACATTATTAATATCACTCAAAATTTGCTAAAAATAACTATAAAATGGGTGTAGACAGGGGACTGCCAGAAATTCAAGTATGATTCATAGAAGGCCATAAAATGAGGGGTATCGTTACTGATGTCAGACAGATCTTGGCTGAAGCAGAGAATATATCAGATAGATGTTTACTTATCAACAACAATATTTAGGGCAATCATCTATTTTTAATTAATATTTTACAGGGTTCTAGTGTTGGAGGAGAATATTGAAAGTGCCATGAGCTACCAAAAAAAACCAATAGATGCATTTTGGAAGAAGGGCAGCTAGAGTGCTCCTGGGAGGCCTAGATGGCCAAACTTCATCTCTCATACTTCGGACATATTCTCAGGAGGGACCAGTCACTGGAGAAGGATATCATGTTTGGTAAATTGGAGGGACAGAGAAAGAGAGGAAGACCCCCAATGAGATGGATTGGCCAAGAGGTAGCATCAATGGTGTGGCAACAGTGCGGCAACAGTAGTGAGGTTGGCTCAGGATTGGGCAGTGTCTTGTTCTGCTGTGCATAAGGTTGCTATGAGTCAGCACTGACTCGATGGCACCTAACAACAACAACAGTGTGGTGCTGTAGTATAAGCACTGGATTGCTAACTATAAGGTCGGCGGTTCAAACCCACCAGT
Organism: Chrysochloris asiatica; assembly: GCF_000296735.1. Lineage (NCBI taxonomy): Eukaryota > Metazoa > Chordata > Mammalia > Afrosoricida > Chrysochloridae > Chrysochloris > Chrysochloris asiatica. The sequence continues at coordinate 4,202,820 of NW_006408723.1, read as the reverse complement.
CAGCGACTGAACTGGAACATGTTCAGTGGTACTTAACAAAAACACATGGCAAAATCTAATTTTATCTTTTTGAATATGAATGTTTACTGTATACCACTATTTATTGAAAACAAAACCCTTTCTCATTCAATGTCCTTAGAACTTTTGTTAAAAAATTCCATTAGATTGATAAGCCCATCCTTGTTATGTTAACTGCTTTTGTGTTGCTTTCAACTCATAGTTAGCCTATATATAACAGAATGAATACTACCAATTATCCTTATTATAATGCAATATTGTCTTGATTATTATGGACTTATAGAAAGTTTTGAAGCAATTCTGTTCTTCTATATTTGTCATTTACATTTCCATAGACAGTTTAGGATCAGATTATCAATTTCTTACAAAAAATCTGGGTGGGATGTTGACAGAGTTTGTATTAAATTTTCAGATCACTTTGAGGGAGAATATATAGGTCATTTTAGGGAGAATTCCCATTTAACAGTACCAATACTTCTCTTCTGTGAATATGAAATGATTTGACTTTGGACCTTTAATTTCTATTTCTCTAGAAATATTTTGTGGTATTTATTTTTCCAAGTCTTTATACTTCTTTTGTTAATCTTTTCCTGGGTATTTTATTCTTTTTGGTGCTATTGTAAATGTAATTATTTTCTGAATTTATTTTGGGGGGGTTTTCATTGCTAGTAGAAAAACAGCTAATTTATAAATAGTTATCTTGTATCCTATGAACTTGCTAAACTTTGTTATCTCAAGTGGATTTTTGTGAATTACTTAGGATTTTCTACATACCCCAAACCCACTGCTGTTTAATTAATTCTGACTCATAGTGACCCTATCGTATTAGAGTAGAACCTGATAGGGTTCCCAAGGCTGTGAATCTTTTTAGAAGCTGTCTGCCTGCCGTATATTGAATAATGTCCCCCAACTATGTGTCAATTGACTGAGCCATGATTCTCAGTGGTTTGGCAATTACATGATGATCTAATCATTCCCCATGATCTGATCTGATATGATAATCCCTGATATGATGTAAAAGGAGTTTCTCTGGGGTGTGGCTGGCATCACCTTTTATATTACAAGAGACAAAAGGAGACAGAGGTGAGCAGATAGAGAGAGACCTTCTACCAAGTAAGAAGAGCTGGGAGAGAGAGGTGTGTGTCCCTTGGACCCAGAAACCTTCTGGACTCAGGAGAAGATTGATGCCAAAGCATCTGGAACTCTCCAGGGGACTTCAAGCTCACAGATGTTGAAAAGAGACAAGTATCTTCCCCAAAGCTGAGACCTTCCATTTGTAATTCTAGCTTTTTAAAGTGTGAGAGGATAAACTTCTGTTTGCTTTATCACAGAAATACCACAAATACTCACTTGTGGTAGTTCTGTGATAGATAGCAGCACTAGATATCTAAAACATTGCTGCATCTGTCTCTTGTAGAGTGGCTTGGTGAGTTCAAACCACCAACCTTTCTGTTAGCAGCAGCATGCTTAACACTGTGCTGTACTGTACCATGTACAAGGTTATATTTTTGTCAATAAAGTTTTACTTCTTCCATTATATACTTTTATTTTTCTTTCTTGCTTGATGGATCAGGCTAGAACCTCCAGTACACAGTTAAATTGAAGTACTGAGAGAAGATAACCTTTCTTTGTTCCTGACCTTCAGAAGAAAATTATTCAGACTTCCATCATCAAGTAGGATTCAGCTTTAGGTCATTTGAGGATGACCATTATTAGATTGAGGATATTTTTATTCTGAGTTTAAGTAGTGTTTGTTTGTTTTTCTTTTTTTAAGTCATGAGATGTTAGATTTTGTCAAAGGCTTTCTGTGAGTCTACTGAGATGCTCATGTGGTGTTTTATCTTTAATTGTATTGATATACATTAATTGACTTATATATGTTAAACCAAGCTTGACTTTCTGGGATATATCTTATTTTTTATGCTGCTCAATTCAGTTTGCTGTTATTTTGTTGATGATTTTGCATCTATGATTCGGGTTAATATTAGTCTATAGTTTTCCATTCTAGTGATGCCTTCGTCTGGCTTTGAAATCAAGGTAATAGTTATCGAAATAGTTAGGAAATGTTCCCTCTTCTGTTTTCTAGAAGAGTTTGTCAAGTATTGGTATCACTTCTTTAAATATTTTGGAAATTTACTAATATATTCACCAGGACTTGGGTTTTTCTTTATGGGAATAACTTTTATTACTATTTCTTTATATGTTATATATCTACCCTGATTTCCTATTTCTTCAGGGTTCAATTTTGTCATTTAAATTTATTTATTTCTGTTTGATTTACAGTATCCAACTAGTTGGTATAAAGCTTTCATAGTATTCCCTTATAACTTTCTTAATTCCTGCTTGGTTGGTAGTGATGTCCTCTTATTCGTTTCTGATGTTAGTAAATTGTATCTTCTCTCTTTCTCTCTTTAATAGTCAGTCTAATGAAAGTTTGTTGACTCAATTGAGATTTTCAAAGAACCACCATTGGGTTTGACTGATATTACCAGTTTTTCTCTATTTTGTCTCTCATTGATTTCTACTCTAATCTTTAATACTCTTCCTTCTACTAGCTTTCAGTTAACTTTTCTCTTCTTTTTCTTGTTTCTTAAAATATGTTGTAGTTGGTTCCAACTCAGAGCAACTCTGGGCACAACAGAATGAAACACTGTCCAGTCCTGCGCCAACCATCTTCACAATTGCTGTTATGTTACGTCCATTGTTGCAGTTACTGTGTCAATCCATCTTGTTGGGGGTCTTCTTCATTTTTACTGACCCTCCACTTCACAAAACATAATGTCCTTTTCAAAGGATGGATCCCTACTAATAACATGTCCAAAGTGTCTGAGATGTAGTCTTGTCATCCATACTTCTAAGGAGCTGTACTTCTTCCAAGACAGCTTTGTTTGTTCTTCTGGCAGACCATGGCACTTTCAGTATTCTCCACCAAAGCTATGATTCAAATGCATCAGTTATTCTAGATCTTCCTTACTGATTATCCAGCTTTCACATAAATATGAGACAATTGAAAATGCCATGGTTTTGGGTCAGGCACCTTAGTTCTCAAAGTGACACGTTTGCTTTTCAACACTTTAAAGAGGTCTTTTGCAGCAGGTTTGTTTAAGCATTACATCATTTGATTTACTGACTGCTGCTTCCATGAGCATTGATTGTAGATCCAAGTAAAATGAAATTCTTGACAACTTCAAACTTTTTTCCATTTGTCATGATGTTGTTTATTGTTGTTTTTATAGTTGTGAGGAGTTTTGTTTTCTTTACATTGAATTGTAATCAATTCTGAAGCCCATATTCTTTGATCTTCATCAGTAAATGCTTCAAATCCTCTTTGCTTTCAGCAAGCAATATTGTGTTACATGAACATCTGAGACTGTTGATAAGCCTGCCTCCAATCCTGATGCTGTGTTTTTCTTCATGTAGTCCAGCATCTTAGATTATTTGTTCATCATACAAATTGAATAAAAATGGTGAAAGGATACAATGCTGGCACACACCTTTCCTGATTTTAAACCATGAGATACCCCTTGTTTGGTTTGAAAGACTGCCTCATGATCTATGTACAGGTTCTGCATGAGAACAATAAAGTGTTCTGGAATTCTTATTCTTCACAATGTTATACATAGTTTGTTATGATCCACAGAGTTGAATGCCTTTGCATAGTCAATACAAGGAAACATCTTTCTAGTATTCTCTACTTCCAAACAAAATCCATTTCATATGAACAATTATTTCCCTTGTTTCATGATTTCTTCTGAATCCAGCTTGTGTTTCTGACACCTATCAATGTACTGCTGCAATGGTTTTTGAAATGTTTCCAGCAAAATTTTACTTGCATATGATATTAATGTTGTTGTTTGATAACTTGCATATTCTGTTGGGTCACCTTTCTTTGGAGTGGGCACAAATATTTGAAAAAGATTCAAATAGTTGAAAGAGATTCAAATTTCTTGGCATAGATGAGTGAGTACTTCCAATGCTGCATCAGTTTGCTGAAACATTTCAATTTATATTCTGTCAATTCCTGGAGTCTTGTTTTTTGCTATTGCCTTCAGGAAGGACAAGTCACTGGAGAAGGACATCATGCTTGTAAAGTGGAGGGTCAACAAGAAAGAGGAAGACTACCAAGAAAATGGACTGGCACAGTGACAGCAGCAATGGGATCAAGTGTAACAACAATTGTGAGGATGACACAGGACAGGGCGATGTTTCGTTCTGGTGTGCATAGGGGTTGCTATTAGTCAAAACCGAATTGACGACACTTAACAACAACAATTAACTTTGGTTTGGTTTGGTTTTTTAGCTTCATTTTAAATCAAGAAAGTCCCCTTTGGTAGTGAAGCACCTGGTTTTCATCATTAGCTCTCCACTTGTAGAACTACTGTAGAGACTGACAGTGAAGATAAGTGGGAACAGCCTCAGGGAGAAATGGCACATTTGCCCATTGAGTTCTCCTTAGTTCAGAAGGTTGTTTTTTGTTTTTTGTTTTAATAAATGCTTCTCGATTTGTTATATACCTTTTCTCCTTAGTTCAGAAGGTTTTTTGTTGTTGTTGCTTTTTTAATAAATGCTTCTCGATTTGTTATATACCTTCAGCTGATTTCCAGTCCTCAAAGAGCTGTGTAAGACAATGTTTGTACAGTTTTATCATTGGTTTTTTGGGGGGAATAGGATTTGGCAAGCTCTTCACTCTGCCATTTAGAAAATCCCAACATCATTAGTATTAAAAACAAAACAAAAACACTTTTTATTGTGAATTAAGTGAAAGCTTACAGAAAAAAACATCAGTTTTATATCTAACAGATCTAACACTTTGTTTCATTTCAGGGATTGCAATCCCCTCCATGCAAAACAGTTACCCACTTACTCCCTTTTGTTCCTATTTCCATTCCACCCTCCTTAATATCCTTTCTCAACTTTGTCCTTAGGTAAATGTTGCCCTTTTATCTTGAATTATCAACCACTCCATGATGAGCATACCTTACTAATATTATTCTCACCCCCTACATACCAATCTACTGCTTGGATGAAAAATAGGCATGAGGGTGATTTCTAGTCCAGACTTGAAGGGTGGTCAGGGGCCATACTCTAGGGTTCCTCCTGTGTCTTTCTGACCAGCAAGGTCTTTATATATATATATATAATTTTGAGTTTTGTTCCACATATACTTCCACTCTATTGTTGTTAAGTGCCATCAATTCAGTTCCTACTCATAGCAACCCTGTATAGGATTTCTGAAGAGCGACGAGTGAATTTGAACCACTGACCTTATGGTTCAAACTGACCTTGCAGTCCAGCACATTAACCCATAGCACCACACCAGGACTGCCCTACTTTACTGTTGTTGTTGTTGTTGTTAGGTGCCATTGAATTGGTACCAACTCATAGCGATCTTATGCACAGCAGAATGAAACACTGCTCGATCCTGGGTCAACCTCACTACTGTGTGTTGCCACGCTTGAGTCCATCAATGCTGCCACTTGACCAATCCATATCGTTGGGGGTCTTCCTCTTTTTATCTGACCCTCCACCTTACCAAACATGATATCCTTCTCCAGCAACTCGTCCCTCCTGATAATATGTCTGAAGTATGAGAGACGAAGTTTGGCCATCTTGGCCTCCAAGGAGCATACTGGCTGCACTTCTTCCAAAATGGATCTGTTGGTTCTTTTGGCAGCCCATCGCACTTACAATATTCTCCTCCAACACCATAACTCAAAAGCATCAATTCTTCTATGGTCTTCCTTATTCACTGTCCAGCTTTTGCATGCATATGAGGTTATTG
>NW_006408723.1:4187952-4194900 GCF_000296735.1 Chrysochloris asiatica | reverse complement strand
TTGATCAATTTCAGATTGAAGAAGTTGGTAGAATTCTATTTCATCCTCACTGGCTTTAGTGGTTGGTGCATAAATTTGAATAATAGTGGTATTAACTGGGTTTCCCTGTAAGAACATGGATATTATCCTATCACATACAGCATTGTACCTCATGATTGATCTATATATGTTCTTTTTGACAATGAATGCAATGTGATCCCTTTCAGAGAAGTTGGTAGTGGTAGCCAGGCAACATATCATTCTTCTGGTCTCAGAGTCATGGAGACTGCTGTTCTCCTGCTCCATTGATCCACTGGACTAATTGATTCCAAGCATCTTCAGTATTTATCACTCTTCTTTCTTTTGCATCAACATCATTATTTTTTAATACTACAAAGATGGAATCACTGTGTATCCTGAACTGAGAATTTCTGTACTTCAGAAAGGATTATTGTAATCATTTGTCCACCAACATTGGGCAACTCTGATAAGAATCAGTTCTCATTCAGAGACCATCTATCTCTAATGAAGTCAAACAAGTGTACCTTAAAATAATGTCAATAATGTTTCTATGAGTAGGAATATCCTTATTAAACTTAGAAATGATTAATATTCTTAAAAAAGAAATTGTGAATATTTTATTTGTCAACCATTTATAAAATGTGAAGATGAATAATATACATATCATTACTTGTTGTTGTTATTAGTTGCCGTCAAGTCAATACTAACTTATAGCGACCTTAAGCACACTGCCCAGTCCTGCACCACCTAAGAATTGTTGCTACACTAAGCACATTGCTGCTGCCACTGTGCCAATTCATCCCATTGGGGGTCTTCCTCTTTTTCTCTGACCCTCCACTTTGCATAACATGATGTCCTTCTCCAAGAACTGGTCCCTCTTAATAATATGTCTGAAGTATGAGAGACAAAGTCTGGCATCTTTTCTTCTAGAGAGTATTCTGGCTGTACTTCTCTCAACAGATTTGTTTGTGTGTTTTTTTTGGCAGTCCATGATATTTTGAATATTAACCTCCAACACCTTAATTTAAATGCATAAATTTTTCTACAGTCTACCTTTATTCATTGTTTAACTTTCACATGCATATAACACTATTGAAAGTACCATGGTTTGGGTCAGGCATACCTTAGTCCTAAAACTGACATCTTTGCTCTTGAACATTTTAAAGAGGTCTCGTGAAGCACATTTGCTAAAAACAATACGTCATTTGATTTCTTGACTGCTGCTTCCATGAATGTTGATGGCATAAAATGAAATCTTTGACAACTTCAGTCTTTTCTCCATTTATATGGATGTTATTTATTGCTCCACTGATGAGGACTTTGTTTTCTTTGCATTGTGGTGCAACACATACAGAAGACTGGTCTTCGATCTTCCTCAGTAAGTATTTTAAGTCCTCTTCATTTTTGGCCAGCAAGGTTGTATCATCTGCATATTGCAGGTTATTAGTGAGTCTTCCTTCAATCCTGATGCTACATTTTTCTTCATATAATTCAGCTTCTCAAATTGTTTGTTCAGCATACAGATTGAACAAGTATGATGAAAGAATATAACTTTGACCCACGCGTTTCCTAATTTTAAACCATTCATTGTTCCCTAGATCAGTTCAAACAACTGACTCTTAGAATATGTACAAGTTCCTCACATACACAATTAAGTGTTCCAGAATGTTCATTCTCTGCAATGTTGTCTGTAGCTTGTCATGATCCACACAATGTAAAGCTTTTGCATAGTCAACAAAGCACAGGTAAACAACTTTCTGGTATTCTCTGCTTTCAGCCAAGATCCATTTGACATCAGCAATGATGTTCCTTGTTCCACATCCTCATCCAGCTTAAACATCTGGCAGTTCCCTGTCAATGTATGGTTGCAGCCATTTTTAAATTATCTTTTGCAAAATTTTACTTGCATGCTACATTAATGATATCTGCATTTCGTTGGGTCACCTCTTTTTGGAATGGGCCCAAATATGGATCTCTTCCAATCAATTGACCAGGTAGCTGTCTTCCAAAATTTTGGCATAGATGAGTGAGTGCTTCTAGTGCTACATCAGCTTGTTGAAAGATTTCAGTTTGTATACCATCAATTCTGGGAGCCTTGTTCTTTACCAATGCCTTCAATGCTGCTTAGACTTCTTCCTTCAGTGTTATTGGCTCTTGATCATATGCTCCCTCTTGAAATGGTTGAACAATGACCATTTCTTTTTGGTACAGTGTATTCCTTCCATCTACTTTTGATGCTTTCTGCTTCATTCAATATTTTGCCTATGTTGTTGTTGTTAAGTGCCATTGAGTCAGTTCCAACTCACAGTAACCCTGTATAGGGTTTCTAAAAAGGGGCTGTTAGTTTAAACCACCAACCTTGTGGTTGAAACTGACCTTGCAGACCAGTGCTTTACCCTACAGTGCCATACCAGGACTTCATTTTACCCATAGAATTCAGTATTGCAAGGGAAGGCTTGAATTTTTTCTTCAGCTTCCTCAGCTTGAGAAATGTTGAGTGTGTTCTTCCCTTGGGTTTTCTAATTCCAGATCTTTGCACACATTTCATTATATTTGACTTTGTCTTCTTGAGCTGCCCTTTGAAATTTTCTGTTCAGCTCTTTTACCTCCTCATTTCTTCCATTTACTTTAGTGTATCTACACTGGAGAGCAAGGAGCTCTGGTAGCGTAGTGGTTACAAATTGGGCTGTTAATCTTACAGTCAGCAGTTCAAAACTACCAGGTGTTCCATGGGAGAAAGATGAGGCTTTCTGCTCCTGTTAAGATTTACAGCCCCAGAAACCTTGTACAGGGTTGCTCTGAGTTGGAACCGTCTCCATGGCACATAACAACACTAGAGAGCAAGTTTCAAAGACTTTTCTGTTATTCATTTTGGTCTTTTTCTTCTTTCTTGTCTTCTTAATGACCTTTACATTCTTTCTATATGATAGTCTTGATGTCATCCCACAACTCTTCTGGTCTTCGGTCATTAATATCTAATTTATCAAATCTGTTCTTGAGATTATCTCTAAATTCAGGTGGAATGTATTCAAGGTTATATTTTAGCTCTGTGGACTTGTTTTAATTTTCATCAGCTTAAGTCCAAACTTGCATATGAGTTATTGATGGTCTGTTCCACAGTCTGCCCCAGGCCTTTTTTGACTGATGATATGAATCTCTTCCACTGTCTTTTTTCACAGATGTAGTCAATTTTATTTCTGTGTATTTCATCTGGTCAGGTCATTGTGTATAGTCATCTTTTGTGTTATTTAAGAAAGGTATTTGCAATGAACAGGGCATTGGTCTTGCAAAATCCTGTATATGATCTCTAGTATGGTTTCTATCACCAAGGTCATATTTTCCAACTACAGATCTTTCCTCTTTGCTTCCAACCTTTGCATTCTAATCTCAGTAATTATCAATAAATCTTGATTGCATATTTGATCAGTCTCAGACTGAAGAAGCTTGTAGACTCCTTCAATTTAATAATCACTGACTTTAGTGGTTGGTACACAAATTTGAATAATAGTTTTATTAACTGGTCTTCTTTGAGGCGTATGGATATTATCTTATCACAGACAGCATTACACTTCAGGATAGATCTTGAAATGTTCTATTTGATGATGAATGTGATGCCATTCCTTTTCAATTTGTCATTCTTGGTGTAATAAACCATGTGGTTGTCAGATTAAAAAATGACCAATAGCAGTCCATTTCAGCTCACTGATGCCTAGAATATCGATGTTTATGTGTTCCATTACATTTTTACAACTGCCAATTCAAGATTCACACTCTGTACATTCCATGTTCTGATTATTAGTGGATATTTACAGTTGTTTCTCCTCATTTTTAATTGTGTCCCATCACCAGATGAAGGTCCCAAAAGCTTTTCCCCATTCTTGTTATCACGGTCAACTCTACTGTGAGGAGGCAACTCTTCCCCAGTCATATTTTAAGTGCCTTCCAACCTGAGGGGCTCATTTTCTGGCACTGTATCTGACACTATTCTGATGCTTCATCATGTTTCAAATATTCAATATTCTGGTGCTCTCTAACAGTGTTCCACTGTTATTCATAAAATTTTCAGTGACTCAATATTCAGAAGTAGTCCATCTCTCCTTCTTCCTAGTTTGTCATAGTCTAGAAGCTCATCTGAAACCTGTCTACTATGGGTGAGCCTACTGGTATTTAAAATACTCGTGGCATAGCTTCCAAAATCACAGCAACACACACGCTACCACAGTACGGTAAACTGACAGATGAGTGGTGGTGCTTATATCATAAGACATACAATTAGGTATACAAAATGGGGAATCACCATGGGTCCCACAGAAGGAAAAAATAACTGGTTAAGAACATCCTCTAACATCAGATCAAATAAGTTCTTTCCTGTTCCTTATCTTGCATTCATGTCTTCCTTCCCCCATATAAACACGGAGGGCGCAGATACTAATGTCAGCGAATGGTAGGCCATCAAAAGAGAAAGATAAGAAGAGAAAATAGAGAAAAAACTAATGATCTCTGCTCTTCCAGATACCCCTTCCCAGCCTGAAGTGAAGTGGGGGAGAGGAGATGATCAGAACTTTACATGTATTATGAAACTGGTTATCACTGAAACAATACCTAGGCTGATATCCTATGAAATGTACTGGTATGCTTGCATCAGTTATTAAATGATTAAAATACTTTAATGTTGTTGTAGTTGCTGTTAAGTACCGACTAGTCATTCTCAACTTAAGCAATCCTGTATAGGGTTTCCAAGGAGCAGCTGGTGAGTTTGAAATGCCGACCTTGCAGTTCAAGCCAAGCTTGTGATTGAGTGCTTATCCTACAGTCCTACATCAAGACACCATAAAATACTTTAATACTGTTTGGTAAACAGCTCTAGTCCCAGACCCCTTGAACACCTCCTGACCTAGTGTGGTGCTGTGGGTTAATGCGTTGGACTGAACAGTTGTTTTGAACCGAAAGGTCAGTGGTTCAAAGTCACCTGCCGCTCTTTGGAAGCCCTCTACTGGGTTGCTATGGGTCAGAACCAACTAGAAGGCACTTAACAACAACAACAACAAACCCTGGACCTGGAAAGTCCTGTGGACACTGCCAGTTCCCTCTCCCAACCTCCTTGTTGTTAAGTGCTACTGAACTCATATCAACTACTTCCAAGGAGTGTCTGGTGGGCTTGAACCACCAACCTTTGTGGTTCACAGTTCAGTGCTTATCTTACAGAGCCACACCAGAACTCCCCCCCCCAACCTGCTTCTTGTTGTTGATGTTAAGTGCTGTTGAGTCAGTTCCGACTCAGCTACCCTGTGTAAAGTTTCTGAGAAACAGCTGCTGAATTTGAACTACCAACCTTGTGGTTCGCAGTCCAGTGCTGATCCAACAGACCCCAACCTTTTTGTCCACCTCTAACCACCCTGGTTGTGAGGTTGATTTGCTGTGGACTGAAGCACAAGAACTCTTGATTTCACTGAACAAATTCTCTGAGACTGCCCTCATGTGGTGCTTATGGGAATAGCAGCCTCCAAAATTGTTAACCTATTTTGAATAATTTGTTTCTGCATTTAAAGGTTTAAATACTAAAATGGCTAGGTAGATCAATAGATGGATAGATAGACAGACAGATCAGTGGATGGATATCTACCATCGCGTGAACTCTGACTCACAGTGACTGTGTACAGCAGTGTAAAATGCTGCCCAATCCTGTGGCATCTTCACAATTGCTGCCTGAGACCATTGTCCTGTACTCCAAATATGATGTCCTCCTCTAGAAATTGATCCCTCCTGATGAAGTGTTCATAACAAGTGTGCTTGACAATGTCCTGATGTGATCTATAAGGTTTTCCCATCGGTATAGATCACCAGGTCTTTTTTTCTAGTCTCTTAGTATGGAAGATTAACTAAAACATATCCATCTACCATGGTTAACCCTGCTTATATTTGAAATGATGGTGACATACTTCCAGCATCACAGTTACACACAAGCCACCACAGTATGACAAACTGACAGATGAAAGGTAACGAGAATATATAGTCACACTTATTTTGTTTTTCTAGCAGAGATCATATGGGCTAAATTGCAATTCTTTCTTTGACAAATATGATACGTATTTTCAAATTTTCATTTGAAGTGAGGGAACAGAATGTTGTTGTTGGTAAGTGACGTCTAGTCAGTTCTGACCCATAGCGACCCTATAGAGGGTTTCTGAGGAGCTGCGGGTGAGCTTGAACTGCCGACCTTGGAGTTCAAACGGCTTTGCAGTCTGGCTCTTTAACCCACAGCGCCACACCAGGGCTCTGAGGGAACAGAATGGTGGTGGTTGTTATGTGCCGTGGAGTCAGTTCCGATTCATAGCGACCCTGTACAGGGTTTGCGAGGCTGTAAACCTTTACCGAGGCAAAAAGCCTCATCTTTCTCCCACAGAGCAGTTAGTAGTTTCAAACAGCTGACCCTGAGATTAAAGCCCTATTCATAACCACTTTGCTCAGAATAAAACATTAAATTCTGTACATTTTTTCCCTATTTAATTGTTAGTAATTTATTTTCAGTATGGATTACAACTCAGTGAAAGGAAATAAAAAAAATACAACTAGACCAATAAGCAACATCATGATAAATGGAGAAGAAAGTTGAAATTGTCAAGGATTTCATTTTACTTGGAATCCACAATCAACACTCATGGAAGCAAGTCAAGAAATCAAATGATGCAAACCCCCTTCCAAGACTAAGACTCAATGGGAATACATGCTCTGATTGGTGACCACACTCTACACCAATAAGGGGAAGTGAGGGAAAAACAGCAATGAAGCGGTGAGCTAAGCCCTACAATGTTCAATAGACTTCTGTGAACCTGGGTGAAGACCTGGTTGACCAGCAGTGTGGCAAGACCTGGGGACTCTTGGGCCCAGAGTCAGTGACATAGCCACAGAGGACTAGAGTGCAGAGTGAAGCGTCCAGCTGATAAGAAG
>NW_006408723.1:4186893-4187443 GCF_000296735.1 Chrysochloris asiatica | reverse complement strand
ATAAATATGGTGAAAGAATACAACCTTGTCGCACACCTTTCTTAATTTTAAACCATTCAGTGTTCCCATGTTCTGTTTGAACAACTGCCTCTTTGTCCAAGTACAAATTCCTCATGAACACAATTAAATGTTCCGGAATACTCATACTTTACAGTGCTGTCCATAGCTTGTCATGATCCACACAATCAAAAGCCTTTGCATAGTCAATAAAGCAAAGGTAAACATCTTTCTGATATTCTCTGCTTTCACCCAAGATCCATCGGACACCAGCAGTGATAGCCCTCATTCCACAGCCTCTTCTGAATCCAACTTGAACCTATGGAAATTCTCTGTCAATGTATGCTTGCAACTGTTTCTCCATTACTTTTAGTGAAAATTTATTCACATGGGATATCAAAGAGATTGTCCGAAGATTTCCACATTCCATTGGGTCACCTCTCTTTGGAATGGGCACAAACATGGCTTTCTTCCAATCAGTTGGCCAGATAGTTGTCTTCCAAATTTCTTGGCAGAGATGAGTGAGTGCCTCCTGTGCCACCTCACTTGCTTG
>NW_006408723.1:4184667-4186793 GCF_000296735.1 Chrysochloris asiatica | reverse complement strand
TTTTAAAAAAAGAAAGAAATCAAATGACATTGTATTAGGCAAATCTGCTGCAAAAGACCTCTTTAAAGCATTTGAGAGCAAAGATGTCACACCTTGAGGACTTAGTGTACCTAACCCAAGTCATAATATTTTCAATCACCTCATTTACATGTCATGGACAATTAATAAAGAAGACCAGAGAAGAATTGATGCATTTGAATTATGATTAATATCTGTCACCTAATTGTCCCTCCTGTGTATTTGAAACTCTTTATCTCTTGGGAGTAGACCATATCCTTCTAATACACAAGGGGTAGGCTGCTGTTGAGTTTATCTCTTATTACATTAATCCAATATGCAACTGGATACAATGTAAGTGGTTGCTGGGAAAGGATGGATTATATTACTAGATAATATAATCTCTTATGCATTTTGGGAGAATTGACTTATATATACACATCTACTGTTCTAGCAACTGTAGCCAAAAAGTCCAGCAATGTTCTTTGCCATGATAAAAACTCAAGGATATGCTCTTGCACATGTTCTAATTAACAACCACTGGGAATAATGATGTACAAAAGTGAGGAAACTTACATAAATAAACCATTGCAATTAATTCACTGAAGTTACTTTTTAATTATAGCATTTACATCCAGGGTTGTGTCCTAAGTTTTGTAAACAATAACATAACTTTAACTGTAAAATATATTTGGCATACACATGAACACAATCTAGCATGCATTTAATATAATACTATCATGGGAGTCCTGGTGTGGCACTGTGGGTTAATGTGCTGGACTGCAAGGTCGCTTTGAACCACATGGTCAGTGGTACAATCTAACCAGCCACTCCTCAGAAACCCTATACAGGGTCACTATGAGTCAGTATCAACTCAACAGCACTTAACAACTTAACAAGCATGAGTAATAATTTAATATAATACTAACATGGTGGTCCACCACTCATCTGTCAGTTTGTCATACTGTGGTGGCTTGTGAGTTGCTGAGATTCTGAAAGCTATGCCACCTGTATTTTAAATACCAGCAAGGTCATCCATGGTTGACAAGTTTGAGATGATCTTCCAGAAGAAGACAGACAGGAAGAAAGAGTGACAAACTACTTCTGAATATTTAGTCACTGAAAACCTTATGAATAGCAGACAAACACTGTCAGATATATTGCCAGAAAAGGAGCCCCTCAGGTTGGAAGGCACTGAAAATGTGACTGGGAAAGAGCTGCCTCCTCAAAGTAGAACTAAATGTTATGATGCAAATGGAGTAAAGCCTGTGGGAGAAAAGCCTGTGGGACCTTCATTTGCTGATGGGACACAACTCAAAATGAATAGAAACAGGTCTAAACATCTATTGAAAAGAACATGGAATGTATGAAGTCTGAATCTGGGAAAATTGGAAGTTGTCAAAAATTAAATGGAACCCATAAACATCGATATCTTAGGCATTAGTGGGCTGAAATGGACTGGTATTAGCCATTTTGAATCTGATGACCACATGGTTTACTATGCTGGAAATGACAAATTGAAGAAGAATGGTGTTGCATTCATTGTCAAAAAGAACATATCCAGATCAGTCATGAGGTACAACACTGTCTGTGACAGGATAATATCCATGCGCCTACAGGGAAGCCCAGTTAATGCCACTATTATTCAAATTTATGCACCAACCACTAAAGCCAGTGAGGATGAAACAGAAGAATTCTACCAACTTCTTCAATATGAAACTGATTAAACATGCAATCAAGATGTATTGATCATTACTGGTGATTGGAATGCAAAGGTTGGTAGCAAAGAGGATCAGTAGTTGGAGAATGTGGCTTTGGTGATAGAAATCATGCTGGAGAATGCATGATAGAATTCTGCAAAACCAATGATTTGTTCATTTTCAAATACCTTCTTTAGACAGCATAAGAGACAACTATACACATGGACCTCACCAGATGGAATACATAGAAATCAAATTGACTACATCTGTGGAAACTGACGATGGAAAAGCTCCATATCATCAGTGAAAACAAGGCCAGGAGCAGATTGTGGAACAGACCATCAATTACTCATATGCAAGTTCAAACTGAAGCTGAAGAAAGTGAAAACAAGAACACGAGAGCCAAAATATGACCTTGAATATATCCCA
>NW_006408723.1:4146179-4147583 GCF_000296735.1 Chrysochloris asiatica | reverse complement strand
AGAATAGATGAGATGGAAGGCAGAACCAGTGAGTTGGAAGACAAATCTCTGAATACCACTAAGATAGAAGAGCAAACAGAAAAAAGGATAAAGAAATCTGAAGACGGTCTAAGATTCATGTTGGACAACATGAAGAGGAATAACTTAAGAATCATTGGCATTCCAAAACAAGAAGAATTACACAAGTCCACAGAAGAAATAGTTGAAGAACTGCTGGAAGAAAATTTCTCTAACATCCTGAAAAGTGAAAAAATACACATTCAAGAAGCTCAACAAACCCCAGGACGGCTAGACCCCAAAAGAAAATCACCAAGACATATCATAATCAAACTCTCCAAAATCAAAGATAAGGAGACACTTCTGAAAGCTGCAAAGGAAAACAGAAGTGTAACATACAAAGGCAAGTAAGTCAGGTTGAACTCAGATCTCTCAGCAGAAACCATGCAAGCAAGAAGGCAATGGGGAGACATATATAAAACTCTGAAAGAAAAAAAATGCCAACCAAGAATCCTTTATGCAGCAAAGCTATCAATCAAACACGACAGTGTAATCAAAACATTCCAAGATAAACAGAAACTATGGGATTTTGCCAAAGCCAACTCTGCACTACAAAACATCCTAAAGGGAGGTCTATGGTCTGAGAGCCAACAAGAACAGACAACAACCAGAGATTGACATATGTGGCAGCACCACCCAGAATTAAGTCGACAGAAGGAAGAGTCAAGAACAGCACAAAACTATAAGAACAAACTCAGAGAATCTGGGAGGTCAGTCTATGATCAAAACAAGTACAATGCAAAAGAAGGTAAACATGTAGGAACAGAGATCCAGATAGTAAGGTGAGGTCAATTACAGGATAAAATAGACTGCACTAAATGGAGAGAAAAGTTAATGGACTATAAGGCATCCTCAAAGAAAATTAACATTTCACAACATACCAAGAGAATGAATATCCAAGAAGAACATGGAAACATTAAAACTATGAGGAAACTCACAAGAAAGAACACAAAGAGTGTTGGAAATTCAAGAGTAGATGTTTTGTATCAAGGAAGAGAACAATTACTTCTCCAGCATAGGAGCGGAGGTCTCTGGGACCACCAACGGATAAGAGCCAAGAACGGGACCCCACCCAGAGAACTGGGGATGCCTGAGATGGAGACAGAGATGATGACATGGAGGGATGAAGTGGTTGGGGATTTTGGATCCAGAGAGGGAGAGGAACGGTGGGCCAAAGACTGAGGGGGGAGTGGGGAGTGTAGAGCACGGGCTTCTAGGATATGCCCTTTGGTCAGAAGACGATGCATGGAGGGGATTGGAACCATGGCAATGTAATGATATATGATGGAATGAATATGGAACTGAGGTTCTCTCATGTAACCTATCATATAATTCACAATAAAACAT
>NW_006408723.1:4136438-4146079 GCF_000296735.1 Chrysochloris asiatica | reverse complement strand
ACATATCGTCAGGAGGGACCAGTCACTGGACAAGGATATCATGTTTGGTAAGGTGGAGGGTCAGAGAAAAAGAGGAAGACCCCTAATGAGATGGATTGGCCAAGTGACAGTGTCTATGGACTCAAGCATGGCAACAGTAGTGAGGTTGGCCCTGGATCAGGCAATGTTTCGGTCGGCTGTGCATAAAGTTGTTATGGGTCGGTACCAACTTGATGACACCTGACAACAACAACAATAACTTGTGCCATCAAGTTGGCTCCTATTAATTGTTGTTATTGTGCCATAGAGTCAGTTCTGCCTCATAGAGACCCTGTATATGGTTCCAAGGTTGGGTACTTATTCTATAGTGCCGCACCAGAACTACATAGTGACTGTATAGGGTTTCTGAGGCTATAAATCTTACAGGGGCAGAAAGCCTAATCTTTCTCCAACTAATACTAACATTGTTATTGTTGTTCAGTGTTGTTGAGTTGGTTCTAACCCATAGCAACCCTGAGTAGAGTTTCCAAGGAGTGACTTGTAAGTTTGAACTGCCTACCTTGCAGCTCAAACCAACCTTGCGGTCCAGTACTTATCCTACAGCGCCACACCCAGACTACAAATACTAACATGGCATACTTTTTTAAATATTGGAAATTTTCTTCTTTGTAAGATAAGTGGAATATTATTTTTGCAGAAATGTGGTTTTGCAAAAAATGACAGCAATTATCCCTTACCCAGCACTCTGCTATGCTCAGTTATTCACTGCAATAGCCATACAGAATTCAGGCACCATATTCACACTTATGGGACTTATTAACAAGTTACAATTTAGGGTAAAAAATGGTCAGGGCACAATTCTTCCAGCCGAGGCAGACTTTCTTCTGCTGTGTCCATAGGAGGCCTCTCTTTGGCCCTTGACCCTTGGCTTGGCCTCTGTCCTGCTCGGACAATGTTACAAAGCTTTTTTAGCACTACTGAGTAATGCCCAAGGGACACTCCACTCCACTATAAGCCTCAGTCTGAAGGCATTCAGGTCTCCCTCCATTGATCAGCAAACCTAGTTCCCCCAATTAAGTTGCTTTGTAAGCAAGCCTTCTGCCCAAAGTCACTCAGCCATACTTGCTCCATGAACTGGGAAGCCCCTCTCTGTCTTGTGCTCTGGGTCTTGGTTCTGCTGCTGCAGTTTCTCTGGTATAACAGCATTCTGTCCCTGTGTCGAGGAGGTACAATGCATAAGGATTTTGGTGACTAAGGATGTGCTCTACTCATGACTCTTCTTCTTTGATAGTAGTGAGATCCCCAGTACTTCTGAGATGGCTCATTTTTACCCAGCAGGATGACAAATTGACCAATCACAATTACAGTCATTCCCAGCTAAACCATATAATCCATGATCATCATTCCCCACCATTCCTTACTCAAATCCATCATGAAGAATTCATTTGGTGTACTGTAGGTATATAGGAAAAATTTTAGTATCCCACATCCACTAAAATTTTTGTAATTCAGTTACTCTCATTCTAGTGAAACATCATACATCAGCTTTGCATTCAATTAATATTATTATGACATTTAAAAAGAAGTTACCACATGAAGTACCAATCCTATCCCCTCTGTATACAGAGAAGTGACTGGCTTACAAGTTTTCAAGAGGGAGTTTAGTTTCAGAGTGTTGAGGGGGAGGTAGAATCCCCACTGAATAGTTTTCATCTTGTCTAGATGGGTCTGGTGAAAGGAGATGGGGATAAGATTCTTATGATTCAATAGTGAGTAACTGTTATTATGACTAATTGAAACTGTCACAATTGTAAAGGTAGAAGTTTTTAAACAAAAAGAGGGGAGTACTTAACCTTACAGTCCAGGAACAGAGTACCCTAGGACCATCAAAGGAGAAGAGCACAAGCGGAATGTGGGACCCTATCCAAAGAAGCAGTGACACCAGAGATGGAGGCAGAGATGAGGACATAGAGAGATAGAGCAGCTGAGGACTCTAAACTCATGGAAAGAGAAAGACTGTATGCTGGTGGCCAGGAGGTAGGCTTGCAGAATGTGCCCTTTGGTTGTTTAAATGATTATATAATCCTGAGTGTTTTGTGTACATTCCCCCAAAAAAGAACCTAGAGGGAATAGAAGCAAATACTGTTGAATGATGATGCACGGAGGAGATTGTAATCATTGCAGTGAAACCATGAGTGTAAAACTTGTGTTCTCACATATAATCTATCACTCAATTCACAATAAAAACTTAAAAAAAAAAAAAGTTACATCATGGATAGCTAAGAGACACACATACACCTACTCCTCACTTACTATCTTATTACCTGACACTTTGCATATATGAAAACTTTGGAAAAAATGCTACCTCTAAAGGTCCAGGCCCCATGCAGACCACCCCAAATGATATATTAGAGGACCTGATGACAACTGGGCCACACAAGGGACTGCAACCAGTCATAGGATGCTTTCTCACATTTGTCCACAATGTCTTGGTCCAGCCACAGAGGTCATACAGTGATGTTGAGATGACAAGTTTGAAAATGGACCAGGGAAGGATGGGTAAGGACCCAAAGGTGAGGGTGAGGTAGGCAGGGAGATACATAAAAGGGAGGACAGGGGAGGGAGGTATGCAGGGCTTCAGGGCTGGGGCAAATGGAGGATGAGTAAGGTTGGTTCTTGCCTGGGCTGGGCAGCGGGAGGTGGGAAACATCTGCCCACCAGCACCAACACCCACAACTCCCTTGGCTCCATGGTGGTGGGGAAGGCAAGTAGTGAAGGCAAGTGGTGAAGACTGCTGAACTGCACATATCTCATATGGAGTCCTGGTGTGATACCATAGGATAAGCGCTAAACCTCAAGGTCGGTTTAAACCAGAAGTTTGGCTGTTCAAATTCACCAGCTGCTCCTAGGAAGTCCTATACTGGAAACTGACATGACAGCACTTAATATAATCTATCTAAATCCAATGTGTAAGCAAAAGAGGGAGGACTACAAATTATTAGTGCTTGTTGTTGTTGTTAAATGCTGTTGAGTTAGTTCCAACTCATACCAACCAGAGATTGGGTTTCTGAGGCTGTAAATCTTTGTGAGAGCAGAAAGCCTCCTCTTTCTCCCACTGGGTGGCTGGTGGGCTTAAACTTTTGGCTTTGTGGTTCACAGTTCAGTGCTTATCCTACAGATCCTCCCCTACTATGCCTTAATTCAGCCCTAAATGAGTATATTATTTTTTCAGATAGTTTAAGATTTCCTGTACATGTATAAGAATTTCATTACAATTTTGACTTGATTAGTAAAAGTTCTTATTTTGTTTGAATGTCCTAGAATTTTTTTTATGATTATATTTGTTTGCTTGGAAACATTAACAATCTATCATTTTATTTGTTGGTTTTTATCCTTTTGCTATTTCTTCACTTTATGCACCAACACTTACAAATCACATCCAAGAAAATTCCAAACATTTAAAAATATTTCTAATATTGTTGTGAATGTTGAAAAAGAAAATTTTGGTTCTTGGAAGGATGCTAAAAGTTCTAGTTAAATATTACCACTTTAAACAAAGAAATTGAGGCCCAGTAATGTAAAAGCAAGGAAATAAAATGAGTTAGTGACTTGGTAGAATTAGGCACTTCATTGATGCTGTTGTTAAGTGTTGGCGAGTCGTTTCCAACCCATAGCGACCTTGTATAGGGTTTCCAAGGAGCGGCTGATGAGCTTGAACTGCCAACCTTGTGGTTCAAACGACGTTGCAGTCCAACACATTAACCCACAGTGCTGCACCAGGACACCAGGACATCACTCACTGATGAGAATAGTACAAATCATGTGCCTTCTAGGTAAGACCATGGGGGTCACTGTGGCCACATAAATATGCAGAACCTACTAAATAGAAATGGTCTAAAAGACTATTTCCTGGTTTGCAAAGAACATTAATGATGTTTTGACATTTCTTACTTTCTGTTCTTTCCCTTCCCCTGTTCCCACCCACTCCAATGCACAGACATTTTTACTTTGCATTTTGATATCTTATCTGTTTTGTAAGGAACAGAAGGTGTTTGGAAAACAGAAATCTGCTGTGTTATTTTATCCTGGACATACTTCAGTCCTATGTAGAAAAAGTTAAAAGTAATCTGCATACGTTTATACACATATACACACATATATATTTGGAGTCCTGGTGTGCTGCTGTAGGATAAGCACTGAACTGCTAACCAAAAGGCTGGTGGTTCAAAACCACCAGCTACTCTTCAGAAACCTTATACAGGA
Organism: Chrysochloris asiatica; assembly: GCF_000296735.1. Lineage (NCBI taxonomy): Eukaryota > Metazoa > Chordata > Mammalia > Afrosoricida > Chrysochloridae > Chrysochloris > Chrysochloris asiatica. The sequence goes on along the minus strand of NW_006408723.1, from coordinate 4,141,837 downwards.
TTGCTATGAGTCAGAACCAACTCCATGGCACTTAACAGCAACAACTACTCTGTGAAAAATACAAAGCTAGTATTTATGGGAGATGTGTGCTTCTGGAGGGTGCAGTTACCACAAAGTAGCCACACTATCAAGCTGAGTATCTGCCAGTTCAAGGGTGAGCCTATTATGTTCCTTGCCCTAGGAAGCAGACCCATCAGGATTCATTTCATGGCTCACCTCTGTCCCCCAAACCAAACCAGATGCTATCAAGTGAATTCAGGCTCATGGTGACCTCATGTGTGTCAGAATAGAAATGTACTCCATAGGTTTTTCAAAGGCTGATATTTCAGAAGTACATCAGTAGATGTCTATTCCCAGGCACCTCTATGTGAAATGGAAATGCAACCTTTTGTTTAGTAGCCCAGATCTTAACTGTTTGTGACTCCCAGAGACTTCTGTAACTTCCTCCCTACACTTATGTGACCATTTCGTCATCTCACTTTATCATCCATCAGTCTTCTCCTCCCCAAACCCTTTCTCTGTGTCTTCTGGAAATTCCTGATCTCCACATTCACATCCTTTATTGAAAACTATGCACCCCATGACATTGTTCTCCATACTGTGTTCTCCACATGAATGCCACACTGTGCCATCTTTGTGCCTCATTGCTACTTCCAAACCATTTCTCCTACTTTACCTGCAGAAAGCCCAGTTCCGTTGAATCTCCTGTCAGTGGGCAATACTACTCTGATTCCCTGTGTCTACCTCCTTTCTCCCTGTTCCCTCAATCTTTGCAGTCTTTAGTATCTCTTCACCTTACTCCCATATTGCTCTTGGTAAGATCAATAATTACAGTTGTTTAATTTTTGATTAAAGATAATTTAGACTAAATTATGATAACAAACAGCTCCAAAATTTCAGCAGATTAAAGCAATAAAAGTTCATGCTACATGTCTGTCAAGGGTGGACAAGGAGCTTTATTTCACATAGATACTCATGATTCCAGGCCAACAGAGGGTCTATATCTTGTCCCTATGTCATCTGAAACTTAAGGCTTCTTTGGTCACTCAGCACAAGATCCTCCAGATTTACCCACATTATATAATGTTCATGGATACATTAGTATCCTTTATTGCTGCATAGTATTCCTTTTTATGAATGAACCACGTTCTGTTCATCCATTATTCCACTGAAGGACCCTTAGGCTGTTTTCATCTTTTTACTATTGTTAATAATGTCACAATGTATGTATATGTCTATTCATGTTACAGCTCCTATTTCTCTAGGAATAGGATTGCTGAATCATATGCTATTTCTATTGATAGCTTTTTGAGGGAGTACCATACCATTTTCCATGGTGATTTTATTATTTTACAATCCCATCAGCAGTGTATCAGAAGTCCAACCTCCTCACAACTTCATTAGTAGTTGTTGTTTTCTATTGTTTTAATCAGAGTCATTTTTCAGGGGTGTGACATATTCATTGTGGTTTTGATTTGTATCATTGGTAGGATAAGCACTGGACTGCTAAACACAAGGTCGGCTATTCAAACCCACCAGCTGTTATTCGAAAACCCTGTACAGGGTCTCGATGAGTCAAAACCAACTAGATGATACTTAGTAACAACAACAATAATGACTTTCTGATCCCACAAAGATGTATAGCCTCAGAAATCCTATACAGGATCACTATAAGTCAAAACTGTCTCGATGGCACATAACAGCAATAACGAATGATCAAGAGTATCTCTTCATGTGTTTGTTAGCCACCTGTTTGCTCACCTTTCATTGATTAGAACTACTCACTGGTTCATTCCTAATCTCAGGGACTGGAAGTAGTTTTTCTGGATTGAATTGGGTCCCCCAAAAGATATGTCAAATTCCTAAACCCTTTTTCTGTGAATGTGATCCTGTTTAGAAATTATTTTCTTTGAAGATGTTATCAATAAGGTTAACATGAGGTCATAATGGTCTAAGATAGGTTCCAATCTTATATGGCTGATACCCTTGTAAAAGAGAAGCTATTCAGAGACAGGAGAAGGATGGCCATGTGATGAAGAAGGCTGATGTATTGCTAAGCCATGGAATGCCAAGAATTGCCAAAAGCCACTGGAAGTTAGGAGAACAAGGTCTACCAGAGCCCCCAGAAAGAATCAACATAGCAGACATCTTGGCTTCAGACTCCTAGCTTCCAAAACTGTGAGACGATCCATTTTGTTCTTATAAGCTACCCAGCTTGTGGTCTTTAGTTATGACCCAGCTTGTGGTCTTTTGTTATGGCAGCCTTAGTAAACACATGTGCCTGGAGTTCTAACAATGCTTAATACAGTCTTCCTTAAAATACTGCACTCGATACAATTCCACATATATGAGTGCAAAAGAGAAACAGTGTAACTTGACCAGTGAAATGAAGAAAAATGGAGTGAATGATAGGGCATTGCAATGAAGGTCAAGATGTTAGCCAGTCTGTGGAAAGAAAATTCTCTAGGGATAGACACGTGCAAAGATGATGATATATAATAAGCAGTTTTAGGATGGTTCATGAGCAGCTCTGCTTTGTGATAAGAAACATAAGCACTAACCTGCAGGCTAGGGGCCTAGAGAAGTGATGATGAGGATAGGGGACATTTAGTAGAGTAGCTTAAAGGTCAAGAGGAGAAGGAAATAATACTCATGAGTGTGCACTCAGATCTATTGTGCTTTCTGAGCAGGGAAGTAAGAAGATAGCTACATTCACCATTCCTTTGACCCCTGTATCAGTTGGTCATACTATGGTGGCTTGTGTGTTCCTCTGAATGCTAAAAGCTATATCACCAATATTTCAAAATAATAACAGGGTTACACAGGGTAGACAGGTTTCAATGATGCTTCCAGACTCAGACAGATTAGGTAGAAAAGCCTAGATATTTCTTAAAACCCTCTGGAAATCCTCTAGATCACAACTGAACATTGTACAATATAGTGCTGGAAGATGAACCCCATGGAAGACATTACACAATGATGACAACAATGTACTCAAGCATGCCAATGATCATGAAGACGATACAGAGCCAGGCAACATTTTATTCTCTTGCACAGGGGGTCACCAGGAGTAGTAGCCAACTAGCTAGCAACCAACAATATGATGTATTTATAATATCATAACTACTTAGTGATTTTTAAAGAATATGAGTGAGAAAATGTTTGCCAACTACTTTGAGAATTTCAAATTCTTATTAGAAAATATGATTTTTATTATGTCAATGATAATAATCACTCATCTTTCAGTTTGCCGTACTGTAGTGGCTTGAGTATTGCTGTGATGCTGTCAACTATGCCACTGACATTTAAGTATCAGCCAGTGGACACGTTTCAGTGGAGCTTCCCAACTAAGACAAGCTAGGAAGAAACAGATGTGAACCACTTCTGAAAGATTAGCCACTAAAAACCTTATGAATATCAGCAGAACATTGTCTGAGATAGTGCTAGAAGATGAGCCCCCTCAGGTTGGAACACACTCAAAACATGACTAGGGAAGAGCTGCATCCTCAAAGTAGAGTTGACCTTAATGGCATGGATGGAGCAAAGCTTTCAGGACTTCCATTTTGCTAAGAATTGGATGATAAGTCAACTATTTCAAAAGGTACCATATAATCAAGAACCAATGGTACTGAAGGGAAAAAAATGGGGGAAAGCCCACTATGAGACTACACAGTTTATAAACTTCCATTAATAATCAGAAAATGTTGTTGTTGCTGTTGTTATGTGCCGTGGAGTCAGTTCCGACTCATAGCGACCCTGTAAAGGGTTTCTGAGGATGTAAATCTTTATGGGCGCAGAAAGCCTCATCTTTCTCCCACAGAACAGTTGGTTGTTTTGAACTGATAACCCTGAGGTTAGCAGCCAAATTTGTAACCACTATGCTACCAGAGCTCCTTAGGATGTACAAAATATGAATCTTGGAAAATTGAAGTCATCAAAAATGAAATGGATTGCGAGGGTCGGAAATGTAAAGGTAGATGTTTTATAGCAAGGAGGGGAGTGATTAACTTTTCAGTCTAGAAGCGGAGGTCCCTAGGACCATCAAGGGAAAAGAGCAGAGAGCGGGACCCTACCCAGAGAAGCAGTGATGCCTGAAATGGAGCCAGAGATGATGACGTGGAGCGATGGAGCAGCTGGAGACTTTAGATCCAGAGAGGGAGAGCGACTGTGTGCTGAAGACCTGGGGGGTACGGGGGAAGGATTGCATGGAGGGGATTGTAACCATGGCAATGAGATGATATATGATAGAATGAATGTAAAACTAATGTTCTCCCATGTAAACTATCACATAATTCACAATAAAACATTAAAAAAAAAAAAGTAAAGATGTCACTTTGAAGACTAAGTTGCACCTGAGCCAAACCATGGTCTTTTCAATCACCTTATACACATGTGAAAGTTGAACAATGAATAATGCAGACTGAAGAACTGATGTCTGTGAACTGTGGTGTTGGTGAAGAATACTAAATATACCATGGATTGCCAGAAGAACAAAGAAATCTGTCTTGGAAACAAGTGTAGTCAGAATGCTCCTTAGAAGTGTACCTTGGACATATTATAAGGAAGGACCAGTCTCTGGAGAAGAGCATCATGCTTGGTAAAGTAGAAGGTCAACAATAAAGAGGAAGACCCTCAATTAGATGGATTGACACAGTGGCTGCAACATTGGCAATGATAGTGAGGATGTGCAGTACCAGATAGTGTTTCATTCTGGTATACATAGGGTTATTATGAATAAGAACCAACTCAATGGCACATATAATTGTACAGGATATGCGCTGCATACCACCAGAATACCCTTCACTTAGACTATAGTGGATCCCCTCGACTTGTGCAGCATGGTGGTCCTGGTCGTCATCCATACAGAAGAAGAAATGGTGGAATGTCGCCACCATCAAGGAAGAAGAGCCAGGAATAGAACATATCCTTGGAACCCTGAGAGCCTTGCACATTGTACCTCCTTGACCCAGGGACAGAATGCTGTGACACCAGAGAAATAGAAGAGGAACAACAGCAACAGAACCAAGATCCAAGACCCAGAGCATGAACCAGAGTGGTTGGCTTCCCAGCCCATGAAACAACTAAAGCTAAGTGTCTTTGGGCAGGAGGTTTGCTTGCAGAGTGGAGTGCCTCCAAGCACTTCATTGGGATACCAGATTTGCTAAACCATGAAGTTAGAGTGAGTGCCTTCAAGCTGAGCCTTATGGTTGAGTCATGTGCCTTGTGAGTATTAATCAACAACCCTTCAAAAGGAGATTTGCAACATCACTGGAGCCTGGCAGACCAGGCCAAGAGGCCAACAGTCATAGAGAGTCCTGCCTGTGAGAAGAGATTGTCCTGAGAAGAACTGTGCCCTGAGCCTTTCGGACCCTGCATTGTAACCTGAATAAACTCCATAA